>NW_027142359.1:16584247-16925478 GCF_026170545.1 Melanerpes formicivorus | reverse complement strand
TAGGAATGTAATTACTGCACTCATTCCTGACATGTAATGTGTCTTTCCTTTAGGGAGGTGGGTGGACCAGCACGCAGAGCTCTCTGCTGAACTACAGAAATCAGGTTGGTTCTCCTGTTGCTTTCATTGGTACTGTGTGCTTCCAAAATATGTAAAGAGTTGATGGAGAAAGTGTCTGTGTAGTTCACATTACTAGAGAAATTTGTTTATTAGTTTGCACTGAGGTTTTTCCTATTCTTGTGCCTCATAATCGGCTTGATGCTTTTATTGCATTTTAGGCTTTTTAGATGACATACATGGATCTTTTATTTTTGATGAATAAGGTATTTTCTTGATAATTTACTGCCTCGTCACTCTGTAAAAACCATAGAAAATTCACCCTGCCTTAGGACTATTACAATTGGTATGAACCACCTAAGACTTCATTATAAATATATTTACCAGATAGAGACTAAAAAATGTTTGGGGAGACTTGGTGTATCTTAATTTCTACCTAGGTGGAGAGCTAATACTATGGACCTGGCCTATAACGAATGCAATGAAAGAGGACAAATTTCAATGTAGCCCAAGGATCACTTCTTCACCTAGTCATGCACTCATTTCCCAACTTTCTGTCCCAGCACTTTTTCTGCCTCTTTCATCCTTTATGGTTCTTTCTCTCTAATGAAGATGGTCCTATGCTCTGCCCCAAAAACATTATTTCCCCCTTAGTGAAATGCCACATTCTTCTACACAGTGCAGGAGTGTATGTTCTGAGCTTTGGGGGACTGCCAGGTCCACTAACTGTGTGAAGGGGGTGAAAGCACACAGAAGCACAATCCTTTTCAAGCTTTTCATTCCCTACAGAACATATTAACAAGTCTAAAAGCAGCTGTGCTTGCTACGGCTGTAGATCCGAAAAAATGTAGCCAGCCTTTTCCATGCCATGGGCTTCAGTCTAAATACATAATTACAGTTCCTTCTGTAGCCTCCAGTAAGGAGGAAACTTAAGCAACAAATCAGCACATTGTAGAAAGCTATGAAATTAGAGAAACGACTGTCAAATGGACTTTCCTTTTTATTTGTAATCATATGCATAAAATCACAAATAATAAAGTGGAAAACTTAAACTTCCATGAAAGACACTTTGCACTGCCTATATCATTGAGTTAATGTCAAATGCCTGTTTGATTTGGCTTTCCATAGTTCCCTTGTCATACACGTTAATATCAGCATCTGCAACAGAATTGCAATGCAGACCACTGCAAATTATCACCAGTTAAGAAAGAGCCAAAAGCATGTTATAGGTAGCACAGCCTCTTCAGTTTGCTTTTGTGGATAACCTATGCATATGTTTTCAATAAAAACTTACATTAAACACAAAAGTTATGCAGAGCATGATACATGAGCGACTTTATTGTTGGCATTGCATTTGCTTGTCCAAGATCAAATCCTACAACTTGGTCTCCTCTGCTGATCTTCATTCCAAATATTTCTTTTTAGTTAACAGTGCTCTAAAGAATTATTTGACCTCTCCTTTTTATATGGATCTCACAAGAGAGGTGCTCTTAACTTTATGTACATCTCTATAATAAAGAAGGGAAAATATTGAATTATTGAAACACCAGTTCTCAGACTGTGTAGAGATCTTTGGGGAATCTTTCATCTTAACAATATCTTTTTAAGCCTTGTCATAAAAAGAGATCAAAATTTCTGTAATTTCAGCTGGAAAATTTTGGATGCACTGCTGACTCAGTAAGTGTGAACCGTAGTTTTCAAAACAATCTCAAGGATGCCCAGAAATCACAAGAAAAGCAAACCATACTCCCCAGCCCCAAAAGCCATTTTCATAATATAATTCCAGTTATGAGTGGAACAAAACTTCTGTCTTATCTTTGTTACCACAAGAAACACTTTTTCTGAAAGTACCATTTCAGAAGATAGTATTTATCCCTGATTGACTGCCTTTGAGATAGTGGCACTTTCCATTTTATGGAAATACTGTAAAGCTTTGGACACTGAGGTTCAGAAGGGCCCTAGGGGTGAACAGAGAGCTGTCCAGGACCCTAAGACCTACAAGGGTGCAAACTGGATCTATTAACCAGCGCTACAAATTATCTAGTGTTTGAATGGGCATGCCTCTAGTCTCTGCGACAGTTCCCCACAAGGCTATTTTCTGTTAGTCCAGTGACTGCTATGAGCAATAGAAATAGGTCTAGCTGTTTAACATTTTCTTGTAGCTGGCTTCTACTTTCTGGATGTTGTGAACTCTTGCAAGTCCTCTTACAGTAAGTGCAAATGCTGCGGGTGAACATTGCTGAGTCTGGTTCCAAATAAATGCTTTTAGGATCACAGTTTTTTTGTAGTCATGTCCATGGTGTGGGCACAAACCACCTGATAATCAAAGCTTTACACCAGTGTAACTTTCCCCTGGTACCCAAAGAGATTTACCCTCCCACCTTTGTTTAAGGACCCTTGCAAGAATTGGCTGGGGACTTCCGTAGGAGTGTCACATATGTAGCAAGTCTTTTTGTATTTGTAGTGGTAGGAGCAGGGGATGACTGTAAGTACAGTATTTCTTCCTAGTAGCAGTGTTATTAAACATCCTTATTGATTATAATTAGTTTTTAGTAATATATGAATTAATAGTAAGATCAGTAATTAGTGCATCTTGTATGGTATATGTCTGTGGTTGCTGTTACCCCATTTGTGAATCAATGATGTGCTTGGTCTTCAAGTAGCAGAATGTCACTGTGTTTATAGATGTCTAAGTAAGCAGTACTCTGTGTGTAGTTCATTCAACTCCCCCAGGAGCAGTAGGTGATACAAATGTCAGTGTTCTTCACTGATATGTTAAGACATCATAAGACGATATCCTACTGATTTAATGGGCTTTTTACTACTTTCCATCCACTGAAATTAGGAAAGGGAAGGAAGGGAACCACCAACATCTGTATTTGTATTGTTTGCAAGTCTTTGCCTCTGCCAGGACACAAAAGTTCTCAGAGCTCAGTGGACTTTTTGCAGGCGCTGACTCTGATTGTTCAATAACTCAGTGTGAAAGCAGAAGCGGCATTGCATAAGCATTGACAATATGAAGCAAAATGCACTTAGACTGAAAAATGAACAAGTCTGGAAGGTTTTCTTGCATTCAGAAGGCATTGCCGAGATGAAAATAAGCAGATTTCTGAGGTTCTGAATGCAAATCTTGATGGTAACTGTTTGAATGTATAAAATAAATAAGTAGAATATCCCCAAATGAAGCCCTGCTTGAAGCACTGAACATGCCAGTGGGCAAGTTCTGCTTCAGACTCCAAGAGATAAAGTACACTAGTGTGTATTGGTTGGTCTAATTTATTAGGTGTCATTGCTGTATCACCAACTTCTGTTTGATTTTCTTATAAACTAGTAATTTCCTGAGTGAACTAATACTGCCACAGCCACTAGTACCTCTGCCTTGTAGAAGTTTTTTATTGTTGTGTATGCAACTAAATTGAAATATCTTTCACTTGAAATATTGACTTTAATATCTCATTTGAAAAATTCATGAAGCTTTTGATGTTAAATCCATACTCAATTTAGCCAAATGCCATTAGAATATGCAATATGCCTGAATACAGAGAGCATTATTGTCTGTGTTTCTGCAGAAGAATTACATTTTATGACTGTAACGTCAGGATCTTTTTTGGATTTGTTCATGGAGAAAAGAAAGGGAAAAGCAGCACATTAGAAGCAAAATGAAAAGTGGTATTGATTAGGCTCTCATTTACCCTCTCTTTGCTTCAGTCCCTAAATGCATGGAAATAAGGGTTGTGGCACAGCAAGTAACAATGCACTGTAATGAATGGAACAATCTTTGGAAAATTAGTGTAAACACGTATGATAGTGCACAGATGTTGCTCCTAGTAACTGTCGTACATTTATTTTACATCTCCATTTACATACATCTCTTTATTTCCTAATAGTATCATAATAGAAACATGACAATAGTTAATGATTTCATAAATCATGGAATGTAAAGCTGATAGAGAGGTAGAACGTTAATTGAAACCTATAGCCTGTAGTACATTCGAATTACATCTCCTAAATGACTCATGAGAAAAATACCCCTCTTTTACAGAGAAAGACAAAGACAGGTAAAAAACTAGGCTTTCAGCAAATTAAATTTTTTTTTCCACCAGTAAAACAGAGACTGGCAAATGTTGCAAAATGTCCTGAGTGCTAATAGAATGGTATTTGCCTTTAGTAATTTATGGCCACTTTCCCCCCAGCTATCGATCACATTTGAAAAAAGTAAACTGCATTAACATTTTAGGCAATAATGACTTCAGAAAATGTTTGATTTTTATCACTACCAAAACTGATGTCATGATACTTGGTTCTTTAGCAGATGTGGGAGAGGGGAGTGCATCCAGCCTGTAACATATTTGTGCAAGTGCCCACACGTAATCGAAAAAACTGGATGTAAACTAATACTTTGAGCTTCTTATCTTATCTTAAAACATAAAAAGTAAGTTGATGGCACATGTCCGGAGACTGCTGTCTGGCAGTGTAGTTAGATGTCCAGAGGCATTGGGGTCCAGGAGGAAGGGAGAACTGCTCTCTGCCGCCATCTTCTGGCCAGTCCTTGGGACACAAATCCCCTCAGCTTCATCTCCTGCGTGGTTTACCAAACCTCCTGTTGCCTCAACTGAGAGGACAATCACAGCCATTTTAAACAAGCTCATACTGGAAAAATAACTTTTTTTTTTTTTTTTTTTTTTTTTTTTTTAATTTCCAAAGGGCAACTAAATATTAACAAACTCATGCAGGTGTATATTAAAGTGAGCATTGCAAACTGCCAGCCTCGGGAAGGTGAAGGCTCTATGAATGAATCCAGAGCTTTAGTGCCAGGGATTTTATACTTGGAATTGGAGGTGTTGATTTTCCTGTGGTCAGATAGTCCTGAGTGCTCTGGAAACAAGTGTTACACATGATGGTGATCAGACTCATATTCCTACAGAGTATTTATATCTTGTAGCAGGAAACTCCTTCCTTTCAGTAGTTGACACTTTTTGAACCTCAAGGTTAGTGTGACAGCTGTTCCCTGAATACAGGTTCCCTGAATACAGGTCCTTGTGGGTTACTTTTGCTGAAGCTACAGAGGTGCAGGAAAGCTGCTTGAAAAATTAAATCTGACCGACTTCTTAGTAATTTTTTTTCTTACTTAAGTTGATGCCCTTCCATTTAACTATATGTTGTGCTCATTGAAGTATTTGGAGACTGCTTACAGAACTCACTGCTTTATTATTGGGAAGCTGTGTTGTGAGCTAGATTGACACTGAAACTGAAATTAGATTTGAAGCTTCAGACCTCAGATTAGATTTCTGGTTTTATCATAGGCCTTTGTCATTTGCAGAAATGTGTGATCTACAGAAGTGAGTTGAATGAAGGTTCTTGTATACTAATATAGTTAATGGTACTGTAGATAGCAACATAGCACCAGAAATTGATACTTGGTTCTTGTAAAATTAATTGTGACAATAATGAACACATGGAATTCGTTTACAAAATGTGCACAGAGTGAAACTGCTCTCCTCCTGAATCTTTTCATTGCTCATATTATTTGATATGTTTATCTCTGCAGAGCTATAGACTTATATTGCAGTTTGGTCATATGTTAAATTAATTGTGACAAGTTAAAATAGCTGTTAAAGTGAGTGCTCCTGCAAATTAATTGACAGTTGATGAGTGCAGTTTATATATTTTCATAAGAATCATGTATGAGTATAAACAAAGGTTAAGTATTTTCACACGCTTGAAGAAATGTTGTGAACTCTCTAAACACTGTTGTTGAGCCAGTTTTCAGTCCACATCATGGACCAACTGTCTATGTCACATTTCTTGAGCTTTTCTATGAGGATATTATGGGAGACAGTATCAAAAGCCTTACTGAAGTCAAGGTATATGACATCCACTGCTCTTCCCTCATCTACCCATTTGGTCGTGGTTTTGTAGGCTATCAGATTAATCAGACAGGATCTCCCCTTGGTAAATCCATGTTGGCTACTCCTGATAACTTTCTTGTCTTCCATGTGGTTAGAGATGACCTTCAGGATGAGATGCTCCATCATCTTTCCAGAGATGGAGGTGAGGCTGACTGGTTTGTAGTTGCAAGGGTCCTCCTTCTTGCCTTTTTTGATCAGCATGTGGCTATACACTTGGGTGTATCAAACACAAAAACACATGCTTCCTAAAACAAATTGCATCCTTTATTTGGATCACTTACTCAATAGCTCTAAATTTCTGACTTCTAGTTTCAGCCAGGTAAGATGAGGTGGCATGTTCAGCCCATGTTATTAAAGAAATTGGTTCACCTATTTGATTTCGTGTCATTGTAGTTCCAGCCATTCATTTATTCAATAAACAGTTTGGTATGTTCAGGGAAATAATGAATATTGATTAAAAAATCGATCACTTATTAAGAAACCGTCTAAGGGAAATTGTTTATCCAGTCAATTTTAATTTTTGATTTGTTATTTATATTTTCCAATTTAATCCACCCCTCCCTTAGGCTCCCAAACTACCAAACAAATCAGGAAGAAGGGCAGAGAAACACTGGCAGCACTTGTGCAAAGAACACAAACCCTAATGCTTTCATTTTAGATTAGGCAGGTTGAAGTAGGCCATAATAAAGGAGATTGTGATTGAAAACTGTGGATACATTACCTCATGCACTTTTGGCTATTGGACCGAAACTTTAACTTTTAATAGGATTTATTAGGCTCTCTACTTCCCACCTATTACATCAGTCAACTCTGACGCTGTCAAAACACAACAGTTACAAAAACATTATAGGTTTCGTCTGAGCTGGCAGAGATTCTGAGCATGGAGGCAGCGAGAGAGGCATACACAAAAGCTCTGGAGCATTTATCCATTCTCGTGACATGAGACCTAGGCTGTGAACGGATTTGCTGAATATAATTTTCTGCAAGGGAATAGATTAACCATCTCCCATCTGATCTGTTTTATCTGAATAATTCTAGTTTCATTGCAAGTAATTCTAGTTTCATTGCTCATTACACCAATAAAGAAAGCCGCCTTGATCCTTACAGGCAATAGACAAATACTTCTGCATCCCCAGTGACTAGTTTACTTTGTGTGATTTTCATACACCAGTTGGAAAAAGTTCTGCCTCTGAATTTGCCCAGAGTTATGAATCTTCCCTCTCTGTCACTGTGTGACTGAATATAGTTCTCCTTTTTAGTAAAGCAGAGGTGTGCTAATCTCTTAACACTTAAAGTCAGTATTAAATATGCTTTTCTCACATGAAGTTCTCCCATAACAAATTTCATGTCAGAATGTTAATTTTCAAGAAATATGGAAATACTTGTATAAAGTATGGGGGAGATATTTTAACAATTTAAAGCCTTGCTTCTGGACACCTTTCTGGGACAGACACATTACAATAATCAAGAAATATCATATATATATATACATCTGTCTGTTCTTACATGGAGAAGGCTGTGGAAACACTACCTGCAATCTGTCATGCTGCTTTTGTGGGTCTTGAGTTTATAAACACTCCCTTGTGAACAGCAGACAAGTAACAATGCTTGAACAAGAACTGCATAGGCAGAGTGAAAGGCCAGGACTGTGTGGCCTGATATCTACAGAGGAAGGAAGGTGTTCTGTAGAGGATGGCTTACAAAAGGAGGAGATGCAGTTTTGGTATGGCTTTCAGACTCTGTGGAAACTGAAGACCCTGAAGTATGTTTAGTAGTGTTAAATAATCAAGCAAAAACTATTCAAAGTAGTTGTGTTGCTAAACTTTCAAATATATGGAAGGGTAAGGGAAGAACTAATCTTGTGGTTTTTTTCTCTAGTGAGGTCACATACATAAAAGCAAAACTCGTGATACCTAGCTTCTGTAGTTTCATTCTGCCTTTTAAAATTCTGTGGGAAATTGTCATTGGCTATGTTTATGTTCACTCATATGGAGAGGTTTTATACTAGAATTTGCTTTATCCATTATATTTACTGGGATTTTGCTTGTGGATGACTTTCATTCCTCTTAATTCATGTATTCATTCATCACTTTTCAAGGCAGATGAGGTGTGCCTTTCCTTTTGTTTCCATTTCCTCAGTTCACAAAAAAGCTTGAACCTGCTCTGTTATTGAAACAGGGAAATAAAAGTGTGTTCTAAAATATCATCTTTTTACACTTAAATAGTACAGGCTGTAGTGTGAAAAACTATGAGCAGGATGAAGCTGAATAACATTTTCACAAATGTTTAAAAATACTCATAGAGAGTAAGACTGTTTTGCAACTCAGGGTTGTATACAAAAGGCTTCCTTGAGGTCTCTCATGGATCCAGTTCTACTTTACAATAGTACAACAGCAGGCACTGTTACAGTTTCTTGGGAGAGTTTGCAAGCACTTGGGAGATTAGCTTTAGAATTCACAAGATCTTGATAAATATTGGGGGGAAAGGAAAACAAGACGTAATTCCAGATTACATGATCAGGATTCTTAGATTTAAAATCAGGGAGAAAACTGCTCTTTGAAGTGATGCCTGAGATACAATACTCTACCTGGTTTTTCGTCAAGATAACTGTGGCCTAATCAGAGGCTTGCCAAAGAGAACAAAGTCCTTGTTAAGATACAAGGATAGCTTGGCACAAAGCAAGTTAAACTCAGGTCATTGTGTGGATTTATCTATAAGGCTAAGAGCACAAATGTTGGATCCATATTCCCAGCCATTATTCCATGAAACCTTTATTTCCTCTAGATGCGATCACTTTAGAAAAAGCTAGGTAATACTGACTCAACCTAAATTTCCATCTGGTGTCAGCCCATCGTAATCAGTAAATATTCAGGAAGAGTAAGGCAATGCTGAGTTGTTTCATGCATCTGAAAAATTAACAGCATTCTGTCTCACACATTGAAAAAGACCATAGGGGTGTTTCACATTGCCTTGCCTTTCTAAAGAACAGGTATTTCTATAGGTCACTATGAAAGAAGTTCTAGAGATGAAAGTGGTTTATTAACTCGGAGCAGCAGTAAGCTTTATTTAAAGACAAAGCCCAAATACTGTTTAAATTTTCCAATTCAAGGCTAGTTAAATGTAGTGACAAGGTTTAGTGGCCATTTGTGGTGTTCAGACAACAGCTGGACTCTATAGTCTGAAAGGACTTTTCCAGCTGAAATCGTTCTATGATTCTGATTGCCACAATTTGCCCTGAACTGCCGACTGTGTATACCCTACATATGTTCATGCTTTTATCTCACGAGTCTCCCACTCCTAAGTGTAATACAGAGTAGTTCCAGCCATTCCTGGGTGTAGGGAGTAAGGCCTGTTGTGCTTACATCAGGCTTAAAGTGTAGTGTAGTTAACTGGTGTTGCAATAATTTTGAGTAATTTTAGAAGTTATTTGTGTTAACAAATATTAATGAAAATGTAAAGACATGGTAAGAAAGTACATTTGCTCTTAATGACAGCCTCCATTCATTAGGGTGCAGTGTGTTACTCTCTATCCACCAGAGGTGTCTAAAGCCCTTAGCGTGTGCTGTGACTGATTATCATTGTGAATTGTCCTGTTTTCTTGTATTACTGCATTATTCTAATCCTCTCTGTATATATGGAGCTGCATCCTTTTTACTTGACAGCAAAGATTAAAATCAAGCTGTCCAGAAGACATGGTGCAGCTTTAGTCCTCTCTTGAAATTATATATGGGATGGGCAAACATCAGCAAACACTCAAGAAAAATCCCCCTGACCCTCCAACTATTCTTGCTGGCATCTTTAGGTACTTTTATAGTAATTTCCTTTCCAATAAATAATGAGTGCATTGTGCCAGAAGAAAAACAAAAGCAAAAACACAATCTCAAACTTTATTTAATTGGTATTTGTTCAGAATGTGGATTTTACAGTAGTCCCAATTTAAATTACATTAGTGCTCAGAATGTTATGTTTTCCCCACTAGAATCCTTGATATCCAAGCAAAGCATACTATACTGGAATCATTAAATTAAAGTGGCTATTTATGATTGTTTTAAACCAAATGGTTTGAACCAGCTCAATTCCCAGGCTGACATTAAATAGCATGCACACTGCTACTGTGTAATTGTGACAACACATTTTAGAATGTTCCTTATATGTACAGAATGGAAAAAAAAAATCCTATTACCATTTTATTCAACATGAAAAACTATTAAAGCCTGCAATTCAAATATGCCTTTTTGAAACTATTGAATTAACAGAGGTAGATTAAAATATAAATGCACTTGTTAAGTAATATTTTATTTTCAAACCCCATTTTCTCTTTATATTATTTATACAGTTGGTGTGTTTGACCAAGAGAATTGATATATTGTCCTCAATAGGGTAAATATCCACTGTGATTACTTATTTAATTGCCAGGGCAATCTTGCTTCTAGCAGTAAGTCGCTGCTTAAGAAAAGAAGTCTGTTGCTGTTTCTCCAAACAGAGCATTGTATCCAGTAGAGGAGTCTGTCCTTCCTGATTCCCTGTGAGATCATAAACCTTATACTCTGTATGTATAGTAGCTTGCTGCAAGGACAGTGTATTAACCCAAACCCTCTGTACCTGAGCTCCTGTTAGAAAGGAGGCAGTCAGGCTAACTGCCACCTGCGAACATGGAGCTGTACCCAATCTATTTTTTGGAGTTCATGGCTGAGTATCTTGATAACAAGATAAAAGTATTGCACGGTGTTAAAAATATCAGAGATCAATTTAAAAAGATGGAAAGCGTAGTGTTTATTCACATTCCCAGGCACAAAACTGAGTATGTTCACTACACAGTTTGGGTGCTTAATAAGCCCAAGTCCCGATGAATTGGTTCTTGACAGTTATGAATGGTAGAGTAGCTGCATTAAAGCAATGAGGGAGCTAACAGCAGGTTTGAAACTGGGTTTGAATAAATCATCAACCAAACATGTAACAGTATTGTAACAGTAGGCCAAAACCTCTACAGCCATGTGATTACTAGTTGCCAGGAGACCATGGATCTTGGGCATTCTGAAAATACTGAAATAATATTGTGTGCCTCGAATTTATAGGTTCTTTTGGAAAATCTAATACATTGAGATTTACTAAAATATAACTACTTTGTCGGGATGCATGTAAAGCTTTTAGACAAAACATAGTTTCAAGAACAGTTTCTTTTGCCCATAGATCTACTTTTCTTCTGTATGATTCATAATGTATTTAGAAAGAATATTTGCAAAGCATGATGTAGTATTTAAAATCTTGACTAATTCATTGCCTCTAATGAACACATGCAAAATTATTGTTGTGCTCTTAGGCATCCATCCTGCTATCTCCTTGCTTACATGGGTAACTTTATGCTTTCAAGTAGTCTAGTGGAGGTCAAATGCACTGCTTTCATGTTTAAACATAATCACATTAATGAGCCTTTAAAAGCTAAGATCTAATACTCTGTTTGCAATTACCTTTCCTGCAAAAAATCCCATTGTTAGATTATGTCGGTGGTAGAAGCAGTACATCAAATCAGTCTCTTTTGTCCCCTTTTTTTCAGAAAGAATTTTGCCTGTGTCAGATGTGTGTGTTTCTGTGCTATCCACAGATGCAGTGTGTAAGTCATAGGCCTGATTTACAGGGGGATTTTTAGGCTATCTTCTGATTTTGTGGATGAAATATTGAACTTGAGTTGAATTAAATAGATGTTTACTTCTCCAATGTGTGATCCCAGAGAGCAAAGAGTCAGAATGACTCTTCATAGGCTGCTCCTCTAGCTCATAAGCCATCTTCTGAAAAACAAGCAACATGCAATCATCATCAGCACTTGCTACACAACTTGGGATAAGTATAGGAAACCTCAGAGACTGTTCAGGCAGCTGATGTATCAAGGTTTATTTTTCTGATTTCTAGTTTTGCCACAAATTTTCTTTTTATGATGCGGGGCAGTTCCTTAATTTTCCAGGTAATGAGGAAGACTTCTCTTTCTTACAAGTCAGGAAACAGCATTATTTACTGACTATAGCACTATTCTGTTTGTGAGTACAAGCACACAGCTAGTTAAGTTACACTAAAAGAAATAACAGGGGGAAAAAAATCGGATGATTTGTGAAGTGTAAATTCATGGTGCATTTAAATTCTGTCTCAAGCAGATACAATGAATACACCAGTTATATTCCTTTTGTAAATAGAGTTAATACAGACACAAGAATTTCTTCAGTACAATATGGTTTTGCAAGAGTTCAATCAAAGCAGAATTTATTCTTTAGAAGAATTTCCTTCTGTAGGACAGAAATGTCATAAAATAGACACTAGGTAAAGCTTGGAAGGGAGAAATAAGAGTGAGTGAATATAAGGGCATGTGAAGAACATCACTATCCAGCAACAGCAGCAAAACAGTTTCAATTTTCTGGATTATTAATTCAAATTCACACA
Organism: Melanerpes formicivorus; assembly: GCF_026170545.1. Classification (NCBI taxonomy): domain Eukaryota; kingdom Metazoa; phylum Chordata; class Aves; order Piciformes; family Picidae; genus Melanerpes; species Melanerpes formicivorus. Next base: position 16,913,083 of record NW_027142359.1, on the reverse strand, counting down.
CACACGCCAGTTAAAATTAAAGGCCTTTTTTTACTGCTCTAGTTTAAATTAAAGATTATATTCTGCTCCACAAGTCTGAATTAAATAGCTTATTTTGCACACCAAGCTCTCATTTTAAAGCTAATAAAGAAAAGACATAGCATGTACGTGCAAGCTTGAGACAGGAAGGGTCTAAATTACTACACCTGTTTCACTTGGGAGCTACTTTATTAGTGTTAACAAAACTTGGCTTTCATTTTGGCAGTCAGAAGCACATTTAGAACAAGCATTTCTTTGTTTTGACAGAAAGGCTGTGGTAAATGAATGACGTTTGAGCGAGGTGTGAAATGTGAAGGTACAAAATTAACTGGTAAGATAATTACTGTTCTAATTCTGCATAAACAAGCGTTTTGAAAATCATTAATAGTTCAGGGAAATAATGTTAGTGATTAAATAAGGTGGTTTGCATCACTGAGCACAACTAAGCTGCTTTAATTACATTTGAAAGCAAGGGAAAGCAGATAATTAAAATTAGCACAGTGTTCCTGAATGACCAGCACTGCATTGTTGCCCTAACCTGTTTAATTGCTTGTTTATTAATAATATGTCTTTATTTTCCCCTCTTCTGCATTTAAGAAAATTATTAAAGAAGCTAAAATGTGTAAAGAGAATCTGGCTATGTATACTTATCAGAATATGCAATGCAGATAGAACCCAGGGAATTACTTAGAAGGCAAGCCAACATCATTCAAAAGTCATAACTTTTCTTCATATTAATAATGTTTTCTTCCTGAGTCACATTCATATGTCAATCACGTTCATGGACAAGAAAAATGGCTTTTGGCACAATTGCTGAATTGCAGCATTTTGTAGCTGCTTTATTTTTGAAACCTCTTGAATACTAAATTGTTAGCTAAAATATGGGTAATAAATCTAAGGCTAATCAATAATAAATTGTGGAAAACATGAGGAAAAATATTGTCTAAATTAAACGAGAGCTTTGTATTCTCTTGGCCCTTTTTAAACAAAACTTTTGCTAAACTTACAATGTGCAATAGGTAGATCTGTTCTCAGCAAAGACAAGACTCAGAATTCCAAGTTTTCCAGCATTTTCCTTCAGATGAGAGGAATATCTCTATCAGACATCTGACTTTCTCTTCCTAGTCCCTCATGAGCCGTTTTTAGTTTCACATTATTAGCATAAAACTATAGAATGTAGCTAGGAGAGGTGTTAATCTGCACACTTCAAACAAATATACAGTATAATACAATGAAGACAACTAAAAATAGAGCAAAATGCTAATTTATTTTTTTATATTTAGGTATAATCAAGTCAAGTTAAAGCAGACATAATGTTTTCCAAATTGATTTAGTATTTATACTGTACCTCTGATGTGAAAGGCTCAGATGCATAATAATTTACATACATATACATTTTAAACAGAAAAACTTCATAAAAATGTGAAGTTCTATACAGAAAGATAGCACATCCTTAAGAAAGCAGGTTAAATCACGGGAATTATGCTTATGGATCTGATAAGCAATTAAAACAAGAAGTTAAAATTAACTTCATGAATAGTAGAGAATATTCAGCAGACATTACGTACACTATGTTATAGGTGCATGCTTTTATGAACAAAGAGAAGGATTCTGCTCTGTATTACAGAATGGTAAGGAAAGAGCCCAATCACAGATGTCAATGGGAATTTTCTGCTTCATGTCTACACACAGTATCTGATCACCATTTTGAGCCACAGTGTAGAACAAAAATAACTTTGAAGGTTGTACAGAGATTGTATTGCGCTGTTCAAATGGTTATTGGATTCTATATCCAAAGCAGGGGAAGATATTATAGTAAAACTTACATAAATTCTGGATGTTCAGAAGTACTTTAAAAAACCCTCACAATTTGTAACTTTTAAAAAGCAAAATAGCTAAAGAAAAAAATGGAGAGAAGTAGAAAGAAAAGAAAAAAGAAGGGGGGGTGAAAAAAAAACCCTGTGAGATTAAACAAATGACCTAATTAAGTCTCACAAAGAATTTTTAGTGGCATCTCATTGCCTTAACAACAATCTTCTATCATCAAATGGATACATGACAACTTTAAAAATAATCAATGTGGTGTATAATTAATGATGGCATTTCTTTGTGCTCTGGCAATGGGTAAATAAAAGTTTGGTATTCTTTTTTAATTGCAAGGTTCCTTGGCCTTCTGTTAGGTCGTGGTCATCATAATTATGACTAAAACCCTTAATTAACCTTTCTACAATCTATTTCCTCAAGTTAATATCTGTAAAATTTCAGGAGCCACAAAACCCCCACTATCTGGAGGATAGGCTACCAAAACTATTAGACATTATTCCCGTAAGTGGTGTAAATTATTTCTATTCCTATTTATCCTAGTCTAATTCCCACTTATATTCATGGAGGATTCTGGTAAATGTGGCCTAGCAATGGTTTAAGGCATTACAATCCTCTCTGCCCCCCTTTTGGAGCCCCCCTGCTCCTCTGTTGGGGTGTATTCCCTCCCAGCTGCTATAGTTCATAGCCTGCAGGATTTTTAGACTCATAACAAGTGTGGGCCTGCCTTTATATGAAGGAGCATATTACGCTACATTTTTGCTGTGAGGAGGTAACCTCACGTGGATGGTAGAAATAACATCTTAAGCTTTGCACCTATCTACCAAAGCCTTACTGTACTTTACCTGTCTCCATCCAAAACATGATTTAGCCATCTACTGCTAATGGGAACACATTTTCTCTTCCTTGGCATTTATCTTAGCTTTTGGAATATTGTTGTGCTATGTAAATGATATTACTAAAAGAAATTTTTCAGATGGATGGTGAATCAAATTGTGGAAGATGTTTTTCTTTTTCATTTCATATGTCTTACTGCTAACTTCAGTTTAGCCTGAACAAGTTCTCTGCTTTGAGGTGTTTCTATTACTAAAACTTTGAAATGTGCCCAAATCTTTTAATTGCTTAACCCTGAAATAACCTGGAGTTGTAGTTGTAAATGCTTTTAACCCTGTTGTATAGAGATTATCTCACTCACCCAAGGCACAGAGGAAATAATGACTTGAACTAGCATCTTTTACATCCAGATCTAATGCTGTTATTGCTGTCTAATATTGTCTTTCCCTATCTGAAAGCCTGGGCTTCTTTGTTTCCTTTTATCCTCAGTAAGGACATCAGAGCATATTACAGCAAAAAGTGGTCTCTTTATACAATAATTTATTCCTCTGACATGTGCTAGCACTATAAATATTTTGCAATTGAATGTTATTGATATGCAGAAAGGGCCAATCCTAAAATGTGATAAGACCCTACAGGAGGTTCAGCTACTCAGTTTGCTTAGAAGAGAAATAAATACTTGAAGCATGTGACTGGCTCTGATGTAGTGCCATAGTTCCTTTTAGCATTTAGTGAGACAAGAAAAGTACTTCCAGCATATATTGGAACGTTCTGTGTGGTACAACACAGCTGCAAAGGTGCTTGTAGCCTTCTATTTCATGGCAGAACTGAAATTTGCAGGGAACTAGAGATTTGATTGTACTTTATGTATTTATAATGCCACTTAAAAATACCAAGATTAAATTAAAAACGAATAGCTTCTACATTTTTAAATAATGAAGGATACTAATTTGTGTGTTATCTTTATGCCTTTATTTAGCATTCATGAAAAACGTGATCATCTTCTGGAACATCCCAATAGGGGAGTCACAACAGCTTCATAGTAGAAAGTGTTAGCAGTGAGCTTGATCTGATTATCTGTGGCATTTCACTGTGTTATGGCAGTAGTGTTAAAGGAATGTGTTCAGGGAGTTTAACTGCTAAAGCTGCCATTTCTCTTGCCCCTTTGCTTCCTCATAGTCACTGCAATCATGACTGAAACCTTTCATTAACCTTTCTCTATTTAATTCAATCTATTGAGCTAATAGCATTAGAACATGAGATCTTCAAAGTGCCTGCCATTTTACACAGAGAAGTGCCCTACCTCCCTGCTCTCTGGAGTTGGGGAGAAAGGTACAATACTACTGGCTTGTTAAAAACATGTTTTAAGGGCATGATTTTGAGCATGCTGGAAAGGTAGGCTTGCAAAATAAGACAGTCCTCGGTTTTTCTCCCCCTTTCTACAGTACAGATAAGCACTGACAAGCTAAGTGAGTTTTGTGCTGATGTAGTATGTAATTGGCAAAACATTGTGCAAGAAATACTAAGGCTAAGTGAATGAATAAAAAAAAGGTCAGTTGGCACACACAACATCAGAAGGAGGTGGAGAACCCACTGCAGATGGGGTGAGCAAGTAACTGTGTCATCTTAACACCAACAAATGACGCAAAACACCTAACAAAGACAGGTTCTTTGGAACCAGTCTCGGCTGCTGTGGGCAGCTTTCTGATTTTGGTCAGTCATATCCTGAATACTGTTGGAAGGCTAGCAAGTTTTGTAGTAAACAGAGCTCAAACAAACAAACATGCCACTTGTGTCTATCAGTTTAGACTGGGTAAACACCAGTTGCATTAGTGCTATTGCTCTTTATGGTAAAAGCCTTTCTAGGTCATATAGAGGATATGAGTGCACCTGTCATGGAACATAGAGTGAGCTCTAACCCAGATTTCAGGTCTTGCAAAGAACCAGTGATGATCATACAGAAGAAGATATTTTCCCCTAAAAAAAAAACCCAGACAAACAAGGGAAGCAAAAATTCAGGCCTATATATTTTGTAGTCTTTAGCAGTTTTGCCATATGTTGCCACTAATTTATTTGGCAATGAGCAGGGCTCAAGGGAATCATCTATGTTCTTTTCTGTAGGCTCACAATGTACAACCTCTATCCACTTCAGAGTGTATTCACTTGAGAAGGAAGCCCCTAAGAGGTTTTGCCCTAATCTCTTTTAAATATTGATTACAATGGATAAAGTTATTGTGGGTTTCTGCAGGCTCAAACAGCAGAAGTATATGGTATATTCTGAAAAACAATGCTTCAACTGTATTTGAAATAAATATAATCTACTTCTGGTCTAGAGGCAAAAAAAAGTACATCAATGGAATAAATGAGTGCAATTGAGTTTAACTATGGTGGAGGTGAAAATGATATATGAAAGATAAGAGTCTGAAAGTCTTTGGAAATAGTGACTAATTAATATGAAACATACATCTATATGCAGCATTTTGAGTGACTTGTGTACAATTGTCTAGGATAAAACATAACTCTCTTTAACAGCCTGCTGGCCTAAATCTGACCCTACTTCTCATAGGTATAGACAGGGCCATATCAATCTGTGGATCTGGAACTGTAGAAATAGCAGATTATAATGAGCATCTACTACTAGAAAGAATAGCACATAGTCTAGGCAGTGCAAATGAGTGTGACTCACTTGGGGAAGTCTGCCCTTTAATTTGGTAACCAAGTCGATCCAGACTGAGACCTAATGACATAAAAACAAAAATCTCATCCTCTGACTCATGAGCCCGATTCATTCCAGTTGTACCCTAAGCAGAATAAGATGGAGGTGAAAACAGCTCATATCCTCTTTTCAAGGGAGACTTGTGAAACTGTTTGCCATTCATAGCCTGTTGTCACAATATAAGGTTGTGAGATGCACATCAGACCTTGTCTTCTATGGAGACAGGTTTCCTTACAATGAAGTGGAAAGACTCTAATGAAACTAACATTAATAGATTTTGAGACTTTTATAACTTTCTCTCTTATGAGTGTGATAGAGGGGAACTCTGACTGACTTTAATGGGTTGGGATTTTATTAATAGAGAAATGAACACCCCTCAAAATTAAGGGATCTGCTAGAGCAGTAACAACTGTTCCTCTTTGCTCCCATAACTGTGCTTCACAGAGGAGTTACCAGTGTAAGGTATAAAGTTAATGTAGGCATCTGAACAATCACTGAATTTGGAAAGCCAAATCAAAAAATATGTAATCTAAAGAAATTAAAGACAAAATGAAGATGGTGCTTAAAATGCCAGTCAGAAGAACAAGCCATTATGCATTGTAAATCAATCAAAACTAACACGTTTGTCTTCTATAAGGCACAACACTTGCCAATACAATATGTATAAATGACTGGGGAAAAGTTAGTGCTGTAGGAACTAACATCAGTAGAACCACTTCGATAGGGAATCAAAGAGTGAGAGAAGTACTATCCCAACACAATAAATGACAGTTTTGAATGAGAAACCCTGGCATTTTTGGTGAGTTCTCAGTTAAATGGATTACACAGTAGGCGCACCAACAGCAAGAACATACAGACTGATTTTCTTATCAGAGCCAGTAGATAAATTCAATATTAAAATCTGAGTTGATGTTTTTGTGTTCTAGATGTTAACAGTGTGTGTCCAAGTGATGCTTTTAAATTAGACTACTGCCTAGCATTTGTGCCTAATTCTACACTTTTGGAAACTGTTGGTCAAGCTGCTATAGTATCCAGCAGTTATTAGTGATCTCTCAGATCTGTACTGAGTTGCTTTAATTAACATCTCATATGTCAGATAATGCCATTTGTGATGGTCAATTTATGTTGTTATCTGCCTATCAATGTAAATGTATTCATAGCACTGGTCCACCTTAGAATCCAATGAACAAGAAAATATTTTTTAGCATCCAACTCTACCAGTCCTCCTAGGTTTTCTACTTCTTTCTGTAACAGTAGCAAAACATGGCTATTCTGCCCCCCCCAAATCTGTAAGGGTGTGAGTTAGACATGTCTGTGCTGAAAACACCTGGCTTTGGGCCTTTTAAATAGGACCTTTAACATAGTTATTTGTATTTAATTTTATGTAGCATTGAAATGTTACCTTGCCCTAAGCTGTAGAAGACACTGCTATCCTTTCCAGTAACTACTTTTTAGCACCCTGTCCTTGACTTCATAATCCTCAAATACCAGGCTTGGAAATCTGCTTCTGGCAGAACAAGATCACTTCATCTTTGGGGTCACGTTCCAGGCTTTTGTTCAGTCGCAAGTTTGGTTTGGATTTATCTTCAGTATGTCTGCTTGAATATTCAAAAAATCATCAGCTAGTCTAATTTGTTATTTTTAAAGTCATGTAAAAGACTGATTTGCTTTGACAGGTGGATCAGAAACAGAATTGAAGCTATTTTATCTGGACCTAATTAAACAACCTTCATTACTGGCAGGTATGTGTTTGTGATGACTGGAAATTAGCTTGATTGGAATTAAAACTCAAGATACAAGGCATTGAATTGACTTGTGTGGTTTTGTTTTTTTTTAAAAAACTACAGTTTAAAAATATATCTGTAAAGTGCATTTCTAAATGTGGCAAGTGCATGTCTAAATTTTAAATATCTCATCATGCCCAATTCCACTTTGTATTTTATGTTAATGGCACTTGTCACAGGTATTCATGAGGATATTGCCAACACTTATAAAATGGCACCACACCAGTTCAGAACTACGAGACTTTAATAAAACATTAGCAACAGTCCTTTTTCCCTTTTGCAGGCACACAATTTCTGCAGCATTTTGTGTGGTGTATTTGGGGTGAATTTCAGGCACGCAGATAAGGTTAGCATGAGGCAGATGCAATGCTTATGCCCTCAAAGACAATTTTAGTGGGCCATAACATATTGGTCCTCCTTTACCTTCACAGAGTCTGGTTATGTTCAACTGGTAAAATAAACTCTGTCTGTTGAATTAAGGGAACATTCCTCGCTGCCAATTGGAACTCCGTCCTGTGGAATAGATGTCACACCTCCTCAATGTCACTTGAATGACACGCTAACATAATTAAATCCTGTGATAAGTTTTGTCTGTTCAGTTTGCCTTTTTCTGTGAGGATGCCAGGCATAACTTTTTAGTAAAGTCTTCCAATGACCCTGACTCCTCACCCAATCCAAATATGCTGCCTGAGAGTTTTAACACCTGCCTTTAAAAACTAACTGTATGCATACAGATACATATTGCTGAGACACTTCAGTGCATATTGCACTACTAAGCACTTTGATATCATAGTTTTTCTATGGCTGTTCTGGTTATCAAGAGTTTAGGGCAAGGCATCTTGTAAGAGATTTTCAGAGCAATTTAAACATTGCTCTGAGTATTAAACAACTGGTTCAACAGCATTTGGTATGGATGTGATGTAGCTGTGAAGAGGAAAGTGTCATGTGGAGAGGAAAGAAGGGTAACATGGTGAACTATCCAATGAAATACATACAGCTTCCTTAAATAAAAAATAATAGTGAAGTAGTGGAAATGCAACCATAATGTGTTTATCACAGTTTACTTGTTTATGGAATCATAGAATCATTTTGGTTGGAAAAGACTATCTCAATTTCATGAACCTAAAAATGCTGCAAAGTGTGTTGAAAGTCTAAATTACATTCCTCAGAGGCATTTTTGCCTTCTACCTTGTAAATAACCACTTTGCTGGTTAAAACTTGGCTTGTATTAGGAATGTTGTGTCCAGCAGTAGGGAGGTGATTGTACTTGGTGCTGCTGAGGCCACACCTTGAGTATTTGCTCAGTGTTGGGTACCTCAATGCAAGAGAGTTGTGGAGATGCTGGAGCGAGTGCAGAGGAGAGCAGTGAAACTGGTGAAGGACCTGGAGAATAAATCATATGAAGAGCAACTGAAGGAGCTGGGGCTGTTTAGTTTGAAAAAGAGGAGGCTGAGGGGAGACCTTCTTGCTCTCTACAGCTACCTGAAAAGAGGTTGTAGTGAGGTGGGTGTAAGTCTGCTCTCCTTAGTAACGGATGATAGGATGAGAAGAAAAGGCCTTGAGTTGCACCAGGGAAGGTTTAGGTTGGATGTAAAAAGAAGCTTCTTCATTGAAAAGTTTATCAAACACTGTAATAAGCTCCCCAGTGAGGTGGCTGAATCACCCTCCCTGGAGGTGTTTAAAAGATACAGGGATGTGGCACTAAGGGACATGGTAGAGTTAGATAATAGTTGGATCTTCTTAAGGGTCTTTCCCAGCCAAAACAGTTCTTTGATTCTATAACAGATGTGAAAAATCCTGTTAGAAAGGTAGCTCCTTGGGACAGGATATCTGAGGAAGTTTAAACTATTCTGGTTGTTGTCAACACTAATATGAGAATAGAATATTCTCTTTCAGCTGCAGATGGTGGCAGACAAGTAAGGCATTTAACATGACCATAAAATCAAAGACTAACTCTGAATCCATGGTGCAAATAAAATTAAGTCCATTTTACCAGTTTAGCATCTAACAGTTACCAATTTAACAAAGCTTATGTTTAAACTTTGACTTTTCAAACTGTCTAGTTAAAAGTCCCAAGATGAGAATACAACAGATTTTGTTGTAAATCAAACATGAAAATAACTAATACATGGCAATAAATGTCCTCCTGCTTCCTCAGTCAATGACCACACTGTTAGAATAGCCCCCAAAGAGACAAAATTTCTCCTGATGAAATTTCCACTCTTTTCTGCATCTCTCTCAAGAAGGACTTCTCTGAGATGAGTGTACATATTAGCCAATCCAAAATTGCCACATAGGTCCTACTGCTACAATGATTTCTCTGTATAACTTATGCATGAAACTAGGGCAAAAGGTCTTCATGGGGCTATCTGTAGAGTGGTATGTAAACAGCAAACCATTTCTCCTCAGAGAACATTAGGACTGTGAAAAGTCCAGCCACTCCCATCAGCAGCAATTATCTGTGGATAAAATATCACTTCAGAACATATTTCAGTAAGTAAATAGGAATACCAAGGCTAAAGCACCATCACAAATGCAGAATGAAGCAATGTAGTCTTGAAATATGCTGATCTAGGCCTTGGATTTTGTTTTTCCCTCTTCTGCTGGATGATCTAGGGAATTCAGATCATCTGCATGGTTCCATTCCCTATCAGTATGATTGGGAGTGATACCTACTTGCTTTTGTAAGGTACTTTGAGATCTGTATGTGTGCACTGGGTATTGTTATTTTCACATAGTGATACAAAGCAACAATGCCTACTCTGGAAGGAACACTTTTTTCCATAGTTTGCTGGAAACTTAGTGTGCTTTCACATCCTTGCTGGGATGTGCAGAAAGGTATTTCACCTAAAACTTTGCTGATTTGACTTGCAAGCCTTGTCTTTGTGCAATCACAAACATCTGTTTGCAAAACTCCTGTGCATTAATTGTATTCTCTTACACATTGTTCAATGCCTGTGAACCTTATTCAGTAATGACTTGTGCACTAGTTAACAGGGAATTCATTTAGAAAGATAAGTGAAACAAACCAACAAAGAGTGCACATATCATTAGTTTCATCCCTAAGATATTTCTTTACCTATACTCATTTGGCTAACTGTACCAAGCTATGATCAATGTGCAGACCATGAAAACAGACAAAACTAGCTGAAAAAGCAACTTGTTCCTCTTTAAGAAAAAAAGGAACACTTTTCCAATTGATTTAGTGCTTCATAAATTAGCCTAGGGACAGCTTTAAATTGTGCTCTTATTATGCATACAGGATTCTACTCATCTAATAATTTTGCTATTCAATAAAAAAAAAAGGAGTTTTGAATAGCAACCAAACATGCCATAAAAATGCACTATCCACATTCAGCAAAGAGTGAAAATGTAAATGAAGGGGTTGAAAATGTCCCCAATATGATTTCTCTCTTGTTGACTTTCCAATTTAATTTTTCATGGGGAAAAAGATACACTGGGAAACAGAGTGCATGATCTACAAGTAGGAGTTTAGGGAAGTCATTATATACCCATTAGTTATGTGCATTTATTAAATCTGTCTGGTAAAATTAAGGGAGCTGAAATTTTATGTATTTATTTCTATCTAGTGTACCCAGTGTATCTTGCACGCGAGTCAGCATCTAAGATAAGTGAATTAGCTGACCGTATTGGAGAGCAGAAGCTTTGAACTGGGAAGGGCATATCCTCTGAAGGAACTCTCCCAAGATCTGCAGTTGTGGTCCCTGGGTGAGTTTGGGATACTATGCATTGTCATTTAAAGAACAAAGTATTTTAGGACTTGAAAAAAATATAGGAAGTATAACTAGCATTTTCATTCAAGCTCTAGGAAATCCTTCTGGCTGTCCTGGAAAGGGTCATTGAATCTGTCTATAGTTACAGTGTTTGGCCAGTGCATAGTCCTAACAGCCTTTACTATAAGACCAGTTTTTCATACCCTAAGGCCCATGGTGGTGTGAATATTTATTTACTTAGGTACTAACTTAATCAAAGGAAAGCTAGAAGAGTTCCTTAGACTGCATATCTTGGCCTGACTCTTTCTAGTCAGTGCCCTAGGGATTTTAATAAGTACCCAAACCCCTCTTACATTAACCAGTTCTCCCAGTTTAGACTTACTGGTATTCATAGGAGATGCCAGGATTGGCATTTTAAATTTTTCCTGGCCCCCAAGGAAGTACAAATAGTATCAGTAGTAGATGGGATTGGGGATTTCTGCTAATGCTGCTCTTTGCTCTTGATGTGTCCAATTTCTATTCTAGTAGCATACAAATGTGATTAATGAGCGTGAGGAAAGGGAAAACAGTGGACAAGTAAATACTTGTTACAGACCATTTGGTTCACTCTGGCATGGTGACTCAGTAGAGTTAGGACCAAAGATCCTAGGTATGAATGCTTCAGTCCTGCCTTGGTCATCTGCCTAAAGATTCAGTAAAAGGACTTTCTGAGCATAATGTGAATGGCTCACAGTTTGGAAAGAGACAATCAGTGAGGTTGCACATAATATAGCACAGGTTCTGTCACTCACTTCTACTTCCAGGCACCTTTCCCTGCAGGCTAGAAAGATCCCATTGAAAGGGGCTACGATAGTAGAGGCTGATAGCATAACAGTGTGGACCTATTGCCAAAGCTGGAAACATTCCCCAAATATTTCACATATTCTAGTGGAAATAAAATGTTTATTGTCTTTCTGGCATATGTTATTAGCAGCAAATGATCTAGTTCAAAACACAAAAATTTTCTCTGGAAATCAGCAAACCCATCAGTCTGAGCCTCCTCTAAGTAAACTAGTTAAAATACACAGGAGAAAAGACAGTGTGTCCTTCGTATTACAGAAATGCCTAGATTTGCTAGGCTGAGTGGCAGCCACATGGAACCTCCAGCCTGCTTCATTCTGTGTGAGCTTGGCAGTGCTCCGCAGACACCTATCTGATGAACTCTATTGAGGGGATGGATAGGTATCTAAAATTTGAGGGCTGTGAAGTCTAGGTGCAGGCCAAGCACCCAGATGCTTGACATGGTCACAATTAAGCAGTTTCCAGACTTACCACCAGTATAATTTCAGGGTCCTTGGGGAAGGTACTGCTAAAGACCAGTATTTTTAAGAATCCCAATGGCACTTAGAGAACGGATTTAACAATCTAAATCTCTTTTACCATCAAAGTGTGATGCCAATAAGGAAGTAAGAACTTCCTGTTCTTACCTGATGTCTACCTGGCAGTCTGAAAAGACTGAAATGCTCCTCAGGAGGTCTTATCACTAAGTGATGCAGAATTCTAAGGAATAAAATTTTCTACCTTCTACTCATTTTCACAGGCCAAAGGATTTCTCTGAATTAATTCCTCATTCAAATCCTACAGCCATGGTAATGCTAGAAAAAGTATTTCAGGATGCCATCCAAACCGTAGTCGTCCTTTACTCTGAATGATCAGTACTGTGATGCTCAGTTTCCAGAGAAACACAAACCTGTAAAGGGTTCTGATAATGTAATGAAATGCCTGAGAATTAAGGACTTGGATGAAAATACTGTAATCTGTATGCATTAGGTTTGCAGTGGTATTTTTAGGATGTGAAATAAACTTTAAAAGCATTTAGGAGCGTTTCCTGAATATAATTGACTATTTAACAAATGAAGTTAGGAAAAAGAGGTCTCCTGCCATTGTTCAGACCATGACTCATTGCTGGCATCCATTTCCCCTGGAGTAACAGGAATCAGGGAATTCAGAAAGCTAGCTAGAGTCCTACATAAATTATGTCATATCTAGTAACACGACCTCCTGAAGGAGCCATATGTGCTGCAAAGTTGCTTGCAGCTCTTGTATTTTATTTTATATTTTTTTTTCTGCTGGGGAATCAGAATTAACTCTTCTAAAATTCAACAAAAAGCAGGAAATGAAAAAAAAAAGAGAAGAAAATTCAACAAAAAGCAGGAAATGAAAAAAAGAAATCAAAAGAAGAAATGGAAAGGTAGAGTTTTTTGAAAGAATAAACCCCAACAGTGATTTTTACCTTTTTTGAATGGCAATTAGATCTTTTGGTTATAGATGAAAGAGATTGTCTGGGCAGAGATGGTGTGAGGTAAGTGCATGTGGTGTGAACCTTGTGGTTGGAACTTTGGGGATGCCATTTAAATACTTGGAAGAGACCAAATTCTTCCACTAGAGCATTTTATCTGATTCAGTCACTGGGTAACACATAACAATTCCTATTGCATGATGAATATTAGCTCCATTTGCTGCAGTGAATTGGACTAGTGCTGCAAGACTACAGAACTTTTTCATGTGATGGTTTGAAACTCTGCCTGTGTAGACATGACATTACTAAACTAAAAAGTAACTTCTTTCTTTCCATTTGGTGCAAGTATAGCCCAAAATTCCATTTCCTGTAATATATCCAATTGAAATAATGGCACTGAATGACAAATCATCCACCACCACCACCACCAAATGTAATTAATTTGCATCCTAAATACCTGACTAAGTCCTTGCAGGTAATTGGTAATCTGCCTATTAATTTCTTCATTTCTATCCAGTCTCTAGTTAATAATCAATAGTCCTCTTTTCTAATGAAGAAATGGCCTTGACATCATGGCCTTTGTGTGGTGTTAAAATAATATTGATCGTTAGCATTATCATATGTCCTTGATATACTGTGTAAGGGCAAGGATATCAAGGATACCAGTTTTACAGTAGGGGAACAATTAGTAAGCATGGTAAAAGAGTTGTGATTGGCCAAAAAGTAGTACATGTTTTTCTGGGAATAGATGTGTGGGAGAGAATTAATAAAATCTTGTATATTCATTCAGTCTCCAAATAAAATAGTGGACAATCTTCCCAAAGTTATGTGGAAGGTGCATGATGATATATGAAAGCATTCTATATCCTAAAGTCTAGCTGGAGATGGGGTTACGTTTCTTCTCATTGTTTGGGATATCTCTGACCAAAAAAATTGTTCTCACCTTGTAGCTGGCTACTCACACTGGTCATTTCTCCTTTCTGTGAATAGGGTGAGCCCATACCAATTTTAGTGGAGGAGGAACTCTGTGAGTAACACATCAACTATAGTAACTGAGTTTCCATCTTTCTTATTTTTCTCTTTTCTGTTTATCTCCTCCCAATGTTAGTAGAGTTTCAAACTTTTATCTAAAAAGCAGGAGTTCCTTTTTTTTTTCCTGAGAGAAATCAAAATATTAACTGAATCCTCTTGGACTCTTTAAGTAGAACTTGAGGACATTTTTCATCAATGACATACTACAGACCAGACCATGGTCTATATTTGGATCTTTTGACTAAGGTACAATGTCTAATTTCAAAAATAATAGTACTGTAGATCTTATTTTACTGCTCTTCCATAATAATAAGGTCTTTTTCTGCTTCCAGAATTTATAAGCTCCTGTTAAATAAGGAAAATCTTGTACAGTAGGTGTAAAATTACATCACTGTCAAGACATTATTTAAAAAAATAATAATCAGGGTCTTGTGCTAAGATTAAAAATCAGAAATATGTTGCACTTAACGCATTAATTCTACTGGTACTCACTGGCAAAACTTCTACAGCAGCCTTACAGAAGCTCTAGCTTTGCTTGATGCTGTAGTTTTTTGACATTATTGTGTTTTGAATGTCAGGGGTTTGGGAAATGGCCTTAAAAGAAAGACTTCTGAATTTTATTGAGATCGGTCATAGGAATTCATACCTTTGTTCTGGAACATAAACACCGTGTCCGAGAGTACCTTTTGTTTTGTATCTATAAATAGACATGTTAATGGGGGAAGAGGAATTTATGCAAATAAAAAAAAAAGAATCTCTAAATACAATTATAGTTATACTCAACTGCTTTGTATCAGCACAGGCTATGTACCCAAGAGCCATGTTCCTTTGTTGAAACATGGCCTATGGACTGCATGAGTGGCAGTGTGGGTGAGATGAGAGGGGGAGACCATGGCTGCCTGGGCAGTGGGTGCCTGGCACATGAAATAAGCTTACGCTTTTTGAGATCCCTATCCCTGGGTATAACATGTTCAATGATTTATGTGTGTATATAAAATACAGCTTGATGTTTAAAAATACCAGAGCAATTTTTATTAATAATTAGCTAACAGAGTAGTGGATAATGATAGGTCAACATCTCTCATACAAAACAACAGTAGGGAAAAAAAAAAAGTGGCATTGGGAGACATTTGATAAAAGCAGGAAAATGTTGTGACTAAAGGAGCACCTGAGTTCCATTCTCCTGGGAAGACAAAGCTCCAGTGCAGTGGCTCTCCATTCACTGCTGATGCATATGCCACTGGTGCTCTATTCAGGCTCCAAATTAAAGTCCACAACTTAATTATTTTTTAAAAATTGTATTTCTGCAATGCACAGATACACAGAGGCACAAAGTCGAGTCTACAACCAGACAGAAAAGAGTAGGTTCAGGGGAGACCTGAAGGGAGGTTCTAGACAGGTGGAGGTTGTTCCCTTCTCCCAGGCAACCAGCAACAGAACAAGAGCACACAGTCTCAAGCTGCACCAGGGGAAGTTTATGCTCGAGGTGAGGAGAAAGTTCTTCACAGAAAGAGTAACTGGTCATTGGGGTGTGCTGCCCAGGGAGGTGGTGGATTCACCATCCCTAGAGGTGTTCAAAAAGGGATTGGACAAAGCACTTGAAGCCATAGTTTAGTTGTCATGAGGTGTTGGGTGATATGTTGGACTTGATCTTTGAGGTCTTTTCCAACCTTATTGATTCTATGATTCCATTTTGCATATAGGCTGGGTTAACTAACTATGGTCCATTTTTCTTTACTTCAGTGTGGTGTTTTCCTGTAGGGAAGAGCTACAGTAGCTCTATGCTCCTTTTCTGATTGTCATAAGAGGGACAGATTCCTAAATAGTTGTAATTACATTATTTTAAGACTCCCTATTATTCCATTTATAGCTTAAATATTAAGTATTTTATTAAAGTTTGGACACTTATAAAGTGTTTAATGGTAAAGACACTTGAGCCTCCTCAAGCACCACTTTGGTTTTCAGAAATGAATGAATAACAAGACTCTTAGCACTTGGTTTTGTGTCTTCTCAGTGCTATTTATTAGAGGAGTAAGAGCAGCTATTATTATCTTTATAAATATTTGGCACTGCATGGCCTTGATATGCAATTGTGTCTGTTCAAAGAATGTCTAGTGAACAAAGGAACTGGTCTCAGGGCATGATTGTTATCCTGAAGCAACTAAAGGATACAAGCCTTGTCACTTCTTGTCTCATTTTCATTAAGAAAATCATGTGGTTTAGCTTTAGGGGGGTGATGAATCTACCATGTGACTAAAGGCAGGTGGCCATCTTAAAGCAGCTCTTATCTCTAGTAAGTAAGAATTAAAAGGAGGGGACGGGGGTGGGTGTTCAGCTCCATAAAATGTTCACTCGGTGGGCTGCCACGAAGTAAATATTTTCACAAATATATTATTTACTCCAAGGGAAGCTTTTCCCAGGGAAGGCAGATAAATGTGCTTGCAATGGGAGCTTTATGGCCACTACAGGCCCAACTGTCATTCCTTCGGTACTTCCTGTCAGTCTGACTAAACTCTGTCATCCTTCAACCCAGTTTAAATTAACAGGTAATTTGTAAATGTCACTTCAGGTTAGGCCGCTCATTTTGTTTCTACTCTACCAATGCAAAGTCTAGGACTAATTTTTCTTGTCTTCTTTTAATAGGATTTTCATTTATAAATAGAATTATGTTCTGAAAATAAATTACAGTAAGTGATGCACAGAACTGGTAGCAGCAGCACTTTCATAGAATTTCAAGCACCTACATCAGAAGAGATTAATAAAAACACTTCAAAGGCTAAATTCTATTTAAGCAGAAGACAGCTTTTGGTTAATATTTAATCTGAGTAACTGAGATCTTGGTTGAAAATATAATTTTTTAATATCTAAATTAATTTGCAAAACAAAACCATTAATTTTGCCTGAGAGCTTTCATAGTGCAAAAGTTTCAGTAATTTATTTGAAAAAAAAAAAAAGTTAAAAATGTAATTCTGTAGTAAAAGTCCCTACTTCAATATGGAATTTATTCCTAATGCAATATATTACGCTTGATCAGAAGTACTGCTTTAAGTCTTTACTTTTTTAATGACTGCTAATGTGCTGCATTGAATAAGGAAAAGAAACAGGCTTTGCATGAGGGTTTTTAAGTTGCAAAAGATATTGCTTTATTTTAGGTTCAGTAGTATAAAATAAATATTATCCATTTCTTTAAAGGTATTATACAAATTATAAAAGCACCGTGTCACTATAATAGACATATGCATGACTGGATCTTGTGCAGTATTTTTTATTGACATGGTTTTTGAAGTGTTGTAGTTACCGCGTGTGCTTTGGTTGTCCATCTCTTAGCAATCTCATCCCCCAGGGAGCTGGGGAAGCTGCTTACATTGTGATGCTCCTGGGCCCTCCTTCTTTCTGGTGGTAGGAGGCATCTTTTCAACAGAAACAATTTAAATGGAATCTTAGCACCTTGAAAAAGTTTTCTAGGCTTGGGCAGGGTTTCACTGTCCCCTCATAGGAAAAGCCATTGTCTAATACCTTCTTTTGGGTTCAATAGTAACCAAACTCAGATGTGGGGTTTGCACACCAAAATCCAGTTCTTTTGCTAACCTCTCTCCATATTTATTTCACGCTCTTCCGCTGCTATCCCACTCCTTTTCTTCACACTCTCACTCCTGTTATCTTGTTTTCCCTCTCATTCTTTATGTTAAAGTATTTATCTGCATTTTTGTGACTCTTTTTGCTCTTGTTGATTATGTTTCTAGTTTTGTGCAGCAAGTCCTGTTCTGTAGTAGTTGCAGAGATACTTCACAGGAGATACTTAACAGCCAGAGTATCTGGAAGACAAAGGTATTCACTGTACAGCAAAGTAGTAGCAAGGATTCTTCTCAGTGGCTTGGTGAGCAGAAATTCAAGAAGCATAGCAAAAAGGTTTGGCACTGGGCCACTAGTGATGAGTGATTATGTTGCCTGCTGCTCTAGTAATTAACATATATGAGACATCTACATGGGAGATTGAAATATGACACAAGTTAACTAACTCTTGGTTGAAGAGTTGGATCTGTGAAGTTGGTTTCATTGCAACTGTGTTTTAAGCTTCCACTCAAACAGCATCTGTATTATTTAAATATTGTGTCTGGATCCTAGTTAAACCTGTAAGCACGTCATAAATTTGTTTAGGCTGTTATTGTAAAGGCTATTTCAGGTGGTTTAAAAATTACATCTTTAGTGACAGTAGCAGCATCAGAGCCAAGTACCAAATACTGGAAAAGCAATTTTCATTGTGTTAATACCGACTTAGTATTAGAAAAATAAGTGTTCTATATAAATATTAACTGTTTAGTTTAAGCATTAAAGGTCCTGCTTTATTCTGAATGTTACATTAGCATTAATGTGGGAAGAGCCTAGGTCTTAAAAAGAGTGTCATGGTGTGCTAAAAGAAGTTCCCTCACCCTGATTCATGATAATTAGTAGGAATGTATATCTAGTTGGAATGTCATCTATTTTGTTGTGCTTTAAGTGGATTTTAGCTGTAAATGCAGAATTAGTCCAATTTTACACATAACTTACCTTAGCATGGTTTCATAAACTGAATAACTCAGATTTGTTACATTTTCCCACTGTATAACATGTAAAAGATTATGTGCAAATCAGAAGTAAACTTGGGTCTTCTCTACATGGCCTAATATGAATCAATATAAGTGAATATGATGAAACCTAGGAAACTGACCTTTATGTGAACCAGCTGCTGGTGTTCATGAAATTCGAACTAAGACTTGGTACTAGGAAGACTGTGAGAGCTAATGTTCTGAAATGCTGACAAAAAGGAATCCACTGTGAAATAAATGCCTGTCGGCCTGTCTGACCATCAGAATTAAAGCAGAGAAGTAGAAATTTATTGCCACCTGTCCCAGAGACAAATATGCGAGATAGATGTGCACTGCTTTCTCCAGGATGACATCTGGAGGAGCACTTATTGTCTATCAAAGTTATTGCAAAAGGAACTGCTGTGTCAGTTGCCCTAATTCCACTTAAATGCATGGAAATTCTTTCAGCAATTAAATGAGCAGTACTTTGATTCTTAGGGGTTTTTGTGTGCACTCCACATCAAAAATACAGGGGAAACAAGGTAAGATACACATTTCTCTTTTAATCAGACTATTTTTTCCCATTTTTTGTCTCATTTTCAGTTTACTTGAGAAGGTCAGATGAGTGTGTACTTGACATTTATTGCAAGGAGAAAACTCTATGGAGGTCTATCTGAGAGGCCATTGTAAAGGTCATTATGAGGACACAGCAGCCCCCGGATGTAGTTCCTGGTATTTCTAAAAGAGCACTAATTTTGAATCTTCATTCCTCCATTTTACAGACTGGAGGTTTACCAAAATTTCAGAAGATTGTAATTTCACTGATTCAGGGATTTTTATTTTTTTTTCAATTATGATTCCTGAATTTTTCTTTATATAAGAAATTGTGGACAGGTTGAGGGAGTTGGAGTTTTTCAGCCTGGAGAAAAGAACGCTCCAGGAAGACCTAATTGCCACCTTCCAGTACCTGAAGGGGGCCTGCAAGAAGGATGGAGAGAAACTGTTTATGAAGGTCTATGATGATAGGACAAGGGGCAATGGTTTGAAATTAGAAAAGAATAGATTTAGATTAGATGTTAGGAGGAAGTTCTTTATGATGAGTTGGTTGAGCACTGGAACAAGTTGCCCAGAGAGGTGGTTGAGGCCCATCCCTGAAGATATTTGAGGTGAGGCTTCAACAGGGCTCTGGGTGACCTGATCTAGTTGAGGATGTCTCTGCTCATTACAGGGAGGTTGGACTAGATGACCTTTAGAGGTCCTTTCCAACCTGTGTGATTCTATGATTCTATGTCTCTTAAGGCATAAGATGTGTATGTTCCCAAGCAGTCACAGCAATACAACCTAGCAGGTGATTTTTGCATATGACTCCCTTTTTCAAAACTGGAGCACACTTTGAGTTGCACTTTTTTTGTTAGCTTTTGACTGAGAGCTAGAGGAGTTGAAGGTTGTGTTTTTAGATACAAAAATGATATGACATTCCAATAATATGGCACTCTCCCAACATCTATCTAGCAGCATTGAATGATATAGGTGCGTGTGCTGTAGTGATTATTTGCCACACATTTCTCTCAGAGAGACCAGTCTTTTAGATATAAATTAGTGGTATTTTAATTTAAGTTTATGCTTAAGATTATGTACACATTTTATAGAATCAGCCTTAAAATGTTTTAAATTACTGATCCTGTGCTGAAGATTTAGCTTAGTATTGGGACTAGCTGATAATTTCAAGTTGCAATCATAATAACAAATATGTGCCTTATATTGTTTTATATGAGTTTTTCCACTTCACTTTCCAGGGTCCAGACAGAATCCTTCTGGCTGATTAACAGCATGCTTGAAGGGAGCAGTTATTCCATACTAAGGAAAACACAGGCCAAGATGCTTTCAAGTTTGCTCTCTAGTACTGGGACATTTGAGGCATTAGGTTTAGCAAATAACTAACATTTGAAACAGATGTGGGCAATCTTCCTCAAAGCTGTTGTGTTAGACTGACACAAGACTGCTTCCATGTACAAATGAAAAGTTTATCTTTGCAAGCAGGAATGCTGTAGTTTGACTATTTTTCAATTAAAAGTTGGATTCCATAGTGCATTGAATCTGTCATGGTGAAAAATGTAGGCTGATTGTTAATAATACTGCTCTGTAATTATTGCTATTATACAGTCCAGATACCTCATGAGGATGTGATCCCCTGATTCTATTTGATTTTTGCGTGGATCATAGAAGAAACAATTCCTGAGCTGTAAGATGGTTAAGCTAAGTATAAGACTCATGCAAGTAAATTCAGAAAGCTTTTCTGTTGTGATTATTGATGGTGTTGTTGAAAGCAATCTGTCATGGTGAGAGCTACCCCCTTTTACCCTTACATTGCATGCTTATTTTCTCAGTTTGACATATTATGTGTTGAATAGCTAACAGTGAGCTTTCTTGTTACAGAATCTTTTAAATATTAAATCAAGAAGATTTTTCAATATTTTTTAAAAAAATATCTTCTTAAATTTGTGGAGAGTTTCATTTAAAAATCTCAGCACAAGATTCTTGGAATATATTGCCTTCTTCAAAACAGAGAATTACAAAAAAATCCTCTGCAGAATACTTTAAATGTAATTTTAGAGTGAAATAATTACTTGGAGGTCGAGGTGCCTGGGGTAAGAAGTCTAGCACCTTTTTCTTAGGAGTATACAATTATGAATGGAAGAGGACAAGAAATGGCTGTAGATGTGTTCTCCTACAGCATCATCCACCTTAGTGGACTTATGACAAGTGAATGCTTGTAATAAGAGACATAATTCAAGTTTAAATGCTTATTCTCCAGCCAGATGACTCATAAATGTGTAAGAATATATATCTGTGTTGGGCCATCCATTTGCAAGAGTCATCAGTTGACACTCTTGCTGTATTAGCTCCAACCTAGACAGCCAGAACCCATTTTAAGACCCTTTTCAGTAGCTGATTGAAATAATTAGATAAAAGAATTCCATTTCATTTCAGAATTTTGCTGAAAGTGTTCTGCCATTTCAGAGAATAAAATGAGGGGAACCACGTTTGTCTGTGTCCATTAAATGATTATTTTACTGCTTCATGGAAGGAGCAAGGATTTGCCATTTGGTAGCAATGATAAGCATGTTAGGGTGCGGCTTACATTGTCATCATGAAGGAAGCATGAAAGGTTGGCTAATTCATCAGCTACTGTAAAAACTCCATTCAGAGACAGTTTTTAGAGTTCAGCAGCTAAATTCTTCAAATTTTGTTATTTTTTCCCTTTTCTGTGGCAAGATGTAATCTCTCAGCTAGCTGAGTCTGGAGAGCACCAATATTCCTTCCTTCCTCAGAGCTGTGCAGAGCAGACTTTTCCTGCAGCGATGCTGCCACTGCTAAAAGTTGGGCACTTAGGCTCTCAGACACCAAAACTGGGAGTGAGAATTTACTTTTCTATTATCTCATTGCCCTTCTACTATATCCTGGGACCCCATTTCAGTATGAAGAGAATAGAAAAAGTGAGTTGGTAAGTTGAGTATGGGAGCTGGGAGAAAATGATAGGAAAAGGGTGGAATGATGAGGCTAAGGTGAGGAACAGTAAATATAAGGAGAAATGCCACTAGGCAAGGAGAAAATGCAGATAAGTTAAGGAAGCTGGAAACTGAATGCTGTCCTGAAGAACTGAATTCTTATCTTATGTTAAGCTGGAGAAATCTTTTTTAAAAGTAGGGTAACTGAAATCCACAACAAATGCAAAACCCCTGCATTCCTCTTTGATCAAGAACCCTTGATTCTGAAGAAGCCAGGCAGAAGAGAGGAGACAGCAATGCCACGGGCTGTTACCAGCCTAAGATATGTTGGCTTTTGCCTGTGTTTTAAAGCCGTTTATGCCAACAGAGATTCATATCATTAAAGGGCAACAGATTCTAGAAACTGGAGTAACATTCCTGAGCCAGTGCACAGAAGCCTAGGCCTCCAAGTTTGTATATGTCCACGTAGGGATGGAGGGAAGGGGAGAAAGTTGTCATCCTTGTCCACAGCAGAAGCTCCCAGCCCTGGAGTGCTCATTAAAGGGAATCCAAGAAAATGTGTTTAGCTGTCAGTACTCTGTTCAATATTTCCAGAGATGGAGTAGCAGAGGCTGTTGATAAAAATTAATTAGAGTTAGCTAAAGCAACGAAGTGAGGATCACCACAGGCCACAGTCAGGGAGAGAGGTGGCACAGGGCTTGGTGCCAGCAGGAGCCAAGCAGTTAGGGCATCTAGAAGAAACAATCTACACCCCTAGCTTCATGCAGCCTGAGCTAGGCTTTTCTTCCCAGGTCATCTCACACCAGGAGCTGGAGGGGAAATCAGCCTCCTGGCCCCTTGTGGACTCCTGTAGGAGAAGAGTGTCAGGTGTAAAGTTATAGTTTTATAAATTAGTCATCCCCTGCCTATCTACATGGGGATAGTTTTCTGTTCTACCTTTAATGAGAATATGAGTTGTTAAACTGCTTTGCAAGTGAGGTAATTAGGTTTCTGGTTGTAGCACCAGAAAACTTAGTGTAATTATCTCTAGGTTCATTATGATGGCTTGAGTTTTTGTTGTAATTCCCATAAATTCAAACCCAACCCTTGCTGCTGCCAATGGCAACAGTATTACTCTTGTGTCAGCTGACCCAGAAGAAGTCTGTTTTCATTACCCCGCGGAGGTATGCTCTGATTCAATGAAGTGCTTCATAACTAGAATAGGTCAATAGGAAGAACACTTGAACAAATACAGCATTGCATAATGCTTAATAGTAAATAGAAATTGTTATGCATCTCAGAAGAACCCAAGAAGAGCAGATATTTTTAATCTTATTAGCTCTGTGCCTCAGCTTCCCACTTGCAAAATAGTTTACAATTAAATGAACCAAAGGGATATTCTGAAAATAAATTCATTAATGTTTGAGAAATATTCAGATACTATACCATGTAGGATAATAGACTATCTCACAAGTAAATGAAAAATCTGTGTTCTCTAAAATACAGTATGAAGAGAATGTGCACTGAAGATGGGTGACCACTCTCTGAACAGTGAGGATAACAAAAATACTCACCATGCTCCTTTGTTTAGCACCATCTATTTCAGGCACTGACTGAAGCGAGCATTTCCTGTGGGAAAATTTGATAATGCAATCAAATAATTAAAAAATAGATAGTAAATGATGAATTTGAGGGGAATGAATTAGGATTACATGAGTGTGTTAATGCTGCCACAGAGAGCCACTTCTTACATTCCTGAACTTTGTTTGACTTTGCAACAGCAGTGCTGCTTTAATCTAGTGGTGGTTTTATACAAGAATATAAGTTTACATTTAGAATAGAATAGAATAAACCAGGTTGGAAGAGACCTTCAAGATCATCGCGTCCAACCTATCATCCGACACCACCCAACCAACTAAACCATGCAACCAAGCACCCTGTCAAGTCTCCTCCTGAACACCTCCAGTGATGGCGACTCCACCACCTCCCTGGGCAGCCCATTCCAATGGGCAATCACTCTCTCTGTGTAAAATTTCCTCCTGACCTCCAGCCTGAACCTCCCCTGGTGCAGCCTGAGACTGTGTCCTCTTGTTCTGGTATGGGTTGCCTGGGAGAAGAGACCAACCTCTGCCTGTCTACAACCTCCCTTCAGGTAGTTGTAGACAGCAATAAGGTCACCCCTGAGTCTCCTCTTCTCCAGGCTAAGCAGCCCCAGCTCCCTCAGCCTCTCCTCATAGGGCTTGTGTTCCAAGCCCCTCACCAACTTTGTTGCCCTTGTTTATGTATATCTGTATCTATATCTACACATGTTCTTCAAACTCAAGGTACCAACTTCAATTAACTCCATGAGCAGTCCTTTCAGCACTTCTGAGTGTTGAAACAGCTTAAAAAATTTCTGAAGCAGCCTTTGAGAAAGTTAAAAGCAAAAAGTAAAACAAACTTTAAAAATCAGTAGAATCTGTCACTTGGAGGTAATTTTCAGTGTCACACAGAGGAATGCTGGGGTGAAACAACTGTTACTCCTAATGGTAGCTGTTTGGCCTGCTCCCTCCATGTTGCACTGGATATTCTTACAAATCCAAATATATAAAATTCACTAGGGTGCTCTTTACAAAGTGCTTACTGGGACCTGTTTGTAGTGCTTCTCAAAATCTTCTGGTAGAAAAACTACCTGTCATGGTTAATCTGGGCTACCCTGGCTGTGTACCCAGCATCCCTAAGAAAGGAAGAAACAAGATAAAATGGTTGTCATTCTTCTCCTTGCTGCTCTTAGTCTGTAGTAGGATCCTGCAAGTTTGGGTTTTTTCATCAAAAAATGCTTCTACAGGCATGAGCTTTGTGACTACATACTCTGGAGAAGCAAGCTGACTGCAAGAGTCATCATTTTTCCCCAGAGCAGAGTCATGCCTGTGAACCTCTGTCCTTTGTTGATGACAGCTGTGGGATGGAATGGGTGAGAGTGCTTTTCAGGTAGCGGCGCAGTTGGTATTTCCTAACCAAACTTTGCATTCTGCCAGGATAAATGAGGCAAGGTGACTAGCATATCATAGTCATTTGCAGGTCAACAAATGTGGCTCCCCTCAGGGTCTCGACCTGAAAAACTTGCTCTTAAAATTAACTAGATTAATAAAGCAAGGGCATGAGATGTTAGGAGGCAAATTATTTATCCACCTGATCCTGGTAGTTACACTTAAGTAGGCATGAGAGGCAGCATTAAACAAAACAACCCAAAATTTCATTTATATCCTGGTGTCCCTCTGTAGGTTTTAAAGGAAATTAGGGAAGAAATTGGACTGTATTTCTTGGGTTTAGTTGTGTTAAGACACCGAAATGCAGTTACACATTGGATTTTGAATATGACTTTACTGATTTGTGGTGTTGAATTGTTATTAAAAATATTCTAGTTAGAATGATAAGGAAGTCAGATTAGATTATAAACTCTTTCTGACACATAATAGAAAATTATTTTACATACTAGGACAGAAAATCAAGGAGATTCAATTTCTGAAATAATAAAAAGACAGTCTGACTCCTCCAAAGTCTATGCTGCGTAGAAGCAGTGCACCGAAATAATGCAGGTAGAGCACAGCACAGCTGAGGAAATGCTGAGAATGGGAACATGGGGCCTATATTCCTCAGTGACACATGCAGAGTGGCCATAGATGTGGATCTGGAGCAAGGCAAGGCTTTAGCTGAAACTGCCCCTACATGGGTCCTTCTCAGTAGGTCTTAGCTAATCTGTGTATTTGTAGATGTGAGAGTTATGGCAACTTCACTGAAGACATGTTCTGTTTGGTTTCACTGGTCATTTAAAGTAAGCAGACTCCAGCATCATTCATGTTGAGAGCTGTTTGCACAGCAGCTATTTGTGAAAAATATGTCATCTGCTTAAGAAAACTGCCGCAGTTCAAGACTGGAAATAGGATACTGCATTAGCCAATTTGTGCAGAGAGCTTTTCTTTCGAATTTGTGCTCAGAAGATATAAACTACTAGCTGGTCCAGTCTCCTGAAATGCAAGTATCTAGCTGGAAAGAACAACTTGTATCAGCTGGGAAGATATAATTAAAGTTTCAGGCTTACTTCATACCCAGGTGGAGACTTTGAAAGACTTAAGGGAATTTAGTGCTAATCCTAACCTAGTATCTTCCAACCGATGACATGATGGGCAGCATGGAACTGTAATTGGAAGGGCATTGGAGGGGGACTTGGGGAGATTACAGAAGAGAGAGAAGAGAGGATTAGACAAGCACAGGAATAAGTACAGCAACTTCAGAAAATTACCTAATGCAATGCAGTGCTTGTGTCTTTATGATATTCAGGATCCTAGACTTGTCAGATAGTACAATGCTACACACTTTTCAGTTCTGCTATAGAAATCCACATCTGAGAATGCAAACTGTCAAAGCCTTTACAAGCTAAAGGAAGCTGCTTAGGAAGATGTAGGCAGTTCATGTGATGATGCCTCCTGTTAATCCTGCCATTTATTAAGTCATCTCTCCTTATCTTCAGATCTGACAAAGCAGGACAAGTGATCAAACTTCAGGATGCTATTCCTTACATCATGTGGCCTCACAAATCTGGAGGTCAAGGATCTTCCTGCACTCACAGAACTTGCTTAATATTCAGATAGCCTCTTTAAAGCTATTTTAAAGGGAAGGTTCCCTTTAATTGACATGACATCTTCCACTGGCTGCGAATCCCTCTTTGCCACGTCATCTAATCATTTATACCAATGAGTGCTCAGGACCTACCAGTTGGGGATTAAATCAAGCTGCAAGCATGTGCATCCCCTTTTTATGACTCTGCCTACATCTTCAGTTCATACCATTGCTTTCACATTATTTTTGTCTCTTCCCAATTCTGCTTTCTTTTACTTTTACTAGTGCATTTCTTCTAGATACTGTCCCTCCAAAGTATTTATTTCCCATCTCTGATTTGGAATGGATCTTTTTGCTGTTCTCTCACAGCCAGCCTTCTAGCTTCTACTTGATGATTAGCAGTCTTTTCCAGTCATAATGTGAGCAGAACTTGGCATGCATCAGAGCACTAATCTTAAGGAACAGACACTTCCCAGAGAGACAGCATGGGAAATGCAGTGAAACCAGATGTAATCCAGTATGACTTCTTGAGATAGAAGTCAGAAAATGCAATTTTTTAAAATAAATGTAGTATTGCATGGTGAGGGGAAAAAAAATAAGGGAGTCTGTTTCCCTTAGAATGAAGGGTGGGACCTTTTTTCCTGATTTTACTTATTATTATAAACCTGGCAAGCAATTGCAGATGAAAAAATACTACCACTGTAATTGATCCAGGGAGGCAGATAAAAACTTAGGATCTTCTGATAGGTCTGTTTAGGGAAGAAATTTAGATAGGTAGTTCTCTGAAATAATCTTGACTGATTGTAAAATACTGTTGTTCTTGCACAGAGGAGGCATCAGCCAACTAAAACCAGTTCCTCTGTCTACATCACCAAACCCTACATAGCAGCATTTCCAGGAGAACTCTTTAGGCGTCTCTTAGCTTACAGAAGCTGAGACTCACTTTCTTCTCATTGTTCACATGCCTCTATAATACTTTCAAGCAAGGTCCAGGAAAACCATTCCTGGACTCCTCTTTGCATGAGCAGGCCAACAACAGGCATCCACTTTTTCTTGACAGAAAAGGGACACTAAAAATATAAAAGGAAGTAGAGTAAATTAAATCAAATAAATAAATAAGATCAATAGCTTTAAAATGGAACTATATCACAGAATGATAGCGGTTGGAAGGGACCTCTGGAGATCACTGTTTCACTGTCAAAGACTAACATCCTAATTTTTTACCTTTAAATGCTGCCTACATTTTATTGATGCCTTTTTGCCCCACACATGCTTTCAATACACCAAATTTTACTTTTTTCTTTAAGCTTTTGGAGTGATAAGACCCAGGGTAAGACCCAGTTTCCACCCCAATCCTGTCTAAAAACCCCTGTGTTTAGGTAAGGTTCCTAGGCTTGGAGTGCAGGGGTGTTTTCATCAGTATTGTCACATTGTACTATTGACAATGACGTAATAGTTTGGCTAATTAAATTCTAGTAATATGCACTTACATGACTGATCAGTACTAAAGCTATTCATTTTATATCATTTTAATCTTTAAAATGTTACAAAAGCTATTTGAAATGAGTGGCTTACTGTAAATGAATGGACAGAGACCACAGTCAATAAGTAAAGTGCTCATTCACCAAAGTGCTTTAGCAAGGTTATATTTTGTTAAAGATTTTGAAGCTGGACACAGTGTTGAACTGAAGCCCATCAGCCATTTCCGTCATTTATTTAGATTTGCTAAATGATCTGAAAAGATAATCAAATGCCAGCAGAAAGGGTTGGGCAGAAGGACTGCTGCCATGTTTTGGAGGCCACTGAAGACAATATGCAGTGTTTCAAATTACGTGACACACCACGTTACATCGAACACATTGCCTCTGTCTTATGTTGCTTTTAAAATGAATTGACATCATATATAACACAAGACTTCTTTTGCCCAAAGATGAAATGCCACTTGGTGTGTAACTGGAGTGCACACATAGATAATGGTGGTACTGGTTGGCTTGACATCTTCCTCAAAGTTAACAACCACTTGCTGGTGACTCAGGGAAGATGAATGCACAAGGTAAAGAGAGTATCAGCCTGTGGCATGTAACTTTGCAGGTAATGTTTATGAAACATTATCTTTGTTTCCAAGCAGAGCACTGGAAGAACATCCAAATGGCTTCCATGCTTCAAGAATAATTTTTGTGTTATATTTTAACAATGTATTTTATCACTATCGCTCGCTTACAATTTGCTTCAAATATTAAACAGATACTGGCTATAGTAGTTAGCTGAATTGTTTATGGGATCAAAATCAAACTAAACGTTCAGAAAATTTTCAGCAAGAGATTCCAGTTAATGAAAGCACCATTTGTGATGTGCTAAAACATGTATACACATAGGTATTGCCCCATTTATCAGACATGAGAGCTAATTACCTCATCCACTGCTATATTTCTTCCATCCTCTGCATTTCAATTCCCAATATTAACACATAGGTGGTCAAGCTGACCATCGAATAGCCTACATGAGCATGAATGCATTAAATAATTTAATGTTAGAAGAGTTTATTAAACTGCCACATTCTAATCAGCATGCGTACCTGCCTTCATTAATCTTGCACTGGTCCATGGTGTGTCTCTACAGCCGACATAGAGTGTGCTAATGTTAATAGGAGCTCTTAACAAACAGGATCAGTTAATCAAGGAAAATTTACTATTAGCCACATGACCATGCATACTAAAATCTAATTACAATCAGATTTAACCTCTTCATTACTGTTTTCATCCAAATATTTTTGCTACCACTTGTGATATGTAAGTATTCCAAACTGAGACATGGTTATACTCTTTTGAATAGGCAGTATATCAACTCACTTTTATAAAGGAGGGAGAGCTTTACATTGTGTTCAGTGTATAATGCTGTATGGGTTATATTTGTTGCCAAAAGCTGGATACCTAGTACTACTTTTTCTCATCCAAAACCTGCCTACAGGAAATGATTGCTAGAACAGTATGTTGAAAAATGAACTTCAGTATTCAGATGGAATTTAGCACTTGGTAAATTGTCAGTTTGCACTGGATATGGTGGATGTAATTTAGAATATACAGAATTTTTATCAGGTAAAGTCTTTTAAGTTCCTTAGCAATGTATTTCTTCTTCAATTGAACCATATTATTTTATAATGCATGTCTATTCTTATTATATCTTAGACTGTGATAAGCAGTTAAGCTCCATCAGTGGCTGTGATTCTCTGAGTCTGTTCAGAGGATGCTAGAGGTTGGAAAGGACCTCCAGAGACTTAGTCCTTGATAGAGAAAGGGTAAAATTGAGATTTTTATATGTTTTTTTTTTAGAGCTATTGATTTTTATTTATTTCATTCTACTTTATTTCTTCAGTGTCTTTTTCCCTGTCTGCAATGAGTGTATGATTTCAGAGCAGAGGAGGTCAAGTCTGTTTCTTTAATTAGGAATCTGCATGAGATTTTGGACTGAAGAGCAATGTATTTTGAGCCATAGCTCTGAAATGTTTTGGATTACTGAGAGGGTCATTTGTGTGGGGAGTTCATTGGTTGAGAAACACTATATCACTGCACCTTTCCTTTGTAACAAAAAGGATGTATTGGCTCATAGAAATGGCTTTTACTGACTTAGGTAGGGACCAACCTTCAGCTTTGGGGATGCTACTGAATCTTAGTCTGTCAGCATATGGACTTTGCCACCACTTCTCCTCTCCTTCTTCTCCTCCACTGCACTGTTTAAACTGTGAAGATAAAGTCCTGGCATGGTTTTATTTTCCTTTGTGAATATGCTTGTTAAAAGCCTACTTTTTGGTGCAACTTGCTACATCCCAGTGGTAAAAAAAATATATTTTGAGTGAGATAGGGTAAAAGTCAGCCCAGGACAAGATGGTAGAGCTGAGTACAGGAGGGAATTCAGATTTTTAAAAAATGTGTTCAAAATTTGCTCACTCTCCTACTGTTCTAACACTCTCAATTCTTTCTTGTCTTCTTTGCTATGTAGGTTTATTAGGTCCACAGACCTAACTGTATTTAATAGTTTTTCATTTTCTTCCTTTCAATCCTTTCATCTTTCATCTTTTGGCCTCTTTTCCCCCTCTGTTTCTTTTTATATTTCTGTTTCCTGTGATTGTTAGCGTACTCTTGGGCTACAAGAATTGGAAATGGAGTCCTGCATCACACATAAAGCTGAGATGATAAATTAGCTGGTAAGAACAAGGCCTGTTTCCCCCTAACCTGTCCTGGATCTAGTAGTGTCATTCTCTGTAGTGATGTAAACTGAGGAATGCAATCAATTAAACTTTCAGTATGTCCCAAAGACCTGGTGAACCTTCAAGTTTGCCCAGTCACAGAAGCCACTTTCTGCTAAATTATACACTTTTTAAGGTATGTGATTACACTTGGAATAAAAGCATGACTGCCACCCAATTAAATACAATTTTGCTGCAATATGCACACTCTGAAGGCATCATGCTCAGTACTGGTTGAAATTTGGGGAAAATGATGCATTCATAGGTCACTAACTTGCAGAGAAATCGCACAATAAAGAAAATGGGACTACAGTGAATGGGGTGTAGTGGTTGTGGAACCATGGGATATGTCGTTTTTCTTCCAAGCTATTCTGTTATGGGGTTTTTAAGCATGTCTAATACTCTAAATGACAACATATTTAGGGACTGTATTGGTATCTGATGCTCTGAACAAATACCATAAAAGTGTAAGGGCTAAAGAGTGAAATAAATGACACAATATAATGACAAAAGACTTATTCCTCATTAGCAGAAGATCCTTCCTCTACTTTCCTTTCCCTTTGCACATCTAGTGCTTTCTGTTGCAATTGCTGTAAAAATATGACCACAAAGGAGAACACTGATAACTTTCTAAATGTACAAATCCAGCATGATAGAAGAATTTAATGCAATAGTGTATGGCTCAAATATAATGTAGTTTGGAAATGTCATATGATAATCCTACCTAAAACCCTATTCATCAAAAGGCTTCTGCTGTCAGGCCATGATGGTGCTTTGATTATTTTACACATTATTTACACTAGATAGAGTTAGAAGGCATATTCTATGCATGATTCAAGATGAAAAGTCAT
Source organism: Melanerpes formicivorus (assembly GCF_026170545.1). Taxonomy (NCBI): domain Eukaryota; kingdom Metazoa; phylum Chordata; class Aves; order Piciformes; family Picidae; genus Melanerpes; species Melanerpes formicivorus. The sequence goes on along the minus strand of NW_027142359.1, from coordinate 16,881,120 downwards.
CATTTAAAAGAGAGGGTGTATTCTTTCTACAGATGTTAATTTTGATCGTAGGAAAGGGGGGAGAAGTACTAATAAAATTGGTCAGGACATAACAGTATTTTGAAATTACTCTTAAAAAGCAAATGGATGTATAACATGAAAGTATTTTTAAAAATTTAACATTACATTAAAGTAGCTGTCTGAGTTCTTTGCCTGGGAATTTGTAAGCTAAAGGAGATATGACATTTGCTGTAATGAAATCAGGATGGCTAGAAAAAAAATATCTGAAAAGGGCATAGAATGGAGAAAAGAAGGACAATTCAGCAAGATTTGTGGCATCATATATCACAGGGCAAGACTGAGCTAGTAGCAGTTGTTTAACAATGGAAATGTGTGTTTATCAGTCCAACTGAATAAACAAAATCAAAATTAAAAGAGGTAGAAATGGTGGTTCAGATATTTTGTGTGCTGACCATTGCTGAAAAGGGCACCTTGTGGCAAGCAGTGTGTGGGAAAGTCATGTATTTATGTGATCAGTGAAGGGACTTGGAGGTCTGAGAATTGCATGCAAAACCTAAGAATGCTGAATGCTAGAAATGACACACCACATTTTCACTCTCCCTGCCCTGTGTGGCACTGCACTGCATTTTAAAGAACATGTTTTGCTTCCAGCAGCTTTCTGTAAGGAGCAGATGATATGTGTTGTCCCAGAGATTCACCACTGGTCTATTCATGTTCACCCACGCTCTGTGGACTTTATTGGTTTCTATAGGAAAGCAAAAAGTGCTGGTCTAATTTCCTCTCACTTTTAAAGGATCCCTCCAGATTGTGGTTGAGGCTCCTTCCCTTGAGATATTCAAGGTGAGGCTTGACGAGGCCCTGAGCAGCCTGGTCTAGTCGGGGATGTCCCTGCTGATTGTGGGGCGGTCAGACTAGATGGGCTTTGGAGGTCCCTTCCGGCCTGGACCATTCTATCATTCTATGATTTTAGTGTTTTCCCCTACTTCATAGTATCATAGTACCAGTCAGGGTTGGAAGGGACCACAAGGATCATCTAGTTCCAACCCCCCTGCCATGGGCAGGGACACCCCACCACACTAGATCAGGCTGGCCAGAGCCTCGTCCAGCCTGGTCTTAAACACCTCCAGGGATGGTGCCCCAACCACCTCCCTGGACAACCCATTCCAGGGCTTCACTACTCTCATGGTGAAGAACTTCCTCCTCACTTCTAGCCTGAATTTCCCCACCTCCAGATTCATTCCATTCCCCCTAGTCCTATCGCTACCTGATATCCTGAGAAGTCCCTCCCCAGCCTTCTCGTAGGCCCCCTTCAGATACTGGAAGGTCACAATTAGGTCACCTCGGAGCCTTCTCTTCTGCAGACTGAACAGCCCCAACTCTTTCAGTCTGTCCTCATAGGAGAGGTGCTCCAGCTCTCTGATCATCCTCGTGGCCCTTCTCTGGACACGTTCCAGCACCTCCATATCCCTCTTGTAAAAAGGGCTCCATACCAAGCAGAATCCTGCCTACAGGCTGATAAATACTGATGTTGTATTGATGATGCTGAAATGATCTTTTCTCACAAGGATTTAAAGTAAATGTTCTTTATGTAAAAGTTCCATTTGTAATCTATATATCAGGAGACAGTGGTAAATTGAAATCATAAGCTTTTACTTAATCATGTACAAGAATTCCAGTGGTCCACTGTCACATTTTACTGAAGTAAAACACTAAAAGTTATTGATGCTGGGGCTTTTGTTTGTTTGTTTAATTGTTATTATCATGTTTGCTGAATGTCCTGCACACATCAAATAGCAGAGAAAATAAAATGGGGCATAAACAGCTTTAGAAAATTAATGTTACAGGGAATTTGCTGAAGGAGCTGGAAGGCCAGATTAAAGCATTTTCCAGGCCTGCAGAGAGCTTATCTTAAAATATGACCAAGATAATTGTTTTATTTTCCTCTACTGAAACATCTGGAATAAGTTCCTGACAGATAAGAAGTGTATGCTCAAAGTACAACTGCAGCATAGTGTTGCACTCCCACGTAGCTTTTCATTTAATGTGTTTCAACTACCACCTGGCCAAACAGAGATGAAAATTTAGTAAAACATGTTCAAGCTCGGAGAAGTGTTCAATCTTTTGCTATTCCCTACCACTCCTCACATGATTTGTCTCCTGCTTCTCTTTCTCAAGGGCTAAATGTTTCAGAGAATCAGTTTCTAGTCAGCAGAGTAACCACAACAAAGCTCTTCTGGAAATGAAAACTACATCCAGCCTCTTCTGCTTTTATCTGTAAATGACACACTCTTGTAAGCCTGTATCTGTTATTGTAGACTGTGATGTCTAAGGGAGTTAGGCACCCATTTATAAATCTCATCTTGAAAATTCCATCTGAAGAGAATTATTTCCTTATTCTTTATGATTATATGGCATTAGAAGATAAAAGTGTTTTCGTTGGGATAACGTATTTGTAGCCGAGCTTTCCACTGGCAAGAATGTGCTCAGTTTCCTACACTGCCTGTGATTTATATGCTGAAGATATAAGTGCATGCAGCTTGAAAATATAGAAATACTTGTATTCAAAATAAATGATAATATATTTCAGATTAATGGCAAACCATGAGATGCTAAGAAGGTTCTTTTCAGACAGAGGTCGGTGTCAGGCCTTTTTTTCAACAATGTGATACAGTGCTGTTGATACCTAATACCTCTGGAAGCAGGAGTGGGATATTTTGCTGGGTAGTTCATGATTGGCTTCAGGCATCCCTTCTAGCAAAAGCATATGAGAATGGTGCAAGACTTGCAAGCCTATACTTGTTAATTCCTAACAAAAGGGAAAAGGGAAAAATGACCCAATTGTAGTGAATATATGTGTGACAAAGAGAGATAACTCATAGCTTCTTGGTCCTGCAAACCTAGGTGCACAAATACCAGTGGCATGAGATGTAGAAGATTGTGGTGACCAATGAGAGTTTCTGCAAAAATGTAAAAATTAAAGCTGAAGTATTTCTTATGGGGTCATCTGGTTGCTTTCTAAGTCAGGAGTCTGACTTCTGCTTCTTCAAAAAGAAAGACATGCCAGTAGCAATAGAATGTCTTGTGTCCAGCTGGAAATTACTGTCATAATTGTTATTTCTGTGTCTTTTCTTGGAATCGATGCAGTTTCTGTGGATAACTCTTCAGTTCCTGAAACACAGTAAAGAAGGAATGACTGAATGAGCCCAGAAGGTGTACTTCAGCATCTTCTCCTCCAGTCTGGTTATTTACCATTAGAAAATTCCAATTTAATAACAAAGAATTCTACAGGCTTGCTTGCTCACTTTTGGGTTTTGTTTTATTTATTTTTTTGGTAGAGTAGGTTTTCTAGAACTACTCAGTTTAGAGTATTCAATTCAGAATATTTATTTCAAATATTTTCCAAAAAATGTTGTAGTTTGCTGAGCATTTCACTTTTTGTTTGTTTTCAGGACATTTTAAAATTAATCCCTCTCATCCCCCTTTTTCCTGGCATTGCAAGTGAGTCAAAAAACTATCTTGTTTTAACTTTAGATAACCATCTACTCTGTTAGAAGAAAAATGTAGAGGTAAGGCACACAGACTTTACCAAGAGTAACAAGTGTTCATAGAAACATGTGTTTCATAATGTTAAAGCCAGGCATTTAAAACCAGTTTCAGGTCATGTGTTCTATAGGTCTCAAAGGCAGGAAAGCTCTAACTTCACTCAGGTTTTTTTCTGAAAGCTCATTCCTGGATCCAAGTACAGTTTTGACATGATTATAATTCAATCAGACAATAATGGTCCCATCTGGCAGTAGAATAGCAAGTCAGCTGAGACTGATGAAGGTGACATTTTACCTTCTCCAAATTCTTCATTCAGGAGCTCAGAGGACCTATAAATTTGATATCTACTTCTTCCTTTTTCCTGGGAGCATGTGCAATTTTCAGTCCCTTTCTTTCCCAGCCCCCATTCCCCCTACCCACTCCCCACCCTTTTTTTGTGTGTGTGTGTGAGAGAGAGAGAGAACATTCCTACATTTCATCTCCTGACGAATGTGGTAATATCTTAATTATTACCTCACTCTTCATACTCCAGTAACTTTTCCCAACTTAAGTTGCCAATATGACAGCTGCTTATGTGTGCTTTGATTTTTGAAGTGATGTTTATTCCTTAGTAACCTTAACTGAAGAAGGAATTCAGTACGAGCTTGGCTGTTTCTATACCATTTCTGCAGCCCTTTCCATAGGAATGAGGAAAGGATAACAAATGCAGATATGCTTTTTTAATACTGATTCAGACTTTCCCAGAGGTAGCCTGAATGCCATTACTTGTCGTTGCATTAGTTAGACTGGCATTAGTATCTGAATGCATTAGTACCTTGTGCTTAATTAAAGTAAACAGTGATTAAAAGTCTTGTGATGCTTCCTAATTCAATACCAAAGTCTGTACTCACAAAATGAGACTATAACTGCAGACTGTTTTCCTCAGGAATAAAGTTTGCATGTGAAGTTTCTTGACTTTGCCATTTGCTTCTTTTTGCCCTTTTGGTTATGCCTGTACTTCTGTAAGGAAGCTGTAAGCCTTGGGGAGGAGAAGGTAGTGAAGGAGAGAGGGTTTTAATCCAAACTGTTTTGGTGTCTCTTTAATAGATCATCTTCTTCCCTTTGAAACAACTGCCAGCCTAAACCTGAGGGCATGTGCATAAAAGAGTGAGAAAAGACTGAAGCAGCATGTTAGGGAAGGGCCAGGAGCCTCCTAAACTGGCTTCATCACTGACAAAACTGATATCATAAAAGAATAATATATGGTAGATAAGGATGCGATGTTTGTGATCTTGCATTGCTGGAGATACAAGAAGCTTATCTTGCTATAGGATTCCATGTAGGATTCTTGTGTTGTTGGTCATTATCCACCCACGTGATACATCCTTGAAGACAACTACATCAATATGTAGTGCTCTGCAAATTTCCCTAAGAAGTTTTCAATGAGCTCTCCTAGAATTTATTTTCTGTGTGCTGGCAGCAACAAACATTGCAGCAGGTTTTTCTGTCTGACACCTCTCACTCGTCCTGATCACTATATTTATCGACACACAGATTTGTTTTTTCAAATCTGAAGTTCAATCATACTCATTTTATCATCTCTGAAGATTGCTTGGCACTAATCTGGGTTTGGTTTGGTCTAGGTTTTTGTTTTAATGATGCTTCAACAGAGATCACTGAGTTCCAAAAACATAAACATCCCTTCCAACATATCTAGAAAAACACATTGAAACCTAACAGAATAAATCTTCATCTTGTAAGGTCATTTGATGGATAAACAAAACATGTACTCAGTCCATACTCTGCTGGAACTTATCTTTACTACTAACATCCAGCCTTTGCCAGATTTTTTCATCCTTGTTTTACTGAATGGTATTTTCTTCCTCCAATCATCCTATCCTAACAGAACTATGAGACAGCATGAGTTTCCTGCTGTGCATATGTGTAAGTGTGGGTTTTTTTTTTAATTCTTCTCTTTTTATTGCCTGTTAAGTCAATATAAACTCACAGACTTTTAAGATTTTGAAGTATGAAATAATTCTAAATCCTACTTATTATTAATCCTTTATCATTACAATGGAACCAAAGACTTTTTAGTACTGAGTCAGAAGCTCTGAAAAACTGAAAAAAATTAAATTGGTCAGCATTTCTTCATTCAGACTATAGTTCTGTTTCATTGCAACTGAACTTGAGATAGGAGACATTTGAAATGGATTGGGAGTTTCTCTTTCGTCTGTCCTTTGTGAAAATGATTTTTGGAATGGAGGAGGTCTTGTTCCTACACTCCTGCTGGTGACACCATCACCAGGCTACCCCCACATTCCCCTTATCTGCAGCAAAATGCAAATGTTGTCCAGAAGATGATAGCGATCTCACACCAAGTAATAGCTATTTTGTTGCAAACCATCAGTCATGTATCCCTTGTGCCCAGTGTTGTCACCAGATACAGAGAATAAGCAGGTCAAAACAGCTCCCTTAAAATGAAGACATTAGGTCAAGCCTAGCACTGAAAGCCTGGGTTCTGTAAATGTTGTCTGAAGGTAAGTTGATGTTTTCCCACTTAGAAACTTTCTCTCTCTGTGTGAGCAACAGAGAAAATTTGAGGAAGAATAGAGAAATGTCCAAAAAGCAATATTAGGAATAAAATACCCACCAATGCAAGCCTCCCTCTACCTTTCTTAGTAGCAACTTAATATTATTAATTCCACTACCGGTAGGATGGTGTTCTTTGGGTACATCCTGACCGCCTGGTCTTCTCCTTTGCCTCCTGCAGAAAGTGCTAGTCTGCAGATAGCACAGGCCCAGCTGCCTCAGGTGAAGGAAGCTGCCTACTTTTGTTCTGTGACTTCTGCCCATTCCTGTTGCTGGGCTTTTACGTCTATGAAGAGTAGCAAACATCCTCAGTGGAGTTCAATGATCTGTTCTGTGATCCTCTGAGATGTCAGGCCATAGGGTCTAAACTTTCCATCTACTGATATTATTTTGCTTCTTTATGTTGAATTTAACCAATGTGGCTGCATTTCAGTAATCTAAGATACTACTTTAAAATAATCAGATACAAATTTAGGCTCATAAATATAAGAGAATAACATTGCTTTCTGCAGATGCTCATTCGGTATCAGCTGATCCATTTAGCTGCAGTGAGCTGATTTTTGTTTGTATGGTTTTTGAATGCTGTTACCATACAATCTTTTCAAATAATACCAGTAATACTATACTATTATTAAGAGATGAATGCCATGGTTATGAGACCTGTTCTTGCCCAAAGGCAGCCAGCCATATCTCTAAATTGATGTGATCTCCTTGCTAAATAGTTGCTCAGGTTTGCTTTGACTCAATAGACTCTGTAGTGAGTGGACCAGTAATTTAGCTTCTCTCTAATGTCTTTCCATCTTGATCTTTTCTCTTTCTTTCTTTTTCCTTCTTTCCTTTTTTCTTCTTCTTTCTTTCTTTCTTTCTTTCTTTCTTTCTTTCTTTCTTTCTTTCTTTCTTTCTTTCTTTCTTTCTTTCTTTCTTTCTTTCTTTCTTTCTTTCTTTCTTTCTTTCTTTCTTTCTTTCTTTCTTTCTTTCTTTCTTTCTTTCTTTCTTTCTTTCTTTCTTTCTTTCTTTCTTTCTTTCTTTCTTTCTTTCTTTCTTTCTTTCTTTCTTTCTTCCTTCCTTTCTTCCTTTCTTCCTTTCTTCCTTTCTTCCTTTCTTCCTTTCTTCCTTTCTTCCCTTCTTTCTTTTTCTCTCTTTTTTTTTTTTTTTTTTGTTACATTATCAAGCTAGCCTGGTATTTGCTATGCAGTAAATAATACAGACAATAATTGTGTGTCTGTATTAAAATAGAGAGAAGTTGAGGAGGGTTATATAATATTATTGCTTCCACTGTGCATCAAAGTTCCACACAGAGTGCCTGTTTTTACTTAGGATTTTTTTCTTATTATTAACCAGAACTTTTCAACCTTATGTGATCTCTTTACAATTCCCTTTAGAATACATAATTGTGCTCGATCAATTTGTTAAAGGCTTTTGAAGTGTTAAAAAAGCTGCATTAAAATTATTTTCTTTCAGGTTTTATGTTAATGAACATAGGTGCTATTCAAAGCAAAGTCAGTGTGTCAAGGGAACTTTAACAAAAGTTATTCATACATAAACTAAAAAAGGAAACATCTTTAGTGGAGGAAAATACATTTAATGAGTAAGTGCAGCACACAATTCCTCCTTTCAAAAATGTCAGTTCATATTGAACCTCCATTCTAGATATCTTACAATTACTTTGTCAACAGAAGGTAGAGTAGTGATGGATGATACATTGGTTCTTGAAACCAAACTTTCTGTGAGTTACTTAGGCTGAAACTAAGTGCTTTTACATTCCAGTCTTTTTGATGATAGTGGTTTTATATTTATCACCCTGTCATTTCAGTTGACTGTATCAGCCTCTTCAATGCAGGAATATGGACACTAATGGAGGTGTGTCCTTAGTGCTCTAAAGGGTCACAGATTCATTCCACTAACACGTTCACAGCCCTGTTATAAGCTCAGAAATTGTTTTGCCATTTTAAACAGTAATCTGCAGCCATAGGTGTATGAGGCCTGTGAAAAATGGTTTCTTGCTAGCCTTTTTTAGACCATGCTACCTGTTTGACGCTGAATATGCTTCTCTCAACTTTCACTAATATAATGTTACTGTTTTGCAACCTGCCCTATAATAGTCAGAATTCTACCAGGGCCTTGGGAGTCTGGGATCAGATTGCAACATTTATTTATAAGAAATTCTGTCAAGAATCAATAATAGTCTTGGGTCTCAAGTTCCTTCTTTAATAATACTTTGATATGATTTGTCACAAGCTAGCCCACAGTATCCACCAGATTTTATTACTTAGCTTGCAGCACAGTCTCTCATCTTTGAGTCATGAGATCAGCCATGGGGAGACCTTTAAAAAGCTATATTCTTTACTGTTTGGTTATTACAGAAAGTCTATATTACTCAATAATATCTTTTATAAGGTGTGCTGTCACATCTTCACATAGATGTTTAACCTCGATGTAGATATACTGAATGCCTGGAGGCCATTTTAGTGACATGGACATTGTTTTTCATGATTGGATGCCAAATGTATCAACAAAAACAACAGAAGTTGGGCCTTATTTTCACAGCTTGGTAGTTCTGACTGAATCTCATAGTAACTGTCGATAGCAACTAAGATTTTATTTAGAGTGTATAGTGTAACATTTTTATTACTTGAAAGTAGTAGAAATTCTGTGAAAGCAATTTAGATTACTTTCCACTGTAATATCAGTTCCTTGGGTTCTACTGTGTATCTCAATAAACAAGATTCTACCGTGTCACTCGCATATTGTGGTTCTAAATATATAAGATTTAACTCAGACCTGAAATTCAGATAGTTACAGCTGGCATTTACTTACACAGGTGGTTTACAAAATGAATTACATGTATTCTTGACTTAAGGCACAATATGCTTCATTCGATGAAACCTTCAGTAAAGTTTGTTAAAAGGTGCTTTGAGTGAATACAATCTAATCAGCCTGTGAATTCAGACCCTCCTCTTCCATTTTCTTGCGAATTTAAGAACTGGGGAATCATAGAGGGAGGCAGAGATTTTCTCTGTGTGAGTGGTGTATCATCAAAGTCATGCATGTGAGTAGTACCAGTAAAACAAATAGCAGATAAACATGCTTTCGTAAGTCATATTTTTCCCAAATATGAATTTTGAAAACAATTGCATTATTAGATTTTAAAATGTATGAACTGTGTTTTCCTGTTGATAATTGGCATTGGTTATAGTGTACTTCTCTGTGTTTGAGGGTTCTTTCCATTTGCTATTTAACCATTTTGTTAGCAGAGAAGGAAAAGAGGTTGAAAATTAAGTTATGTTTTGTGGGCCAAGCAAGTATGCTTCAGATTATATGCATCAGGATATATTTTCTTCAGGATACATGCTCATTTTTCAATACTGCTCATAGTGAGTATCTAAGAAGTAGGTTCAGTGATTTAATTTTAAGAGATTATATCTGCCTGCTTTATAATGCTTTAAGCCTGTCCCAGTAAAACTTGTAGAGCGGGTAACTCGCTGTGAAAGCCAACTCCCATGTATAACAAAGTTACATGGCCTGTTTTACCTCAGAGCTACGAATACAGAACTATTAATAGACCCTTAGAGAGTCATAATACACATATTGCAAAATAAAAAGAAGTCTAAATTCTGTATTAACAGTGCATAGTAAATTCTGAATTACAGAAAGTCAGTTGTGAATTGACTCTAGAAATTTCTCCTGCTTTCTTTTGGAAATGTGGGATTTTCATGGACTGAAGTAATTCCAAGGCTAAAAATGCATTTTGATCTGATAAAGATTTTTACCTATGTAAAGCTGCTAAGATTCTTACCTTGATGAGGATTTAATGGATCACTGGAAGTATTTCCTCAAAAGACTTGGCGAGTTATCCTAAACCAAAGAGTGTACTGCTAGATGCAATCTAAAATGTAGTAATTCCTCAATATCTGAAACACTTCGTGATTTTTGCAAATTGTTCCAGTTTTTGTTCAAAGCCCTGGAGAGAAAGTCCTCAAGGAATAGAGCAATGTGTAGTATTCAGTTGTAGTGTTTATTTTCAGGCACCCTAGTCAATTAGTTTTGAAAGGTTTAAAATGTTGCTGTCCAATTGTAACTCTGATGTCTTATTTATATTAAATGAATGACCTAGAAAACTAAAAAATATCTTTTCTAATTGGTATTTTTGGAGAAGTTAATGCATCTGGTACAGCTAAGGAGTTTCTTTCTTTCTATCTATCTACATATATACATGCATGCATGCACGCACACATGCATATGAACATGAATATACATATATAATAGACAACTACTGAGCAATTTTGTTTACATGTTATAGCTTTAATACCATATGTAACATGGACTTAGAATCATTAAGGTTGGAAAATAATTCTAAGATCATGAAGTCCAGCTGTCAGGCTGCCTAACTCAAGGTGGACAATGCTACCTGAAGTTATCATTGACTTAAGAAAGCAAAAAAAAAAAAATAAAAAAAGACATTGAAAAGGAAGTCTGGAGCAGCCTATGGCAAAAACTCCCAACAAACCACACCAAGAGACAAGACAACCATCCAACCAAAAAAAAACACAAACAAAACAAACCAAACAAAAAACAGTATAAATTACATCCAGACTTGAATACTTCCTAAGTAAAAGAAAGGAAAAAAATAATCAGGAAAGCCGTGGAGCTTATCAAAGAGAAAAGAGTTAGAGGTGGCCATTTCAACATTTAAGTTAGAAACAGAAATAGGAGAAACCTGTCTGGCTGTCTAAATTTCATAAACTAATCTGTGCTCTTAATTGATGAGAAACAGAGAATATGTTTGTCCTAGGCTTGTCTTTTCTAGCTTGTTCTCAAGCCTACAGGTTGAGTCTGTCTCTTCAACAATTAATTCAGTCCATGCCCTGCTATTTTCCTTAAAGCTGCTACTGCCCACCCTGTGGAATGTAGGAAAATATGCCCATCACATGACCAAAATGCAGGTGTGACCTATCATATGACCTGATTTATATCTGCCTTTTCCCTGTCTAGCAGGTACTTGCTTTTTCCAATAGGCTTCCCTGTATGGTTTGAGAGAAAGGCCATTTAGCTGGCCTTCAATGCCTGCAGAAAAGGATGTTGAAAGCTTCCCATTCCCAACAGAAAAATAAGATTGTTCTTTTCTCACATGCCTGGCAGCTCTGCCAAACTCTTGGTTTTCATTGCACCCAAGTTTCATAGCATGACACATGGTTATCTTTTGCATATCTTTAGTTAATATGCTAATAAGCAAGAAGGAACAGAATAAGGAATACACCAGTTTTAGCATCTTAATAGTATAAATGTATAGTGGACATGTGCATACTTTCTAGAAGTAGGAGCAGAGTCAGTTTTTTTCAAGATCTTTTGAGATTGTTCCTGGTTCTGGACACTCTTACCAAGGCACTCACTCTGATGTACAAACCTAATCAGACTGACTCGAATTCCACATGTTTAGCAGTCAGTCCTGACAAGACATTGGCTGTTTCCATATTCAGTTAGCTCTAACATATAACAGGTTCTGTAAAATCCATCAAAATTTAAAGGAAAACAACATGCATGGAAACTAATTGCATGAGCTTGATGGTCCTGTGAAACGTATTGTTTGCAGGCAGCATTAGTTTTAATGGTAGCAGGCCAACTGTGGCAGAGGTCTATTTAGTGTGTGATAAGAAAGCAAAGGAAAGTGTTAACTTGGGTTTTGATCTTATCAGCTTCAATCACTTCCATAAATCTGTGTTCTAGAAATGCATCTAAGTTTGTCCTAACTTTCCTGGGAAGCCCATATTTCCCTCTAGTCCCATCAAAGTTCACTTTATTAACCCAGGAGTTATAGGTTTCAGCAGAAATAAATTCTTTTAGCAGCAACAAAATGTACTTGTCGGGCTTTCCACCAGATTCTCTGAAAATCTCATTCTTTTGTGCAGGATACACATTTTGTATGCTTACCTCTGGCAGCTCTTCTGTAGTACATTTGCCATCTCCTGCACCCACCTCCATGCCAGTAATACTCATGTATTCGTCAGCTTGCATTTGTATTCTCGTCACCTCACTTGAGCATAGAAGTCACAGAAGCCAAAACAAATGGTTGCCATTTTTTTAAACAGAACCAAGACACACAAAAAACAAAGGAAAAGATGGGTTTGTACTCCTGAGTGCTTTTAAGAATACTGGATGTTGAGGGAGAAAATAAATCTGGATTTACCATTGAAGAGGAATCCTAAACCCTGCATGCTCATCCTTGGCTTTCATTGAGCAGAATAAACAATCATAGTTTTGATAATGGCTTGTTTGCAGTTTTGTTCCAGTTATGTCTCATGGAAATATTAGAGCTCTCTTGTTTATCAAAATGCCTTTGAAGTGTGATGGTCTTCCTGAGCAACCTTTTGATTTGACTATTTAGGAAATATATCTGAATTTGCCAGATCTGTTGACTGATCTTTCTGATGTTTTCTTAGGAATCTGGATGCTAGTTACATTGTGTTTCTAAGTATTGCATGTATATCTTTTTAGTTGTTATATAGCTTTGAAAGGGTGACTTCACAGTCAAATCAGCTGTTTTGGCCTTAGATCTGAAGAACAGCATCAGTTAACAGGTTTTGATACTCTTGATAACCGGCAGTCATTCATATTTTTTTTTATATTTACTAATATGAGCCAGGGAACTACTTGATCACAAGATGAGAGTTTGGCCAGGATTGCAAACAAGCACTTTCAAACTGAGAATTTTAAAGGAGTTAGAAGATAATCCTCTGCTGAGCATCTACTTCCCAATGGAACTAAGTGGGAGAAAGCAAAGACATCAGACCAAGAAAACCTAATTCAAGCTGTTTAGTCTCCCAAAACTAAGTGTAGATATATCTTTAGTCTTCTTTTATTTCTAGATTTATTTATTTTTTCTGCTGTGATATTCGTGTAGGTAATTCCATTTCTCCCCTCCCTGACCACCGTGACATCACGATGGTCATAGTGGGAATGGATGGGCACATCAACACTGTACTGTGCTGTAGAAAGCAATACGGCAGCAGCAGCATGGAAATGTATACTTAAAGGGCTGGATTCCCTCCAGAATGTAAGGAAGCTCATTTAAATTTAGCTCCAGGATCTATATGTTACTTTTCTCTATTCCATGGCAGAAGATAAACCTAGCACATACTGGTGGGATTAACATGGCTGGGAATCAGGCATTTCTGTAGCATTGTCAGCTCAGTCTAAAAGTTTTATTGCAGGAACAAGATAAAACTGGCAGGAAATGAAAAGGATGCCTTCATCTCTAAACTACAATGATGAGTACTTGCAAAGTGAATTCAATGCACTGATTTTGACCTGAAAGGAAGGTCATTCTTGGGCTTACTGGGACTCTGCTGTGTGATGATTTTGCATTACGTTGTTCACCATAGAGAGAGGCATGGCGATCTTTCACTTCTCCTGAAAGGAAATCATGGTATTAGGATGCTAGAAGCACAGCACTGGAATGTGCACTTCCAGTAACTCATTCATTAGCACTGAACATTGAGACCCTTCATGCTTACTACACGCTGACAAACTTGGACTGTTTGCAGGTTCTGAGGTTTTTTGCAGGTTGGTGTTGTGTCATGGGTGAGCTTTTAACCTTGCCCACAACATTAATAATATTTAAATTGAAAGAATATGTAATTCAAGCAGGGCATGTTCCCAAGTTTGTGCCAAGATCTAAGCCATTCCATACCTCAAGACTCAGCACTGGAGTGCTTATTAATTTTTCTCTGTAATTCTTAATAAAATTGTATTGCAGCATGAAAGCAACAAAGGGCCTCTTTGATAATTTACCCTCTGCAAGTTCAAATCCATGTTAGCGAAAGGAACTGCCTGCCTTGTATTTCAGAAGTAATGAATTCAAATTCTGTTGGGATTGTAATTTTATTAGAAATTCTGCATATCTTCTCTTGTTATTATTTGCAGGTCAAACGGATCGTTATATTGATTGATCAACACTTACTTTGTGATTATCCATAAGTACTCAGCAAATAATGAAAATACGCTGTTACTTCATTAAAGAATGAACAAAAGAGACAGTGTTAGGCTACTTTTTAAATTACTTTTTTGCATACATGTAGATCAAGCTTGTGTATCTTTGGAGTGTTGGCTTAGCACTCAAACATCTGGCAGGAAAAGTTTAGTATTAAAACAATTTGTATATCTATAGTAAAGCCTGCATTTTTACTACTCTTCACTGTAGTAAACAACATGGAGGGCAGTAGGGTTTATGATAATGCTGTAAGTTAATGGTTTGGAGCACAGCAAAAAACTTTTGATGTTTCCATATCAATCAAGCATTTCTGTAGTACAACCAGCTCAATCTGAAAATCAAAAATCATGCAGCTTCATTCTAGGATCTAGAAGGTCTCAACTTTCTAGCTGGAAAGAGGAGAGACTGGAAATTTAGTTATATCCATCTGTTTTTATGGATTGATCTATGGTACTTCCTTTTTTAAAGTTACAACTGATTCTCCTATATTTGTTAAGCACATTTTCTCATAACTTCACTGACTGACATCCCATACAATGTAAAAGCGAGAAGCATTCAGTATGTGTCGTGTACATACACATATATATTTTACCATTGGTTACAGGTCTTGAGGGGAAGACTACTGGACCATATTTTCAAACATTCTCAAACTGAAGTTTATAGAAACTTGGGGGGGGTGGGGGGGGAGGGGGGGAGGGAGATGACCTTTTCCCCCACTGTTAGTAGCCAGCATCTACCTTCAAAAAAACCTGTAAGTTAACTGTTCTCTGTCTCATCTTGCCTAACTGCTGCCTGCAGTAGGAATACTCTTGCCATGACACAAATCAGAACTGTCAAGAAAAACATACTTTTTTTTTTTTATTACAGCCATTGACCAGAGTTAGAGGTATCACAGATTTTTATTTTAATTTTTGTGTGTCTGTGGTATATTTTATCAATAATGCAGTATCAGGCATGTCTGTACATATTATGTGTTCTTTTCTCCTGGGCAGATCTATAAGTGAACTCAAATTATACCATAACAGCTTATTCATGAACAGCAGCACCAATAAATGTAGTAGTTTTGCACATTGTATCCCAATTACTTATTCCTCTGCACCAAAGTAACTCACTGTTCCTGAGTGTATTCCATGCTGTGCTTGCACATGAGACTTCTAATTACTTCATATATCTCATAAACCCATCCGCTGTGTCTTTAACTAATTACAAGTGGGTAAGCTAACGTGTTGTGGTTGGACTGAACTGTCCAGGCTGGCCAGCTGAGGAGAGGCCAATAGTCAACAGAACTGTTAAATTCTTTGTTGATACCTTTTGTGTATGGAAGCACTAGTTTGGTTCTTTATTTAATACCCAAATGCTAGTTGTTGTGAAACTTGGGGCAAACCTTGTATCCTTGTGGTTTCTACAATTTTGGCCCCTCCTCAAAGGAGGGGAACTGACAGATGGATGAAAAATCAAAGAGTAATGTTATGTGTTCTATTTTTTTCAAAACCAGGCTACAATGATAGCTAAAACTTCACTCACAAAGTTATGAAATATCAAACAACACTCACAAAGTTATGTGACAAACACCACTCATGAAATTATGAAATACCTTCTAAATATGCAATGTCTTATAAATATAAAAGGTGAAATTCTGATTTATGCCAATAACCTCTTCAAGCTGTAATGTTTATCTAATGGATTCAGCTACCCCAAATTGTTGCATATGCTACAGAAAGCATTATAATTTGGGATTCACCTGTGCCATTATATCAAAGCTAAAATTATTCCATGAGAATTTGGAACATTCCATGTTGCTTGCTGCTACGTGCTTTTAACTAAAAGCTTCTCCTTTCACTTTACATCAACAGAAGTGGAACAATTAATGCTTCAAAATACAAGAGAGGCTTTTGTTCTTGTTTAAATTTTTGTACCTTAGCTTGAAAGGTATCTTGAGCTCCTTTGAAGTTCTCCTTTAATATACTGCACCCAAACCACTTCTTTATAAGAGCCTCATTTAACTTTTACGTTTTAAAGATCTTTCAATGCAAGCCCAAATGCAAGAAAAGAAAGTGATAAATGTTGAAACAGGCACAGTTGTTGAGTAGTGTAGACACTGAATCTTATGGAAGCCACATGCTGGAAGCATCTTGTGCAGCTCTGGCTCTGGTGTATAGCTGGCAGGTAGGTCACATCGAATACAATTTGCTTCATGCTCTAGACTAATGTTTTCTTGAATTATTAATCAAGTTTAATAATTCACAAAGACCCCAATTTCACAGAACTTGTGTGGCCCCTTGCAGAGAGCCCCACTTGCTGCCAGTGGCATTACCTCAGAAATCTGCTGGTGCAACTCACAGACACAGACTTAAATGCCAGTTCTCTGTAAAGTCACTGGTTAGACTTCTAGAGATTGTATTGGACATTGGACTGGGCTGTATATTCTTTGATAAAGACTTGAGTTTCCTCCTTTCTGCATTTGAAAACAAATGCCATGCAGCTGATAGTAACAACAGCTGAGATACTGATTTGAGATATCAGTGAACCCACTTAGGACTGCAGGCAGAAGGTCAAGACAATCAACATTGAGCAGTGCAAGATCATTTGCAATTAATCTTGATACTACCCTAGTGCTCCCAGTGATTATATAGTGGTAGAGTATTTAGTAGAGCCTGTGGAATTTGTGAATATTTCTGTTTAATTCCCCGGATTCCTTGTAATTCCTGACAGTCAGTGCACAGTGTGTTTAATTTACTGTACTAGAATTTTGCCATTTTAGATTTCTGATGACTGCCTGGCTTTGAGGCTCTGATGCTGTCACCAGACTGCATTGTGAGGTCTTACTGTGGTTTATGAGCCACAAGCTCATCGTGCCTGTAATTCTTGGTTTTGTGCTTCTACTAATGTTGTGAGAACTCACACACCATTTCAGCCCTTTGGAAGTTCAGTTCTCATGTGCTATACTTTTCTTTTTCTTTCTGCACTGGGGCAGATGTCCCTTTCTGTAATAATTTAATTAACACTTTGAAATAATGATGCATTAATTAATGCCATATTACAATAGAAATGCTACAGAATTACACTTTATATCAATATTAATGCAAAATGAGTTCCTCCTGGATAATATTTCTTACAGAGAATACAAAAAAGAGATAATACTAATTAGGCCATCAATTTAAATTTACCATAATTTCAATCCATATCACTTATCTGTTCTCTAGCACAAAACCTTCTGTTCTACCATACCCTTTTTGCTGCATTGATATCAGTATGGCAGCCAGATTGGGAATAACTTTTTAATATGCATTCTCATACATTATAGAACAGTCCTGTACTATCATCCTGGTTTTGGTTCCTGTGTTATGAAAGATTGAACTTTAAAAATCAGGTTAATAACGTTCTTAATAATGTTCTGACACAGATCTTCATTGAACAGAGAAACTTCACTGGCAAAAAAAATGCCCTCACCAGAGTCACAAGTTTTTGTATTGTACACAGCATATTATTAGACTGTAGTACAGAGTTCAGGTTATTCTAATTCTTCCTGGCATATCCCAGATTTGCTGCTGCAAATGCAACATCTTCAAAGTCGTTCTTTTGTGAGAATTATTGTTTTAACTGCTTTGTACCAGAATATGCAACAAATAAGAAATCAAACTTTCTGTTCCCAGATATCTTCAGTGTCAATAGTGTATTCCCACTTCCAGGAGTAAAAGGGTTTATTTGAGGCATGTCTGATCTCACTTGAGCTTTGGTGCATCACCTAGATTCTGCCTCTTGTGCAAGCAAGAAAAGAGGATTAGAAAGATAATTCTGAAATGCAAAACATGGAAACAATTTAGCAGAGATAATTCAATTTCAATGAACATCTGACAAAGCTTGGCGTTCCTCTCTGTTTCCTCTTGACTCTCTGGCAGTCTGCGTGGAACCTGCTGGGTCACCAGAATTTCTGACTTCTTGCTCTTCAGTAGCCTGTGTCAAAGACCAGCAGAGAGTTAAGCCATTAGAGCCAGTCAGTCTTGGCTGGTGTTCTTTTGGAATTCCCAAAGTTCACAGCGAGTTAGCTGGAACTCAGTTCAAAATGCATAATGAGAAGTAGTCAGGGACCTGAAGTCCTCATTGTACCAGCATGCTAGGACTGTGAAGACTTTGTTTAGAAATAACTAAAGGATTATTTTTTTTTACTAGATTGCAATTTGTTTTTATTTGCTGCATGATGAATTTTAACTTATTTGAGTTTTTTATTCCAAGTACAAAAACTACCAATTTTTTATATTCTCTGTGTAACAGACTCTTTGCACAGCTCTTCCTTCAGACACTGAAATATCCTTCCTTATGGAAGTATTAATTGTATGATTTTATACTAGTGATTTCTACTTATTTTATTGTCAAAAATTGAATTATTTAGTTCAAAAAAGAAAATGCTGATGCCCTCATAGAATGTCTTACCCAAAGGGATTGGCCGCTCAGCAGATCAGATCAGGGGACAGTAGGCCTCAGGAACCGTGGAGTAGAATAGAATAGAATAGAATAGAATAGAATAGAATAGAATAGAATAGAATAGAATAGAATAGAATAGAATAGAATAGAGTAGAATAGAATTGGAAGAGAGAACATAAAGAGAATTGGTTGGAAGAGACCTTCAAGATCATTGCATCCAGCCCTTCAACCAATCCAAATCACCTAAACAACTAACCCCTCGCACCAAGCACCCCATCAAGTCTCCTCCTGAAAACCTTCAATGACGGCAACTCCACCACCTCCCCAGGCAGCCCATTCCAATGGGCAATCACTCTTTCTGTATAGAACTTCTTCCTAACATCCAACCTAAACCTCCCCTGGTGCAGCCTGAAACTGTGTCCTCTTGTTCTGGTACTGGCTGCCTGGGAGAAGACACCATCATCTGCCTGAGTTTAGAGAAAGCAAAAGCCTACATAGATGGTCCTGCTTTATAGAAAAATGTTTCAGCTGGGATAATAGCTCAGGAAATTCTTTTACTGGCACATTGGGCCTTTTTTTTTTTATAGACACTTTGAGTGAAATGTATGTCATGTAAAGAACAAGCAACTTTTATCTGGTTAAATAGCACTAGCCCTAACCCAGGAGTTGTGTGGGATTTAACCATCATAATTCTACATTGTTTCTGCACCAGAATGGATTTCACACATTGTGCTTTGGCTTAAGCATACTGCTTTCTCTGAAGAGTGCCATTCTTGTCTCTCTACCACATGGGCAAATTGAATTAATGCAATAGCACTTCTTTACAGAATTTATTTGGAATTTAGAAAAGGTCAGATACGTAAATCTATGTGATTTCTTTTATGAACCTACCTCTTTATTTGGGATAGTTCACTGTAACTGGCTATCACTGCCCAGGACTGTTAAAAGAATATGCAGTTAGAAGTAATGAAGTGAGTGAATTTTTTAAAATATGAAGAAAAGTTATTTTCCAAAGAGCTGTCTATTAGTGGAACAGGCTGCTTTTTTTTTCGTTTTTTGAGGACTACAGTAAGCCCTCATCATTAGATGGACTTATAACTCAGTGCAGAGCAGACAATGTACTAGAAAAAATGTGATAACTACCTGGGCAGAGCTGTTGTTGATCCCAGCATTCTGGAATGAAGAAACCTCACTGATCTTTTCTTTAACTTCTGTGAGGGCTGCCAAAGAGGGGCTTTTGTGGATCAGGACTCAAGCGAGTACTATACAGCCTTGTATAGTAAAACAGCCTTATGCTGAGGAAAAATTTGCTCTGTGCCAATCTACACTGTATTTTCCCATCTCCGGTGCTATTAATCCCTTACTTTCACAAGCAATGAATTATATTTAGGAAAACATAAAGAAAAAGAGTGAAGAGTATTTTTAGATTTTATATGTCATATCAACTAGAAGCTAATTGGATTAAATATTTCAGTACAAAAATAGGACTCTTTTCCAGACTTTTTGTTTGGGTTGCCAGTTTTAAATATGTGTTTCTGTCTGTTTAAGTCTTCATATTTTATTTTTCTGGTCATTTTTATATGGTCTCAAAATTAAGAATGTTTTAGATTAGATTAACCCTTCATTGCTAATGAATATCTATAGGGAACAAAAAAAAGGGTTGGATGCTTCCCTTGGAGATGACATCTTTATGGAACATAAAAATCTAAATACGCAGATGTCAGAGTTAAGTTCAAGTATTTTAGTACCCACATATTTAACTACTCAGAAAATGTGGTGGCTCTACCACAGTGCTGCATATTGGAGCACCACACAAATAATAGCAAGCTGATTTTGAAGGGTGTAATGCATCCACAAGGAGTAAAACAGCATAGTAAGAGGTTACTAGCTTGGATTCTGAAAGCAAGAGATCCAAGTGAAGTGATGCTGCACCTGAGCTAATAAATCTTCCATCCTGATGGTGATAATTAATAACGAACAGCATCACACTGATAATGCTATGCTGCTTCCAGCTTCTGCTGTACTGGTATGCCCAAGTGTCTTTGACACTGGTTCAGAAACCATTCCACAGGTGTTTGTCAAAGCCAAGAGAAATATTTAATATCACCAGAGTGCTCAAAATTTACTGGTGAAAGTGTTAAAAATCACTACTTGGGCACATTCATCTGAGCTATGCTACACAGGTTGGCTAATGACTGTTGAACCTTTAAAATACAAAAATTTGAAAGCAATGAGTAAAAACTGCAACAAATGGAGAATGTTGAATAAATTCAAAGAGATCTTGATATTTAGTTAACAATAGTTTTTGACGTTCTTTGCTCTGCGTTGTTTGCTCACCTCTAAAAAAGTATCATACAGCACAAGTGATACTTTTTATTTCAGCTCCCTGTCTGTGGAAGCTAGCTGAGAGGTTTGCAAGCATATCTGAATGGTGAATCAACTGAGATAAGTTGGAGTTTATGTCCCTGAACATATTGTTCGATCACTGGATAAGGCAAGGTTTAAATATAGATTGAAAACCACAGGGTATTAAGTATCTAGGAATATTTTACCTTATGGAATTGAAGTCTAAAACTAAACTTAACAAAGAGGTAATGTGAAATACAGTGAAAAAAAGAATTGCTGGGTGGTCTCTGCCACATACTGTATCATGTGGTGGAAAAGACTGAGAGCCATAAGAAAGATATTGGGACCAAACCTGACATACTGTATACATTAAACATCTTACTATTTACCTTCTGAGAAATGTTCTTTAAGGAATTTGTGGGTTTGTTAACAAAAACTTTATGGTATTACAGGAAGCCCAAAATCTAGAGTGAAAATGCTAGTGTTAGCCAAGCCTTTAGGTGGAACAAATTTTCAGAGTTACAAAAATATTTGGTTTTTGTGATGCCAAGGAATGGATACCATATAAATGGGCCTCAGCCCATTTGGATAGCCTTTGAAAAAGCACAAACATTTCTTTTTCATTTGTTCTCATTAACAATGGTGAACTGAAAAGAGCTGAATGCCATACTGAAAGTCATGGCTAAACAGACGTTAAGCCATAAAGAAGATGCAGAAGAAAATGGAAGGGAAAATACAAAATTAAAAGAAAGGAAGTCCTATGAAACAAATGAGTGTAAGATAAGTGTAGGCATGCAGACATGGATCACTTCAGAGATCGGCTTGTAGGCGTGCAGACTCTAATTGCTTCAGGGATCTGCTGGCCAAAGTATCCTGGGACAAAGTCCTAGAGGGGAGAGGGGCCCAGGACAGCTGGTCAGTGTTCAGGGATCACCTTCTCCATGCCCAGGAGCAAAGTATACCTACAAAGAGGAAAGCAGGATGAACAAGGATGAACTCTACAAGTGGAAGAAATGACAGTTAGAATGGGAAGCATATAAGGAAGCTGCCCAAGCAGCAAGAGACCTGGTTAGAAAAGCAAAAGCTCAGTTAGAATTAAATCTAGCCAGGGAGATTAAGGGGAGCAGTAAAAATTTCTATAGGTGTATGAATGATAAAAAGAAGACTAGGGAAGGCATAGCCCCCCTCAGAAAGGAAACAGGTGAGCTGGTGAGAAGTGACATGGAGAAGGCTGAAGTTCTCAATGACTTCTTTACATCAGTCTTCACTAGTAAGGGCTCCAGACACACTCCTGGAATAACAGAAGATAATGGCAGGGACTGGAAGAAGGAACTCCTATTGTGAGTGAAGATCAGGTTTGTGACCATCTGAAGAACATGGAAGTGTTCAAGTCCATGGGACCTGATGGGATACACCCACAGGTGGATGAGTTTGCTAAAGCACACTCTATTATATTCTAAAAGTCATAGAAGTCCAGGGAGGTTCCCACTGACTGAAAAAGGAGAAACATAACTCCCATTTTCAAAAAGAGAGAGAAGGATGACCCAGGGAACTATAGACTGCTCAGTCTCACCTCTGTGCCCAGTAAGATCATGGAGCAGATCCTCCTGCAGACACTGCTGAGGCAGAAGAAAAATGAAGAAGTGATTTGGCACAATCAACACAGCTTCACCAAGGGCAAATCCTGCCTGACAAACCCGGTGGCCTTCTATGACAAGGTCACAACATGAATATATGAAGGCCAGTCTCCAAGCTGGTGCAGTGTGGGTTTGAATGATGGACCATTCAGTGGATAAAGAACTGGCTTGCTGGCTGCGCCCAAAGGGTGGCTGTCAATGGGTCCGTGTCCAAGTGGAGGCCAGTGACAAGTGGAGTCCCTCAGGGATCAGTTCTGGGACCTGTCTTGTTTAACATCTTTGTTGGTGACATGGACAGTGGCATTGAGTGCACCCTCAGCAAGCTTGCTGATGACACCTAGCTGTGTGGTGCAGCAGACACGCTGGAGGGAAGGGGTGACACCTTGACAGGCTGGAGAGGTGGGCCCATGACAACCTCATGAAGTTCAACAAGACTAAATGCAAGGTCCTGCATCTGGGTTGGGGCAATCCCAGGCACCAATATAGGCTTAGGCTGGGCAGGGACTGGCTTGAGAGCAGCCCTGAAGAAAAGGACTTGGGGGTGCTGATTGATGAGAAGCTCAACATGAGCCACCGGTGTGCACTTGCAGCCCAGAAAGCCGATCACATCCTGGGCTGCATCAAGAGAAGCATAGCCAGCAGGTCGAGGGAGGTGATTCTCCCCCTCTACTCCACACTGGTGAGACCCCACCTGGAGTACTGTGTCCAGTTCTGGAGCCCCTATTACAGGAAGGATCTGGAGGTGCTGGAACATGTCCAGAGAAGAGCCAGGAGGATGATTAGAGGGATGGAGCACCTCTCCTATGAGGACAGACTGAGGGAGTCTGGAGAAGAGAAGGCTCCGAGGAGACCTAGTTGTGGCCTTCCGGTATCAGAAGGGGGCCTACGAGAAAGCTGGTGAGGAACTTTTTATGGTGTCAGGTAGTGATAGAACTAAGGGGAATGGAACAAAACTAGAAATGGGTAGATTCAGGTTGGATGTTAGGAAGAAGTTCTTCACCATGAGGGTGGTGAGACCCTGGAACAGGTTACTCAGGGAGGTGGTGGAAGCCTCATCCCTGGAGGTTTTGAAGGCCAGGCTGGATGTGTCTCTGAGCAACCTGATCTAGTGTGAGGTGTCCCTGCCCATGGCAGGGGGGTTGGAACTAAATGATCCTTGAGGTCCCTTCTGACCCTAACAATTCTGTGATTCTATGACTTGTTTGGGGGTTTTTGATTTTTTTTAATTCTTAGGAGCCAGTGCCTTGAGGAGACCACTGAGCCCCCCTGGCCTACATCAGCCCCCTTGGGGTTCCCTCACCCTGCACACAGACAAGACACTATTTCTGCCCGCAGGGCCCTAAGCACTGCCCCAACAGCACTGCAGTAGGGCCCATCTCTAGCTCCCCACAGCCCTGCGTTGCCTGGCCATGGGCCCTGCTAGAGCTGGGCTCACACACAGACCCACACCCTGGCCCATGCCTGTGCCCAGGCTGAGGCTGCTCTCAGTGGCTCCAACCTACCCTTGCCTTGGCTGAGGGTGGGACAGGCCCTGGCTGTGAGTGCTGCCAACCCATGGGGCCTCATGAAGCCTTGGCCTGCAGAAGGTCTGCATGTTGTATGTTACAGAATGCACTAGACCTGCAGACTGGTGTCTGTTTCTTTCATACCTCCTTGTAAAACCCTGTAGGCTCAGGACTTCAAATGTGTGTGGCTGAGCCTTCCTGCAGTGAGAGTAGTACTGCAGAAACCTCCCTGCTTCTCCACTAATACAGAGGCAAAATAAGTAAAACATAGATGTCTGCTAATTTCTAAGGCTTTTGAGTCAAGCCCCTTATCTGTATGCCTTACATTTGCCCCTTCTCTTTGCTTACTTCAATCTTCTCACAGTTCCCACTCATGGCTTACTGAAAAAGCACTGCAGCCTTAAATACCGAAGCAGGAAGGTTACACCATGAATACAAGGAATGAGTTGCAGTGTGTTACCTTATTCCCGCTGCTTTATTTGTGATAAATGGAATAACAAGCACCAATGAGAATGCTAGAGGTAGCTCAAGAGATGTGGACAGTTGCTTGACTTGTGGCTTTTCAAAGGGCATTTACTACCTTAAATATTCTATGATCTTGATTTTAGTTGGGGGTTTGTGGCTCCATTCCATTTATATGTGTATCCAATTACAACTCCAATATTTGCACTTGATGCAGTGCATACTTTAATAACAATCACTCTTGAAAGAAGTTTCTGAAGCGCAACTTCTAACCCACCAGGGTTATTAAACATCCTGTCATATTTTTTGGAAGATTAGTCACAGTGTCTTTTCTGAAACTCAATTGATATTATTACATTCTGCCTCCATAAATCGCCATATGCTATCAACTGAATTTAGTATTCTTCTGTCACATATAGTTGTAGAAAGTTAAAAAGCTGTTGTGTTCCACCTCAGAAATGGATTCACTTTGCTAGAAGGTAAGGCAGTTCTATTGCAGATTTGGAACTTTTTGGGTTTTTACAATCCAGTAGATTTGCAAGAGAATCCTTTATTTATTTTTTTTTTCCTTTCCCCCAGCGCTTCTTGTTGTGTCCATCTCCATCAGTGAAGACGGAAATGAAAAATATTATTTTGCAAAGGCACTAATTTCCAGAGATTTTCCCCAAGGAATGTTCAAAAAAGAAGGAAACCCATACATTTCCACTTGCATATATGCCCAAGTACATACAGCAGCAAAGAGTCAAGTTTCTGATTTTCAAAACCTCTCTTTATTTTGCAAGCACTGACTGCAGTCTAGATGAAGGTCCCAAAAAAATGTGATTAGTTACTTAATACATTTTGTTTCTTGGCAAATCTTGCAGATGATGCAATAAATGTCACTCCTTCCCTTCTACTCAAAATCAGGCAATCAGATCATTATCCTTCTTTAAGTCTTATCTTTTGACTGAGAGGAGACCCTGTAGCCTGGCTCCTCTTGATTATTCTGTACCTCATTATATGTTTGCCAGAACGGGGATATAAACCTAGTGCTCTATCCAGATTCAAGTGTGAATAATTACATTCTGTCCACCTAAATTCCCACTGCAATTTCATTTGGGTATAGTATATTTCTTCATTTCCTGCTCTCAGGCCTGTACTGGCATCTATTGAAGTTAGTGGAAAGTTCTCAAAGACATTGATGAAGGAAAATGTTCATAAACTATGGTGTAATTCTGCTGTGGCATTGAACAGCTTGAGTCAACATAGGTAGAGTCTGTATCTGATTATGAATTGCTTGCACCCTGTATTCATACCAGTTTGGAAAACTTTTCACATCTCATCAACATCATGGATATATTCAAGATATAAAAAATTGGCTATTACCATATTATATATGTATTCTGTTAGAGAGATATCCATTACATTTAGAGATATATGTGGTTGATCCTGGTGTGATCCTGGTGATGAACTTTATGAAGCTCATTCGAGTTGAGTGAGGATGTCTAGTTAATACCTTAAAACAAAAAAAATAATTTTTGCTTCATAACATTTCTCACTTATCTCTAAGAAGTTCTGTGGAGGAGAAAAAAAGAATATGTCTCAGTGAGCAACCCAAAACAAAGACGGGCTAAATGGTAAAGTTAATTCAGACCTGAACTTTCCTAATGTTTTGGGGGTGCCAGGCCCATCTTTAACCAAAACTGATTTTATTGAGTATTTTAATAAAGTAAGGGTCACTGTCTAACGAAACTAGATGACTGCAGGCTGGAATATAGTTGATACAGTTGTTCCCACATTGTTTTATCTTGATGATTATGTTCTATAAGTTATTCCATTCACCCTCATTCTTATGAATTTTGATCATATTTGCATGAACCAGACACGGATTGGAGCAGGACATAAGCCATCTCTATTCCTCCAAAGTCTA
Source organism: Melanerpes formicivorus (assembly GCF_026170545.1). Taxonomy (NCBI): domain Eukaryota; kingdom Metazoa; phylum Chordata; class Aves; order Piciformes; family Picidae; genus Melanerpes; species Melanerpes formicivorus. The sequence goes on along the minus strand of NW_027142359.1, from coordinate 16,854,738 downwards.
TGTGATGTGCTTTTAATCTTTACCTGAGCTAATGGCATGGAAATTGCCAGTATCCCGAATATACAGCATTCCTTCTCTTTGGCCTTAGACAAAACCAGGAGTAGGGCTGATACAAACATCTGTGATGACAGCTTCATACCGTTTCTCAGGAACCAGCAGAGGAATTGTGCAGTGAAGCTAGAGCAGTGGAGAGAATCTCAACAATTCAATTCTGTGATTCTTACTGTGGCAGTGGGAGGTCATTTTAATTCAAGAATAAACCCAACAATCTTGCAGTATCACATACCACATTTCTAATAGTTTAAAAATCCTCTAAATCAAAAGTGTGAGATACAGGTAAGCAAGCTGGTAAAAACAATCCTGATAAGAAAGATAGTTTTATTTTATTTCATTTTAAAATGTTTCTGCAGCTTGCTAGATTTATAACCTAGGGAAAGTTTAATTAAAGCCAACAAAGCAGTTTAAAGTGAAGAAAAAAAAATCAGTATTAGAAAAAGTGTTGATTGTTTACTAATTACTCTCTGAACTTTCTCTGTCATGGATTTGTACCTTTTTAACTCCATATAAAACCAGTTATGATATGTCAATGTAGACATCTGTGAAATTCCTTCATAAAATTTCCTTACTGGTTGCTTATCTTGATATCTTAAGACCTCTGTGACACGATCCATTTTTACTACATTTTGTCAACAATTGGACAAGGTGGATTTTATTTTCTGAAGACAGTAACAATAGAAGAACATATCATGCAGGAAAGTTTTCCTGTATTGTTTGAAAACATTTTGGTTTGTGAGTTCTTTATTCAAAGAGCAAGCATGTATTATCCAGATTCAGCCTGGATTGAGGAATGCCTATGAATATTGGTCATAATAGTTGTGAATGCTGCTGTGAACCCGTACATGGTCTCAGTAGAACTTTGTTCTGATGTGGTTGGGCAGTCTGCCTACAATAAAAATGGCAACCATCATACCCTCAGTACGTAACTATCTGCCAGTTATATGTTGCCTCCAGACATTCCTTCTAAACATTTCTTGACTTCCAACAGGCAATGGGCAGTCCATATTGCTGTCATGTGACCATCAGACAGGTTTGTGAAGTGATTGTTTGCAATATACTCCAGCAGAACAGTCATCTCTTTTGGAATGGTGGATGGAAGTACTTTCTAGAGTTCATCCTGAGATATTGGTGAAGTTTAGAAAGGATAATGATAGGGTACTTGACTGTCCCAAGGTAATAGTCCAACATCCCAGGACAACATATAGAATCATCTAGGTTGGAAAAGACCCTTAATATCACTGAATCCAACTGTAAACCTAACACTGCTGAGTCTACCATGAAACCATGTCCCTAAACACCACATCTAAATGTTTTTTAAATACCTCCAGGCATGGTGACTTAACTACTTAGCCTGTTCCAATGCTTAACAACTTTTTTGGTGAATAGTTTTTTTCCTAATATCTTCCCCTCTCTTCTGTTTGATGCAGCATCTCATGCTTCAGCCTTTCTGACACATCCCAGTTTGTCTCACCCTGCCTATCAGAGGAAGGTATAGAATCATAAAACAGTAGAATGGTCTGGGCTGGAAGGTTCCTCTAAAGGTCATCTAGTCCGACCTCCCCACAGTCAGCAGGAACATCCCCAACTAGATCAAGTTGCCCAGAGCCCTGTCAAACCTCACCTTGAGTATTTCCAGGGAAGGGGCCTCAATGACCTCCCTGGGCAACCTGTCCCATTATTCCACTACCCTCATAGTAAAGAGCTTGTTCCTTACATCCAATCTAAACTTGCTCTTCTCCAGTTTATAGCCATTGCCCCTTGTCCTGTCACTTCAGGCCTTTGTAAACACGCTACTTATCCTTCTTGTAGGCCCCCTGCAGGTACTGGAAGGATTCTATTATGTCTCCCCAGAGCCTCCTATTCCCCAGTCTAAAAAACCCCAGTTCCTTCAACCTGTCCTCATACCAGAGGTACTCCATCCCCTTGATCATTCTCATGGCCTTCCTCTGGACTCACTTCATCAGATCCCTGTCCTTCTTGTACTAAGGGCTCCAGGGCTGCACACAGTACTTCAGGTGAGGTCTCACCAGAGCAGGGTAAAGTGACAGAATCACCTCTCTAGAGGCAATTCATCTTTTGTTGCAGCCCAGGATGTGATCGGCCTTCTGGGCTGCAAGTGCACACTGTCTGCTCATGTCCAGCTGTGAGATGTGCAGTTTGTGCCCTAGGCATCTCATCCAGATAGGCACCTTGCAGTTTTGTATTTTCAAATCCTGTCTACTTATCAACAAGTATTCCCACTAATCTGTTATAAAACCAGCATCTACTGAGTTATACCAGCTATGCTCTAAATGAAAAATCAGATTGTAGAGCCTGCTATAAATCCCCTTTGTTCAGGACTAGACACTAAATAATGCATATATTATAACTTTTGATACACTTATTCCTTTGTTTTATTTTAGTTGATTTATTAGTCTTCAAAATCCTTCCATCAAGATTTTGGCCTGATGACCATCCAGAGGCCTCCTTAAATTAGAGCAGGTACATTATGTTCTGCACTTGTGAAATTCTGAATTGTCCCATCATTCTTCATTACCATTTCAGTGCGCATATTTCTGGCCCTGATGAAGAAAGAGTCTCCTTGGTAAGATGCAGTAAACTAAGCATGAGCTTCAAGTGAGCTTGTTGATAGAGTTCACTAGAGGAATGTAACATTTACAGAGAAATTGAAATGCTCCTAGCCATGCATTTTTCCTATGAGAAACTCGCTAAATGCTTGCAGAATTGAAGGCTACAAATGAAATCTTTTGCATCTCTCTAGAGAAGCAGTGAAAGCATTTCACATTTATTTTGTAAACAATCAACTTAATAATCAGATTATTTTTGTGGGAATGATACTGTGTTTGTAACTGCATATTAAAACCACATCAAAAGTCATTTAGGTTCTAAGATCAAGGACTCCCAATTTAGAGGATGGCCCTAGAATCCTGTGTCACTGTCCCTCAGGTATGTGTTACAATAACATCCTTATTTACAATTCACGTATTATATTTGCCTCATTTTGTGCACAGGAGCAATGATTTGCAGGGAATAAGGAAGGTGTTGGATAGTTCCTTTTAACTGCATTCCTGGTCAGTAGTTTTAGACCTTATCTATTGACCACTGAGCCACCTAATGTAATCCAAATCTGCACTGCATTTAGAATTATTCATATCCTTTTAGTGTTTTCAGAAGCATTCTTCATTATAGAATTCTTTTAATACTTCCCCAGTGAGTTTTTCTGTATGGGAGGAGCCGGGAATATCATCCCCATTATATAGCTGGGAAAGTGCAAATTAGGTGAGCAGTAGTAAGAAGTGAATGTGACTAAAACTTTTCCTGACAGTGTTTTTAAGTTTATATCCTCTCATTGACCCTGCATGTCTATACATTCCTGTGTTGTGTGTAAGATTACATAGGAGTTACAACTTCTTGTCTCTCTGTCATTCATTGTGTGGCCTCTCTCTAGTACACCATCTTTAATTTGGGCAGTTGCTGTCTTTTTAATCTTTGCTCATTGAGATTTCCCTTTAGGCCCTCATCATTTTCACTGCTTATATCTAGACAATTCTGCTTTCTTGAGAATAAGATAAAAATTCTGTATAATTATCCACTGAAAAAAAAATGGAAAAAAAAAGGGGGGGGCGGAATATTTTTAGCTGAAAGATAACTTTTTAAAGCAAAATAGATTCCACAAAATGACTGCAACATGGACAGTATCAGTGGTGACTTACGTGATTCTAGGACTGAGTATTCTCTTTTAGGGACAATGAATGTCTATGCAATTAGCCAAGTCTAACAGAGGATGCTGATTAACATTAATTTTGTTGCTGGTGGTTTTATGATACAAAATTCTGACTGCTGAAAATTAGACTAAGCAAATTGAGCTTAGTTTTGGACAGACCACTGGAGGGTATGAAATGGTCCTTTGCAATGACTGGGACTTGATTTAAACAGTCATGCACCAGCATACAGAGTTCATATTCCATATCTAAGCTACTGAATATTTATTATTCAGACTGGCATTCACTTATGTGAAAACTATTTTTAATAATTAACATAAATATATAAACTCCAGCAACAGGCATATAATGCTAAGTAACATAAGTTGTAGATTTGGGAATCTACTGATAAGGTGGATCAGCACACTCCTGCAGCCTGGGCCAAGTATGCTGTTGATGGTGATTAGAAAATAGTGTTCACAGCTGTGAAAATTCAATGCAGGGTCATGCTGTTCAGAGTTATCTAGGGGAAGCTAAGTCCTTGAGCAATTGTAGAATTTTCAATGATGTGCCATAGTACAGTTTTGCTCTAGCTTGCAATTTTAGTTGTTTGCAATGACTGTTTTTCTTTTTCAAAACCAGTACACATTCAGATACTGAATCGTGCTTTGGTGTCCTGTCACCATGCATCACCGTGATCACATGGTGGCTAATGGTGCATGGTCTGAGTGCAACACCACTGCTGCAAAACAGATCAACTACTAAACTGATAGGCAGCATAATGAGAAACTCCTGCTGAGAGCAGGTATTTCTATTTTATCTGAGAATAATTCACTGAGTAGATAATTGGTGAATTCCCAATGGGAAAAAACTTGATTCTGTCTGAGCATAGGTTACCAAATGTACCAGCATAAAATAATTGATTTTATGATATATCAAGTAGGGATGTAGTTGAGATTATTGAACTTTTCACTTAGGGCCTCAGGGTGAACTTGAACCAAGCTCCCAAAGGTGAAGAACCAGTGCTTGACATGTGTGGGGTTTTGCACTCTTAACAGCCTCTTTAACTTTCATTTTCTCCTATTAATCTACTTTCACCAAGATCTAGAAGTGCACAGAGACTCATTAAGATGGTTGAGTTGTCATTGGAGATAATCACCAAAGGAATGTGTTATAAAAGAAGAAAAAAAGTATGTCTAGAAAGTCTGAATAATTTTTTTATGCTGTTGTTTTAGTGAAGAGGCTCTGGATGCTGATAGGAAAGTTACTATAGCTATAGGGCACATTTAATTGCATTTTAGAAACTTCTTTTAATCCTGTAATAACAAAAAATTAAATCAGTGCTGACATTTTTTTGTTGCCAGAAGAAGGTAGTAAAAGGGTAAAGAAATAATTGTTAGTTCTGAGAATATAATTAGCAACTTTAATGCTTTAATCTAAAAAATGCATATTCTGAGCCTGGGTGAATGATTAAAGAAAAGATATTGAAAGCCTTTGAAATTTCTAACTGTTTGTTTTTAATTGTAAATTATGATCACTATAATTAGCTCATTTAGTACATTTATAATGTAAACAAATATGAATATACAGAAGTTCAGTGATATATTTCAGGGCAAATAAGAGCAACTTTGTGACCCTGGGCTCTATTTATTAAGCCTTTCTTGTAGCATTTGGCAGTGCTTCATTCTTTCATACTAGTTTGGGGTTTTTTTTCTCCTGAAGATAAAAGAAAGCCGTACATAATATTTGCAGGTCTCTGCTGAAGGCTTAATGCATCTGGAACTACACTGAAGAAAACACAGATAGAAATCTGTTCCTTTTTGGGCTTCATTTAACCGTCACTCTGAAGCTTTCTCAGAGCTACAGTATTTAACATGTTAAAAATAAATACTGCTGGTTTTCTTAAACAACAGTTTGTTAATACTGAGCAATTAGGTCAACTGAAAGTGATAAAATATTTCAGGTAGACTAACCTATTTCCATAGCTAGCTAACTACAGAAACGGACTGTGTCTGATCCTGGCTGTTCTGTTTCCTGGTGATGCACTTGGTGTAGCATCCTGGGAACGGATTTTAAAATCTGCTCCTTTCCTGATATGCATGCTGCCCTAGACGTCACTCAGTAACATAAACAGGAGCTGCTTGGCTAAGACTCCCTGCCTACTTATGGAAACACTTAATGAGTAACAGGATGTTTTCTCCCACCAAGTTCAAAGATTAAAATTTGGGGTTTAGTCTCACCATTATTTTTATGAAAAAGGCATCTTTTGTTACAATTCCAGAGCTCGGTTATCATGCTGTGACACACTGCATCCAGTTCTGATAAGTCATGGAAAGTTATGATTAGTTAAGCTCCTTATGAATAGACAAGGCATCCCTGAAGGTTGAAACTGGCCACTAACTTGAGATTTTAAATCATTGTTGAAGTGTTTTGACTAGGCTGCCTTTGTGTACACTAAACAGTTTAAGGTTACTTTTTAATCCAGTGGCGCCTGCTTTATAATGTACACTTGCTGCGGATGGAACGTTGTTCTGTTCATCACTGCCAGCTGTCTCCTTGGGATCCTCTAGTAACTAAGTTATTTTATCTCAGGGGAATGAATTGTCAATAACAAGCAAATAATAACTTTTCTGCTGAATTCTCAAGATGAAAGAAGCCAACAATCCTCTTCCATCATACTTCTATAATGTAAAATGTATTGTGAGGCATAGTTGCTGTATTCTTGCACTCTGAGCCTTCAGGAGTTAAAGTGTTTTATGGCATGAAACAAAGGTAGAAGTGGTACATATTGCAGCAGTGTATTCACCATATTCTGTGGATGTTTTTTAGCTGAAGGAAGTAAGCCCTGGTTATTACAGCTGTCACAGTGACATCTGATATTTCAGTATCAGTGATTGCCTTTCACACCACACGACCCTGATCACTACTGTGATTCTCTGTCCACTATTAAACTGCAAAAGGTCTTGGCCCTCCAGGTGCTGTTTCAATTCTGAAATAGCAACATGTCTGTCATACTCTGCCTGCCTAACTTAATGCTTAATGACCCAGCAAAAATGTTTAATGTAGACACGGTCTCACACAGCAACAAGGCAAAGAACATCTCTTATGTCTGTTACCATGAGTAATGCAGAACAAGGACACTAAGTATGCATAGTTTATTTAAAATGAGCAAACTTTGAAGTGACTTTTTGACTTAAATTTCAATAATTATATTTCTTGCATTTCGCTTCAACTTTTGGGGAACACATTTGCTTCTTAAAAGTCCTGAGAGGTATCTTGAGATTTCCCACAGGAATGGGGGCGTATAATAGCATGATGATTTTCATGAGTCAAATATGGAAAATTCCAAAATACTGTCATACAAAATTTGCTCTGATGGATGTGCTTGTAAGCATCTGACCTGCAATTCTTCATCTAATGCAGAGGGAAAGATACTTCTGTGCAGAGTGCTTCTGGTCACCTTTGGTAAGAGAGTGCTGAGTTTCTTACAGTGACCCCCATGAACAGCATCTCTAACAAACACAGCTGCAGCATGTTATGTTGGAAAATGTTTTTCTTTGAAATAGAACTATCCATGCTTTCATACCCTTTGTTTTATTATTCTGAATGGCAGTTCCACATACCACTTTTATGGCAGGAAAGGCCCTGTCTTCATGTTTTCTCAGAAGCATCTCTCCATTTGTAACAATATACATACATGATATGTACGTATGCAATCAGAATGTATGTTACATACATAAAAGAGCAAATATGTGACTTCTTATCTCAGGTTAAGGTAAGAAACCACTACACCATCCTTTAAAAAAAAAAAAAAAACAACAAAAAAACTTACAAAATTTTATCTCTTTGTAAACTAAAGTTACAAAGTTACATTACTTGGAGTTAAAAGGTAATAAATGCAGTTCTGTTTCTCTGTGTGGAAAACTAGATCAGAAGTTGTACTTTTATACGAGTTCTGTCATGACTCTGAAGATGGAAAGCAAGATAGACAAGGATTTAGAGCTAATGTAAAGAAGCAAAGAGAGAAGGGAGGGAATGAGTTCCGGAGGGAATGAGATCCTGAGGGAAAAGCTTAAAAACAAATGTAAAAAGTGGGAAAATGAAGGTGTGTCCACTCTGAGCACATGCTTGACATTAACTTTGCTGTCTGTTCAATTAATAGTTACAGCTCTTGAATAAAGAGGCACAAACCAAAGTAACTGGATTGCAGCAGAACTTGTCTTGCTGGGAAATATCCATGATGACTCAATGTTTTCCATGCACCAATGATCCATTTGACATCTGGATCTGCACTGGTTTTTATACACAGATGTCATATAACAGAATTATTTGGACTAGAGATGGCATTATGTGGTTCTACCAATCCTCACAAATATTTACATTTCAAAGAGAAAAAATAAATCACTGTTTTGTTTTTGTTTTCTTTTACAACAAAAATAGTTGCTAAAATTTGTCAGGCATTTGTGGACAAACACTGCATTTGATGCTGCTGTTGGCTTTGAGTGTTGCATTCCCTGAAGTACAACACTGTCCTTTTACATTTTATCCTATGGGATTTGGATATGCTCATGCAAAGCCTTGGTCTTCACTATGCTTACAGGTTTTCCACAGCAGTTATGACTAGGGTCCTTAAATGATACTGTAACTACCATTATTCATAGTAATGGCTTATTAGTAATAATTACTAATAATCTTGATAATCCCCCAAGGTAAAATACTGTAGGTGGAGATCCAGAGATTGACCTTTTGTAATAAATAGATACTTATTCCTTGCACCCATCTCATAATAAAATAGTTAATTATTTCAAGGGTGATATCTGTAGAGACTTCTACTGACCCTCTCTGCCCACTTGAAAGGCCCCAAAAGAATGAAAGAATCAGGCCTCTTCTCTGATTCCTGTGCATCACTTTTCCATGCAGCCTTCTGACCCCCCTTCACTTTTTCTTCGTTTTAATTTTCGTGGCCTTTTGTGTTTTCATAAGCTTGTAGGTTGCATAGTCCACAAAGATTACAGTATTCATAGCTTGGTAGGCAACATATTACCAGAAATTTTTTGGAAAATGTTTTTCTCACAGGATATGTTGCCAAATATATATTTGGTTTATATTCACAAAGCCCTGGCTGTATTTTTCTATGGCTTTAGAAGAACAATAGTCAAATCAAATGGCATTCCACTATCATTTAGTCTTCAGACCCAATAACAAAATCCTTATTTACTTACAAAAGTGCTTCTCTGTCCAGTGGTTTGTCCCATAGGCAGAGTATGCCTGCAGCTCTTGGCACCATGGAGTTTGGAGAAAGAAGTATTTCTCATTGGCTGGGAAAGCTCTATGCAGATGAAGTAACATAATCCTGAATGGTGTACTCAGATTTTTTCAATAAATGGTTTTTGTCACTACAGAGCTTTATATAACAGCAGTAAAGCAAGAAAGGAAATTAGAAACACAGCTGAGACTGCATCTCATACTTCAGAGTGGCCTAAAATTCTTACTGTTTATTGAAACTAACACCCTTTGTCAGGGCGTTGATCAAAAATTTTCTGCAGCCTCTTTGATCTTTTTATTTTACAAACCACAGATATTTGTGGCTATTTCTTTATTTGTTTTTATGTCTAAAGCATCAAAACTCAAAACTGCTTTCCAATAAGTTTACATGATAAGGAGTACTCCTGAATTCATTGAGCCAGCAAACTCATTACTATCAAATCTATCCACTGGCAAAGAAGGGAGAACTCTGGTGCAACACAAAGAGAAATGGTCAAAAGTGGTATCAGAAAAGATGCTTTCATAACCGTGTTTTATCTGTGGGCCTCATGCTTCTACTGCTTTCTAGTCAGAATATGGGCATAACCTATTCTAATATACACATTTACCTTTTGTTTCAGCAGCTTCCTGGCTTCTGCAAACATTTGAATTTCCTGTTGGCTCAGAGGTGAGATTTATAACATTTATTAAAGTTGCTTTTCACTCTGAGTTTACTGGGCAGAGAGCCTAAGAAGACCTTTTTTTTTAAGGGGGTTTAATTGCTTGAATTTAACAGAGGGGTGAACATTATGCTTTCTTTGCAGCACCACTATCCACTAAGACTGCCAGGTGCTGAATTTCCCTGGAGGTTCCCTATTTATTGAAGGAATTCATGAAATATCCATCTATCCAGAGCTGGGGCTCCTAGTATCCCTTTCCCATTCATCGTCCTGATTTTGTTTCCTTCATGCTTGCTTTGGAATTTCTTGATTGAGGTTGTTCATTTCTCTCTATTCCTCTTCATAAGCGTCCTCCCTCTTCTCTGCTTGAGTACCTTGGCCATTAAAGGTGGGCCAGAGTTGCCCCAGCATCGAATGCACCTGAAAGCCTTTTGCTGGGATGTGGCTGCTGGTGCAGAGAGACAGTTACATGCTGGATGTATACCAGTGCTCTTTAACAGGATGGAAAGAAAGATGAACGGGAGGCAGGAAGGACAGAATAAGTGGAGGGAAGGGTGAAGAACAAAGAGGTATTTTGCAATGTTTAAAATAAAACCCTATAAATAGCCCTTTAAAATCCATGAATGGACTTCTCGACAGATGGCAGCCCTACTGTCAGATGAGCCCAAGGCAGGCAGGCCATAATTGTTAGCAAGTGTATTGTTAAGGGAATTTACTAATATCCTGATGCAGCAGCCACTTCAGTTGAAGAATAAATTGGAATATTTTGGTGCATTCCCTTTCAAAAGTCATCCACTTTTAAGTCTATGTATTAAAATGACAAAGTCTTAAATGGGGGTCTCCTTTGCTAAACAAAAGATATGCAAATTGCATTTCAAGATTTATATTACGATAAAAAGTGGAACACAAAAGAGACATTATCTTGCAAAAAATGTGAAAGTACATTGCTTCATGAGTCTATAATGATATAATGTGATGTTGATGTAGTTAAAAATGTCAGAAGCGAGACAATGACCTTAAAAGTTTGAGGCAGACACATTAATATTGATTGATTTTTAAGAGATTGAACAGCAAGAATATATCTATATATATTGAATTGTTTGAAAAATTGAGATGAGATACAGAACATTTCTGTCTTGTAATGCTGTAGACCTAATAGCAAGAACATGCTTTAAATGCAGCCATTTGCACTACAAGAAACCAGGTAATGATTTGCCTTGAATTTAGCAGACAGTAAACCTATTCCTCATAAAAATCACTTGTATTTGATGATTATTTCTGGCTTAGCCCCAAATACAAGTCTGTCATACGTGCCACAGAAGCCTTAATGCAGGGGGTTTTGGTGTGTTTACCCTGTTCTATATATATGGAGATCTTGTAGGTAGTCTCGTAGTTGATTTGTACACACACACATATTCCTATAATGTGTTGAATACAGTAAGAAGTCAGAACCTTCTGACTTTGAACCAAATAATGTGACTGCACATCTATTGTGTCATTTTTTTTCCTTCCTACTTCCCCTCCAAGCTAGGAGAAGGTGGCCAATAGCAATTCTTGTTTAAGTAGGTGAAGTAAGTTAGGCTCATCTTATATCCATGTTTATACCAGCAAAGTCGTAAAGAAATGTACCTTGCGTTGAGGTGGAAGGTGCTAAATATTGTGGTATTTGTTTATTCCCATGGGGCAGTTCATTTTACCATCTCAGGCTGATGAAAATTTCATCTTCTTCACAAATGAGCTTTAGTCTTAACGTAGAGACTTTTACTGGTCAGAGAAATGGAGATGTGGAAAGTGGTTGGTGTTTTAGACTGGTAGAGACCAGGGCATGGACCCTTTGGACACAGGGACTTAGAATTTATCTTGCAAAAATCTGCTTGCAGCAGAGTGCATGTCTGTGATGTATCATCTTGCTGAGAAGAGATCCAGCAGTGTTGTACAAGCTGGAGATTTTCATCATAATCAGACCTCATGAAACATGAGGCAGATAAACATAAGGTATAGAGCACATTTATAAAAAGGGTTTTTTAATATCACTTTCCAATGAATCACTAGACTTTTATCTTTTTCTCCTCACAAATGAAATGATAGAAAATCACTCTCTTTATAAAGGAAGAAGACAGCTAGGAGCCTGGAGTTCAGTGTAGACATTTTGCATAATAAATTTTGTTTTCTAGAAGCAAAGACATGAAAAAATATCATGTTACCACTTTGCCTTGAGATTCACATTTTTGAATGTATAACCAGAAAAAGATTGATACTTTTTGGGAAAACTATCAAACAGCAAGGTGTCTGGGTGTCATAGCTACATCCTGTAAACTAGTTTCACCAGCGGTAAAGATTGCTGTGACTCTCTAGTATAGGAAAATAGCCCTATCGGCCTATTTGGAAAACCAGAGAAAGCACAGTGTCTCCAAAGGGCCTAGCCTGAATGAGCATCCAGAATCCCAGAAAGACAAGAAATTGGAAGGCGGTCGGGATTGATTTAATTCTTTTTTACTACAAATCTCATTTTAGAGAATGATTAATGGGAGAAGAGACATAAATGGCAAAGTCTTGATCAAGGGAGCTGCTGTCAGGGTACCATCTAGATAAATTAGGAAAAGAATGCTCAGGTTTCTGTGAAAGAAGACTAATGACATTAAGTCAAGATGAAATAGAAAGGAGTAGCATTGCAGGCTGAAAATCATAAAAGACCAGCCTGCCCTGACAAGAATCCCTGAGAAATTTCCTGAACTGAAAAGTAACTGGAAATGCTAAGGAATGGCTTTTTATAAGTGCCAGGTCTTGAAGTTAGGACCACAGGTGTCCCAGGCACCAAATTTGCTTTCCAGGATCTGTCACAACAAGTGAAGGGATGCTCTGGAAGCATCTGAAACAGTAGCTGTTAGTAGCAGCTCAACACACTGCAGGTGTTCTGCATCTCATGTACTTAACTCTCCTCTACTGGGATCAGTGCCTTCACTTAAATGTGAAGCAGACAGTGGATAAAAGGACTGTGTGAAACCTACAGCTAGTAAATGTGCATGTAATTTGGAAAGAAAGCAGGAATGGTAGTCTCCTGGAAAAAGCGATGGACTTCTCTGAAATCAGGGGGAAGATTTACAAGCCAGTTGAATGCATTTGTACAGGGAAAGATTTCTCAGAAGATTTGTCTTTAGGTATATGAAAAAGGATTTTTAAAGAGTATTAAAAAAAAAAGCAAACAAACACCACTTCAGTGCTTTAAAGTGTACTCTGGAAATCTGGAGTGTTTCAACCAAAACAGAATGCCTCCTTTCTGTTGAATTGTTGAGTGTTGATGCAGCCTTCTAAGAAATGCTGGTAATCCTAAATAGAGGAGCAGATCCTCCACTGGAAGTTTCCTAGCTTCAGATCTAGGTTATAATATAAAGCAGTATTTGTGCAGCCAAGCTCTTGGTGTGATCAGTACTAAAACTGTGTGAGATTAGCTAATGTACTTTTCTGTGATGTGCAAAGTGAATGCCAGGACGCAGCATTGTACCTGACTGCAGTAGCATGAAGTTATGCTTCAACAGCATTCCATTGTAATGTAGGATTTTGAAGGCAGGGAAGCGGTCTCTAGAGTGTTGCACGTCAGCAAGGAATTATTTCTGAAAGTAAAAAGTAAAGAAAGAATTTGAACTGATGTTTAGAACAAATAAATGGGAGCAGCAAAACTTTAAGTATTAGTGTTATACTCAGCCATATAACAATAACTAAATGAAGCATGTATTTAAAATTTGTTGAGAAGCTTTTGTACATTTTAGTTCTGTTTGGCTCAGCGGGTGTGCTGCACTTTAGACTTCAGTCTCCAGGGCTGTCAATCCAACAACTTTCACAAGCACTATATTCACTTAAAAGCTGAAAGAGAAAAATAGAAGGCGATGATGTTAATAGCACTTAGCACTTATATAGCTTTTTCCTTCCTGAAAGCACAGTGCAAACACGAGGCAATTAAACCAGTACTTTGTCTTGGAGATGCAGATGTATAGCTAAACAATCTTTAAGCAAAGAGAATACAGACATGTAAGACCAGCCTATGCCAAACTGCACATTTTCAAAGTTAAATATTGCAGAGTGGTATTTATGGTATCATTTTTCCCTGTAGTTGGTAATAAGTCCAGCTTGTGGAAAACAACAAAATGTATTTCTACATGCAGGGCTTCTTCTTCATTGTGTGAAGAAGATTCTGTAATACTTTCAGATTTTATCTGATGAAGTGTCTGCTCTAGGGGAGTGTTTTATGTGTAGTCCAAACATGTAGTTAGGTTGCCCAGATGCGCCAGTTATTCTAACTGCCAACAGCCTCTGTAGCCATTCTGCTGTGCCTACTTCTCTCCATCAGCACCAGTGTCTACCCACCTTGTATTACACGAATGTGGCCCACAAGGTCTTATACTCTTGGACAGATAGGCATCAGTCTAATCTGCTTGTTTAGAAAGTTCAAAGTCTTACAAGGAGAGAACCAGAAAAGAGGGTCAGCTGGCATGGAGAAGTAAAATCCTTTGGAGGAGGAAGAGGAGAGGGAAACATGTTGGCAGCTATAGTGTGCTTTTTTTCTGGTTAAAATAAAAGTTCAGTGGTGTTTGCAAAGCTGCACATTGACTCATAAGTCAAATCGATAATTAAAAAGTTCTTTTGAGCCCTGGAACTACCAAGGGCTATCAGTGTGGATCAGCAAGGATGCAGAGTAAAGTCTACTGGGGGAATTCAGTCTTTCACTCTCCTCTTAATTCTTAGGCCATTATGACTTCAGGATGGCAAATCTGTCAACTTTGCAATTTCCTCCAGTAACAAGAGTTTTGGCACAAGCTGATGCCTGTGCTGTATTGTACTCATGCACTGTTAGGTAACCAATGCATGCTCCATTTAAGGGAGGCACAGAAAGCTTCTCAAAGTTACTGCATTATAGCCTGTCTCTGCTGAGCTCAGCTGCTGAGAGCAGAGGAGGTGTGAAAAGGCTTGTTAATAAAAGTCTGTTTAGATTTCATTACTGTGAGCAGCCAAATCAAGACAATACAGATCTTGCCAACCCTCTGAGAATTTCAGTTCTCTCTGGAAATACTTTATTTCTTGTGCTGGGTATCATTCCCAGCTAAACCTTTATGCAATGCAAGCAGAGCTCGTCTCAGCTGCCTTTGAAGAACAGAGAGAATGGAGACTCCCTTCCAATTGCAGAGAACAGAAAAAGGAAAAGTGGAAAGAAGGATACACACTGAAGAAAATCCATCCAGTGTAGCCCTCTGTTTTCCCCCTTTTGTAATACTAGAAAGAAGAAATTCTTTGAATTGCTGGAGTAACAAAGAGTGTGCAGAATTGGCTAGATGTGGCAGTCTGCAGAAATGATGAAAGAATTGGGAAAGGGCAATGCTCGCTGATTGGTCCAGTGGATAAACACATGTGGGGTGGTGATGTTCCACTCATAGTTGAGATCAAGCTCTAGCATGGCTTTTGCTTTGTGCCAAAAGCATCTTATTGACTATATCTAGAGAAATCTCTTACTGAGGCTAACTGAAAGACAGCATACAGCGAACCATGAAGGACTTAGAAAAATATTAGCTGCCTCTTTAGAATAGCTTGGGCCTCTGATCAGTGAAATATAATTATTTCTGAAAGGAAGCTGTCTTTATAGAGGTGTCTTTGGCTACATGACCCACCTTAGTCTTTAACTGATTTGAGGACTTCAGTGGTGGTTTTCATACTGCTATGAAAGAAAAATTCTAACCTGTAGCAGACTTGGCATGTGGTGCGGACAGGCCTTTTTTTTCCCCCCAGAAGATTAAACCTCTCTTTAATCACTATAATTTCCTTTGTTGTGGTCTTTTTAATGTTCTGTAAATTTTACACAGATATTTATTGAAGTATTTTAGTGCTTAAGTCTTGATGAAAACACATATAGGTGTCCTAACCATAAATGCTGCTCTCCCTCTCTGTATAAGCATGATCACCTGAATATACTATACATATATATAGATATCAAAACACAGTTAGTGGGTTAGTGACATGAAATGGGTGCTGGGAATCTGAGTCAATCCTGTTCTCCATTTATTTCACTGTTACATTTTCATCATAAATTAAATTACAAAGGTTAGAAAAATCTTATTTCACTTTCATTTTTTCACTTATCCACTTGTATTTTCTCAAATTTTACACACTCAAATAACTTAATCAAATGGAAAATTCTTCAGAGAAGCACATGTTTTAAACAAAACCTTGTCATATGCACATATTGCATCATTGTGGGGTGAGAACACGGTATAAATAATGAGTAGCTTTCTCCACAGTGTAACTTTTGTCCTCCAGAGTAAATGTAGTCCTTTTCATCTTGTCTTATGTCATGGCTTTTGGTGTTGCGTTCAGTGCTTGCAGTTCCTAGCCCCACCAGGAGATCCAAAGGGTGATATTTCATTTATCCCATGACTGCAATCTTTGCTGTAGAGTTACTTAACAAAAGTGTTTTGTTATATAAAGTGTTCGGTGGTGTAGTCATTTAAGTCAATATGACTTTTCAGCTGATATCAGTCCAAAGAGGATTATGTTGGCTGTGTCACCACAGTAAAAGGTGAACACTGTGCCCTTTTAAGTTATGTATTTCACTTATTTTTAAGAGATCACGTGTAAGAGATGGTCTGGAAAAGGAGTGGAAGAGAGATGTGCCTGTTAGTGCAAAACGTACCTTCTTAGTTCTCTGCTTGCAAGAGAAAAATGCAGAATGTAAGGCATGTGCTGTATGTTAATATGTATTCAAACTGTCTTCTGATACATTGCCTTTCTGATGCTACATGGTGTTCTCCTGCACTGTTTCCCAGCAAGATGGCTGATGTCCTGCTCTGAAAACTATCCATTAAAATTTTATCAATTTTCTGTTTTGGTGAGACAGTATGAGGAAATGCCATTGGAAAATTAGATTCCTCTTTGACATCAGGCGCCCAGTCAGAAATCCAATCCCATGTGTTTCTACTGAGACATTAGGATTTGATATAATTTTGGGCAGAAAACATTTTAAAATGAAACAATTGGATTTTCTAGATGGTCTTGGGGACCACTTAACTTAAGAGAATACACTTCCAAATCAAAAGCCTTTCAATCATTGTAAATATTATTTGGATGATATTTGCTTTATGTGTAGTAGCAGTTTGAATTTGTATTGAATGTTTGACTGGCTCATGCTCGTACAGATGATGTATGAAATTATTATTTCATATTTTTCTAGTGTTTGCATTGCAAGTGACATCTGGCTGACAGGAACTTGGAGAAATGGGATACGAAGTGAATGCTGCAGTTACCACAGTATCATATTTATCAAAAGCTTTAAGGTTGGTCTGTCTTTGTTTAACATGAGGAAATTCACAGCAATGAATAAGAAACATCACCTTGTTTGTTTGTTTGTTTGTTTGTTTGTTTTAACTGAGCTGCTTAGAAAATGAAGATAGAGGAAGAAAAATGTTAATGATATTCTGTTTATTGAATTAATTTATGTAGCCAGTCATGGCTACTGGATAAAAACAGTTCTCAATTTCTTTGGAAGGGGTTATTGCTATATGACCTTTAAGTTTTGGTTAATGTTCTATAATTCATACACACTATATCACAGAGATAGGGAAGTTTGCAATAAGCAGACTGGAATATTTGGAGTTGTATTAGGTGATCTCTCAAGGTCCCTTCCAGCCCCTAACATTCTGTGATTCTGTGATAGTTCTTTTTAAACTTTAAGTGTTCTGCTACACAAGTCTAAGGGTGGATTTAATTCTAATTGCACTGTAACTTTGAAAGGTACCTTTTGAAGTACTGTCTTCATCCAAAATCTTACCCTAAAGCTTTTTCATTAAGCTCTTGATATGTCACTTGTCTAATGGTATTCTATTCTATCAAGATCCAATTTAGAGGTTTTTAAAATGCTAATATTATTTTACAGTTCAAAATGTGGTATGAAAATTTATTATTTTCATTAGAAATATAACCTCAGCCTTTAGAAAAGATATTTTCAAAATAGCTCTTTGGGAGGAAGCTCGGTCACTGTGTTACACAATAATGACAAAAGTGATAGTGAAGTGTCCAGATTCTGGCCATGCCTTGGCAAGGGAGTGGAACTGGCTCTATTACTCTGACTAGAAGGGTCTCTTGGATGCTCTTTGTCATTGACTTGACATCTTTCACCCTTACTGGCTATTAGAGGACTGTGGACTCTGTGAAAAAGAAAAAAAATAAGAAAAGAAAAAAAAATCCACTCCTCTAGAACTCCCCTGCTATTACCCAGTTGTCCTGGAAAGGAAAGAACTTGGGGTTGTTACACTTATGGGTGTAACAGAGATTGTATGGAGAAGGTAAGGTGGGTAGAATAGATTGTCTGCCTAAGAGACACAGAGACATGTCAGACTAAGTAATCAAAAATAATTACATCTGTACTGGTGCCAAGTGTTTTTTCTGATCTACAAAGTTATCAAGCTGAGAGCCCTCAGCATCTTCCAGGACTCAGACACTTTGTTTTAAACAAATAGAAAATCTATCTTTGTGGTCCAGTTCACAAGAAGAAAGAATTTACAGTGATTTTTCTTTAGTTCTGCAACTGCAAGTTCTAGTTGGGAAACTTGACCAAAAAACTCCTCCAAACAAAGCTAAAACATTTGGACAAGAATGACAAAAAAGGCAGCTTAAAGTGCTCAGCCTGTGGAGAAAGTCAGATTGTTCAAAGGTCTGATCCCTTTGAAATCTGGATCTTGGCACTTGCTTTGTGTGGCTGAAGAGGAAAGTGTATGGATGCCACTGTATAAACAACCTTTCCTTTTTTAAGAGGAGACCAGTAGCACCTATGGATGCTCTACAGGAACTGAATTCTCTCAATGATATTAATGTCAGTTGAAGTACTTGCAAGGGAATTTTGAGGCATTTTTTAGGAGTAATGTGTATGTATAAGAGCCAGAGAAAAAATATTTACTTTTTATTTAAAGACTGAAGTTATTATTCGCTGTAATAAACTGATTAACTGCTTGAGACATTTCAGTACAACAGTACAAGTTTGGCAGAAGGCAGCAGGGAGAGGATGGGGAATGTGGACATAAGCACACATATAGAGCCACTAATGGGAGATTTTTAACTTCCTTCCTTTTCTTCCCTCTTTCACTCCCAGTTCTTGCCTTTAAGAGAGTCTTTGAATAAACAGCAATCCTGAGGTATGGTACCATAACAACAGAAGCACTCCAGAGAGGGTGGAATGGAGAAGATAGAGGAGATCCCAAAGGGCGCCTCATACAACGCTGGTAAATAAAGTAATATTTTGTACTTCACAATTTGTGTTCTCACATTCAGAAAAAAAGTATAATTGAGACCAATTTCCTTACTGCCAAGAGTCCATTTAAAGCTGAATCACAATTTACAAAGAAACATTTTAAAGAAACCTTGCCGATTCTTTGTTATTAACTTTTTCTCTGTTACACCAAAGGCAGTGGAAAGATGTAGAAAAAAAGGTAAAGAAGGAAAAATTACTCTTGTCTCCAGGAAAAAAAGAAAAATAAAAAAAATATTATTCATTCTGCCAAATGAGCATCCCAAAGTACAGGCATTGAGAAGAACCTGACAATATATAGGAGTTTCCCCCCTTGTGTTCCATTTGTTTTCTGTCACTTTCCTCTCTCTTACCATTGCCCTGCTGTCTCACATCAGATACTTGGGGTCCAGTTCTCCACCACTTTAACTGTTAGCTGTTGCACTCATTTTCTTACAGCTTTATTCAGGTAGTTTAGAAAAGCATGTTGCCAGCTTGAAACTTTAGTTTCCCTAATGGCAACATGCTAGTGTATTGGAAAATGTTTGCCCTCCTAGATGGGAAGATTTTCAGGATTTGTCCATGGACATCATAGACTGTAAGAAAAAAGTATGGAAAAAATTCAGCAATCCAATTATACCCTTCTGGTATGACTGCTGTTATGACCCATTGAAGATACTGCTTGTGACTGATTTTGGCCTGCTCTGTCTAACATTTTGGTAGAATACTTGCTTTTTCTCTGCTCTATATTAATTTTCTAAGGTTTGGGTTCTCTGTTCTAATTGCTGTGGTTTATTATTGCTGTTGTTAGTATTATTAACTGGTTTTGGTTTATATTAATCATATTAAATGTTTTAGAATTTTGGCTAGAGTAAATCCATCCTGCCTACTCTGCAGGTGATATGACACTCAAACCAGAAAAAAAACATTGTGTGGAAAACTGTCATGATGATGGTAATAGCTGTGAATGCCAGTGATACTTTCAGAGATGGAGAAAGTCCTGACTGTATGATCCTTCTAGTATATATGTGGGTGTCTGATCCTTGTGTGTGGACTAATCCTTTCCCAAGTCTTCTGTAGAGATAAATTTTGTCTCAGATCTGAATAACCCTTTAGTGACAGCTATTCTGAGGTCTAAAATCCTTTAGAAATACTGTTTCGCTATTGAAGCTGACTTTGGTTCAGTTAGTAGAGACCCCGACATCTCAGAAACACAGATCCCATTTCATACCTAAAATAAAATGGGATATGGATTGTAACACCCTAAGCATAACCATGTGGTGAGAGGCTGCTGAATTCACTTGAGAATGTCTATCTGCTTTCCTTCTGACAAACAACTCTGTCTTATACTAGCAATCATTTCAATATAATATATTTTTCAAAGCAATCTTTCCTTGATCAGCAGATTACAGTATTTTAACTATTTTGTGGACTATGTTTCCTTTGTGGGCAAATACTTCCACCAAATTGCATTTAATACCTATTAACTTGGACTTTTAAAAGGTCAGATGGCTTCCGTATCTCATTATGTTGTTTCTCATGACTTGCTATCTCTTCAAATTGTATCCCACTGCATACTTAGAACTTGATTTCTGTTGTCGTCCTGTCTAACAACAGGATCCTGACAAGAGGCCTGTCTTGTAAAACCGTGAACTTCCTGGGAGTTACTATTATATGCTGCTTCTCTTGAAGGAGGCCTTTCTATTGCATTTCTGCTCTTCAAGTAGTTCTTTCCAGACACACAAATGTTTTGCTGTTTGCTATGGAGATCAGTGTGTTCTCAGAACTCTCTGATGATATGATTGGCTGTTTTTTTCAACTAGCTGAGATTTTACATTAAGATCTTTTAGTGCATTCTTACACTCTTCAACTCTTTGGCTCTCTTGGCTCTTTGTCAGAGGTCATTGCTGATGTTGACGTTTCAAAATGTTGAAGTAAATAAAACAATCCACACTTCTGCTACTTTTTTTTTTTTTTTTTTTGTTCAAAGGGTCAGCTTCCCAAAGAAAAAACTGAATAGCTTGTGAAGTTGTGTAAGCAAGTGGTGCAAATAAAAGGTGTTGCTCATCTTCAGTTCTATTTTGTAAACTCTGAAGTTTACCCTATTATGTGAGACTTGGTTGCAGAGGTGTAACCATGTTTCCGTTTGAAGATGCCTCGGGCACTCAGCTATTCTGAAAATAAGTATACTGTGCATTAGTGTTTAATATTTACCTCCAGAATTATTGTCTGTGTTGATACAGGTATTTTCTCATCTGTATTATGCATAGATACTCTAAAAATACAATATTTTTGAAAGACAGAAAATGAGAAGAGGGGGAAAAGAGGGGAAAAAATAGTTGTTAAATTGGACTGAATAGAAGTTTTTTTAAAATGTCAGAGAAGATACTGCTTGTTGTATAAGTATTGTGAAACAATATGCTCCCAGTCAGGGATAGCTGGTGCATATCGTTTATTTCTATATTAGAACTATTTCTAGCTTATGTGTACATGCATGGTATAGATGTTTTGGCAGACATGTACAAACTTAGGTGTCTCACATTAGGCATCAAATCCAAATACCTAGGTGTCTAGTAGCAGGGAGCAGGAATCACAATATGTTGTTGTGAACATCCAAGCAGGCTCTCTTACTAGTTACAGCACTTGTACACAAATGCTCCTGTGAGGGCAGAACTGCCCTGTTAGCTATTTGCAAAAGTTTTAAGGTGCATTAATCCCACTTGAAGCTCTATGCATAAACAAGAGATCTTTCTAGATGTCTTTGTTTTCTTCAGACTACACAACTGTTTTGTTTCACTCCGATACACTTTCTAGGATGCTTGTTGGTTACTAGGCTGGCACTGCTGAACAGCAAGTTGCATCATGATGCTTCAGACCGTAGGAGATTGAGATGAACTTTTTTCTTAAATTCAGGGTTTAACTTTTTGTTTTAATGTTTTGTTTCTCTTTCCCTTTGCAGATTGTTTTTGTAGTGTTATACAAGAAAGACAGTATATGCAAGTTTTGTTTGTACATATGAGTGTCTGCACGTATTTATGTATGTATACTGTAGTTTGGGTTTGGGGATGATGTGCTTGTGAAAGAAACTCTACTAATGAAAATCCAAAGCCCTTTCTTTGCCTGTACAAACAGGATTACTAGGGAACTTCCAGTACACCTTTTCCCTTGCTGTCTTCCAAATACACTGATTTTAGATCTCTAGAGTGTCTGTATTGCAACAACTTCTCTGAAACAGGACATACACTTGTAAATAAAGCTGACTTTCTGAATTCTAACTGCTGTCTACTGTATTTGAAAAGTAATGAAGTTTCTGCCTAGAGTGGAGGCGCTGACCTGGAAAGATAAACAGGGAGCACATGCTTGGTGCTTGTGAATTACTGGTTGTGGTTTGCTTTGATAATTTAACCTTCATATAGAAGTAGTCACTTGTAGACAACTGGCAACTACTTTTGAGGCTGTGGGTATAATCCATAAATATCCCCTAATCTCATGCAACCATCCAAATCAAATATTCCTCTGTTTTTTAAAAAAACCTGCAGGTAATGGAAGCTTCAGAACATTCATATATGTAGTGTTACGGTAGAAAAGTCTAAATTCTGTACTCAAACACCTGGTAAGATCCCAAGCTCATATTAATACCACCCTGAGTTTCTAAGGGAACATTTTGACTGTCTGCCATTGGCCCTGTTACTTATGTAAAAACAAGGAATCAGATTGGTGCTCACAGGCTTTTAATACATCTTTACAGGGGAGGTCAAAACTTGGGCCAAAGAAAATGACCCACCCCAGTGTCTGTACCTAGCAGCATTAGCAGATCTGTCTAGAGAACAAAAACCTACCTCTATGAAGCCCTAGTCTAGTTTACTGTGGAAAATGGAGATACTGGTGGGAAGGTTCTTTTTGTACACAAGTATTTCTGATTAATCTGATGTGGTAAACATTAGGTTTCCCAAATGGCAAAACAACTCTTTTCATTCCTAATTTGAAACATTTTATGCTGTGAGATCTGGAGAATATTGAGTATAGGTTTCTTGTGTTCTATTAAAAAGATCTTACCATGTTTCAGTGAAAATGTGAAACATTGTTCTTTTATTAGTCCATATTAGTGAAGTGTAAGAAACCACATCAGCAAATCATCTTGAAACTGGCAAATAGATGCAAAGATCCTCCAATCTGCTGTTCTCATTGTGTGTTTGAGTCCAAAAGCTAGACTGTAAGGTGCCTTCCATTGTGATTGCTCTCATATGGAGAGATCAAGCCATAAGTGAATTTGAAAAGGTCAGACTGAGGAAAGCAGTTTCACATGGACTGAGGAGGCTTTAAACAGTTGCATTCTTCTCTCTGCTTTTGCTTCAGTCTTTTAATAATTTCTTTATGTTATCATTTCTGAATCTTTGTTTATTTAGCCTGTCTATAAACTTTGTCTTTTGGTAGTGCTACGCCATATTTCTGAAGAGTAAGATCGTACTTGTAAGTGAGGAAGCAATATGGAAGCTCTCACTTTTGTATTTTTCCAGTCTTAATGTTCCCTCCAATGACAAGAAGAAATCACTAATAAATATAAATTTTATAACCTTCAGGAAACCTTTTGCTGAACAGTTTTGATTTCTGATTTGTACTAGTTTAAGTCATTGCATTTGCATACAAAAATAATCTCTCTTTTCCCCATCTGTTATATTATTGATTTACATCTTTCAGGTAGTTATCTGAGTGGTGCACTCAAACATTCATAGCTTAATATTGTCATATTGAGATGATTTCCTATAGTCTATTGATTGTAAACCATGAAAAATTTAGGATGCATTTCATCTTCTTTTAAAAGTTTATTACAAACTTTGGAAACCACTCATAAGTAGGTTTTACAATAATGGATGCCTTTACATTCTTTTTTTGATGCTGCATACTTTTATGACACTTGATAAATACCACTCTCTAGACCAATAAATAGTAATTTTGAACTAGCTTAGACCTTGTTTACTTTGTTTGGGTAACTGAGTGTGCGTAATCATGCACACAAACATTCTGAGTCATAGCCTGCCAACTCAGATGACAATAATTGAAAATGCTTCTTTGTGAGGGCTGGCTGTATCTTGTCACAAGTGAAATCAGTAGGTAGCCTTAGCATATTCCTCCTGGTTGGCAAGTACCATCACAGATGGTGTCATCTAGGGTCCTCAGCAGGTGAACCAAATATCGACCTGCAGGCCTTGGGACAGCCTTGAGAAGGCAACCATGCATTGGAAAGAGACTGTGAGTATCACCTATGGTTTTGAAGTATCTAAGTCATCTCACTGCAAGGATTAGTTTGAATTAGTATGTATTAGGTCCTTCACTAGAACTTACCTCCTGTGTGCAGATGGAATTCAAAATATTGTTAAAACTAGAGTTATAACTCAAGCTGATACAGCAATGGCATAGCTCAGTGTGAGTTTCAATAGATGTTTGTCTCTAGTAAAGGGCAAATACTCTGAAAAACATGCAGTCTGGCAATGATCAGTATAAGATGACTGAATCAACGCAGCTGAAGTCCAACTTACTTGTCTGTTTCTCTGTGAAAATAGCTACTTTCTATCCATTGGTGAATAAAATAGCATGCTTCCCCTTAAATACAGGACAGGACATGGAAATATATCAGTCCCTCTCACAGCTCTGAGGAGCTGCTGCTTAACAAATAGTTCTGGACACCATCATATACAAAGGTGCACAGTTTGGAAGGAGTGATGACAACACTAGCAAATTGCTAAGAATTTGGTATGATGAGTGTTCTATCTGAGGAAAGAGTAAAAGAAATATGAATAGGTTTACTGGCTAATACATTCTGGCTGACTAGCAAATCTTCATGATAGTGACACTTGACTTTCAATAATCTGGGAAACTCTCTCTTTAAAACTGTTGTCCATAAGAGTGGGCTCACTCTGGTCCTGTGTTACTGAACAAAAGTACTCAGATGACTTAAAGGCAGATGGATCACTGGGAACTGAAACTTCATTCTACTAATACTGAACTGGTGAAAGTTTGAGGTCCTGTAGTTGCATCTTTCCCAAGTCCTTGTCTTTTCCAGATAGTACTTGGGAGAATAAGAAGGCTGCCTGCTGTCACACCTCTGTGATGCAGAAAAAAACAAAGGACTTTTTCATTGTAGTTGGGTCAACAGGTGAGAAGTTTCAGAAAAAAGTCTCTAGAAGACTAGAGCTTCCTATTAAATGGGAAGGCAGGCATTCTTTAGCTTGAGAACACAATTGAACAGTCTAGTCTTGAAGGTCAAAAGGATCCCATGTGCAGCTGACAGCACATTTTTTATCTCTTTATTCCTCCAGAAACTCTTTAGTGTTTCAAGCACCAAGGGAAACTGAGGCTTGAAATCATAATAAAGGTTTCCCTATGCTGTAGCAAGGAAGGGCAGGTGCTTAGATCTGAAGGGGGAATAGCCACATTTGATGCTGGTGAGTAAGAATGCATTACACTTTCCCTTTGGGAATGGTGGAAGCAATATTAAAATGATTAATTTTAAATTTAGACTGAATGAAGCACTTCAGAATTTGCTATGGGGAACAATCCAGGACTGGCAAAAGAATGAATGTAATGATCTAATGCTGTAAATATTGTCTATCTCTGTTTCCTGTAGATCTGTGAACTGTCTAACTTTTGCAGGATTTGATTCCAGTGTGGCCACCAAGAACACAGAATGAGGAAAGTTTTCTTGTTGTTTCTGTGGGTGTAATATTTCCACATTTCCTTATGGCAATCCTGATCTAAATGATCTGAAATTATTGAGCACAAAACCTTCAGGTTTAGCTGGGGCGGGTTGCAAACTGCTGAGCCCTGCTAAACATCCTCACAGCTGCAAAAGGCACTGGGTTATTAAGCTTTTATTTGAATAGGCTGTAGCTATTATTAAAATAACCTTCAAGTGTTGACTCAAAATCCCTTCACACTTTGCTCAAATTGTCCTGAAATTTCTGTCATTCTCACAAATGTTTCATTTTCTGTCCCACATACTGTACTTAGCATTTCTACCTGCTGTATATTAAAAAAATGTTGGTGCCATTTTCCTAAAACAAATAAGTAAAGTGAAATTTTCCCTTTGATAATCTTCTCTGGTCTTATGTAAAGGTACATTGCATTTAAAGCTGCCTCTTGTCTATTGTCGTTTAAATGACAAGTCCAGATTGTATGCTTTAAAAGTTTGCAGTTACAAATGGAAATGTCTTTAACTATTTATCGTCATCTTGGTTTAAATTGTCTTCACACGCAGAAGCAAGGTAAGTGAGGCACAGAAAAGAGTGTCTTGCTAAAAAGTCAGTGTTTTTGTGAAAGGACACATTCTTACCAAGGACTGAGAAAGTCTCTTTTTTTTTTTTTTTTTTTCCCTTCTTCAGCATATGAAATATTTACTTGTTAGGCAGTATCAGGAATACCCATTTTCCATAGTGCTGTACCAGCCCAACCCATCAATGTGCTGGTTAATTAAGTGTGACCTAAACCAACTTGACTTGAGCTCTGCATTAAATGCACAAAACCCATTTGAGCTGACCAGCAGCAGAAGTGGTACTCAGAGAAATTGAAAAGGATTTCTCCCAAATGCTTTCTACTTACTTACAGCACTCAAGTAATGGCTGAAGATTAGCATATGACATGACAGATTACATTAAGTCATGTCTTTCCAGTGCTTTATGACAGCACTATCACATTAGCTTCTTAGCACTGGCACATCGAGGCATGCAAATGTTTTCAGACCCTCTTATTCAAATCTACAAGCTGACATGGCAGCCTTGATATGATTATTAGTCATTTGAGAGACTTTAATTCACGTCATCAGATAACAGGTTCTGCTAAAAGGTTAGAGAAACTGTCTGCTTTTAATGAAGCCCTCAAAAAAGACCCTCAAAAACCTCACTGCTCACAGAGAGCCTGATTTGACTTTATTGACAAGATCCCCCTAAGAATGAACTTGAGTTGAATAAGTAAGCAGGCATTTGGAGTGAAGAAACAGACTCCATTTAAAAATTAGACCGAACTGAGTTGAAGTCCTGTCTTTCTGCCTCCCATTTTATCATTCTGGTTTTATCCTAGCTTTAAAGACAAGGTGTTCTGTCTGGAAAATGTTTTCAGCATATGCTGTGGAGCAGGGAAGGGTGGGGCAAAGACTGATCTGATGGCTGTGGCAGACTTCCATTGTATACAGAGTGCAGGGTCACTGCAGCTTACCACAAAGGGTTAACTGATGGTATCTTGTCACAAGGAGCTGTGCAGTTACAAATTCTATTTATTCTCTTTTAGTCTGCATCTATTAACATGAATTCATATTCAGATACTATTTGATGTTAAGGCATGGTGAATCTGCATTCCAAAGTAAATATGTTGCAAATTGTTCACCCATAGATCAGTGGTCATTGGCACAGGCTTTGGTCTGCTTCAGATGGAAGAATGAGTGAGGGGAGAAGTGGTGTTCTCCTAGGCAGTTAGAAAAGGAAAAGGCCTTTACTGTTAAAAGAGATACTTGTTGCTAGAACTTCTTTGCAGAAGATATGGAAAGATTGTGATGATCCCGGCCACCATTGCCTCCAGTCCAAAGATGCTCTTTGCCTTCTTGGCCACCTGAGCACACTGCTGGCTCATGTTCCAGATGGCTGTCAACCAGCATCCCCAAGGCCTTTTCTACTGGACAGCTTTCCAGCCACTCTCCCCCAAGCCTGTAGCATTGCTTGGGGTTGTTATGATCCAAGTGCAGGACCTGGCACTTGGCCTTGTTAGATATCATATTGTTTGCCTTAGTTGATAGATTCAGCCTGTCCAGGTCCCTCTGCAGACCATTCCTACACTCAAGCAGATCAAAACTCCCTCCCAGCACAGTGTCATCTGCAAACTTACTGAGGATGCACTCTCCCTTTACTCAGATCTTTGATGAAGTAGTGAGCCCTGGGTTTTTTGGCCTAGTGAACATCCACCCATCCAGACCACAAACAGCTGGTTTCTCCAGTAGGATGCTGTGGGAGGCAGTGTCAAAGACTTCACTAATGTCCAGACAAGCAACATCCACAGCTTTTCTCTTATCTACCAAATGGGTCAGGTTCATCAAGCAGGCTTTGTCTTTCATGAACCCATGCTGACTGGGCCTGATCCTCCTGGTTGCCCTGCACATGCTGCCTCCTGGTACTCAGGATGATCTGCTCCATGACCTTTACTAGCACTGAGATCAGACTGACAGGTCTGTAGTTCCCCAGATCCTCCTTCCAGCCCTTCTTGTAGGTGTGCAGCCCATTTACCAATGTCTCATCAGCTGAGACCTCCCCCGTTAGTCAGAACTGCTGATAAATGGTGGGAAGTGGCTTGGTGAGCACTTCTGCCATATCTCTGAGCAGATTTGCATGTGTGCCATCTGGCTCCTTAGACTTTCATATGTCTAAGTGGTGAAGCAGGTCACTAACCATCTCATTTTGGATTACAGGGATTCATTCATTCTATCTTTCATGTTGGGTGGCTGGGTGTCCAGCACACAACTGGTCCTACTGCTAAAGACTGGGGCAAAGAAGGGTACCTCAGCCTGTTTCTCATCCTTGACCACTATGCTCCCCCCTGCATCCAATAAAGGACAAAGATTCTCCTTAGTTCTCATTTTGTTGCTAATATATTTGTAGAAGGGTTTCCTGTTCTCTTTAACATCCAGAGCCAGATTAAGTTATAGTTTTCTGCCTGCATACCATTACAACAGTCCTCCTGAGTGGCCTGCCCCTTCTCCCAGACTAAACTTTTTTTTTGCCCTGAGCTGCAACCAAATCTCTCTTTTCAGTCAGAGTGGCCTTCTTCCCCCCAGGCTCACTTTTGGCACCTGGGGACAGCCTGTTCCTATGCCTTTAAGCACTCTTGGAGAATGTCCAGCCTTCCTGGACTCCTTGGCTTTTCAGGACTGCCTCCCAAGGAACTCTGTTGACCAGTCTCCGAAACAGGCCAAAGTCTGCCTGCTTGAAGTCCAAGATTCTGATCCCCATCTTTACTATTCTGACAGTTGAGAACCCTATCATTTCATGGTCACTGTGCCCAAGACAGCCTCCAGCTGTTATATCACCCACAAGTCCTTTTCTGTTCAGAAACAACCAGGCCAGCAGGGCACCCTCCCTAACTGTCTCCCTCACCAGCTGTGTCAAAATGTCATCCTCTGCACACTCTAGGAAACTCTGGAAAT
The DNA here is from genome assembly GCF_026170545.1 of Melanerpes formicivorus. Lineage (NCBI taxonomy): Eukaryota > Metazoa > Chordata > Aves > Piciformes > Picidae > Melanerpes > Melanerpes formicivorus. The sequence continues at coordinate 16,825,611 of NW_027142359.1, read as the reverse complement.
GCTCCCTTTCTGCTGTGTTATATTTCCAGCAGACATCAGGGAAGGGGAAGTCCCCCACAAGAGCAAAGTCTAGTGGTTGTGAGACTTCTCCCAGATGCCTAAAGAGTATTTTATCTTTGGATAAACTCACAGTAGTTTGTACTGTCCAGACTACACCCTACTTCTAAAAAAGTACTGATGTGTCTGTACCTGGAGCTCCTTGCAGGATTTTGTTATTTGATCCCTTATCCTTGCCTGAGGAGGAGACTGGAGGTTGCATGTAGACTTTATAAAGCAGCTGGTTTAGAGATCATTTTGCTTATAATTCAGACTTTCTCTAGACCCTTACTTGGTTTGCCTCTCAGCAATGCATTAACTTGAAAAGAGGTGGAGAAACATACTTGGGTTCACAGACATCATACATTTAAGCTAATTGTTTCAGTTTAATTTTTGTCCCAAGTCAATTCAGAGTCCCTTGTATAGGACTCATACTTTGATTATTGCAGCATGCATAGTCCAAGTTTGAGACAAATGATTGACTTCAGCCAGTTTGTCTCTGTGTAAAAGACCTGCTTTCTATCACCTTTCATGTTGCCTCTCAATATCATCTCAGTGTCCTTCTGAATTTAAATGTGTTGAGTTCAAAACAGCTCTTGTCTTCCATACCACCTCACTAAGACCTCCCATTTTCATTTGCCTTTTGCCACTCCTGCAGCTTTGGTCTTAGTAGCTCTCTGAGATCCAGTTAATTTACTCTTCTGTTTTTCCCATGTCTTCCAGTTCTTTTTTTAATCTTAATAAAATCTACTGCTATAGTTACTACCAGTCTAATCTGTCTGTGCTTCATCCCATTTCCTAGAGATAAATTGACAGAATGAACAACAAGGTGGTGGAGCACCAGCCCCTTTGTTACGCTCCCCCTCTCTTTCTGTCCTTAACCACAACTCCTCATCACAAGACTCTTCTGTGCTTTGCCAGCATGAAACAAACCTTTTGTGTTCGCTGCTGTGATTTTCCATCTCTTCTCATATCCATCTTGAAATGCTTCTTTTAGCCTTTTGCTTATGCTTCTTAATTTCTCTCTCATTTGATTAAACTTGATTATGACTAAGTACTGTATTAATCATACATTGTCTCTGTAACTGCACTATGTAATGTAAACTATTCTTTTACATAACTTTTGACAGTGTTTTGGGCTGCAGTATGAAAGCCACTATACAACATAGTTACTGTGCTGTGTTCTAACCAGATTTTTGCATGGTTTTTTCCTTTGAAGGAGTAACAAACAAATCCTCAATTGTATTATGTTATTTCTTGTAAATTAATTTGCAAGACTAAAATGAAATATTTAGACTTCTGTCATGCAAACTCTTCTACATGAGTTGTCTTATAGAGCTTCAAGGAGATTGAAAAGTATTAGCCCTGTTTATGGGACACTTTGGCACCTGGCAATACAAGCAAATTAAAGTAGGAGTTTAAATCTTTCAGGTGCACCATTGAAGCTTCCTACCCATGTCAGCAATAAAGGGACTGGACATAATGGTAGCAATAACTTTTTTCCTCATCACAAAGTAAACATACAGGCTTTCTTACCATAGATTATTCTTGAAGTTATAAACTAGATAAAACCAAAAAAAGGGTCAGCATCCACATATGTCCATATATGTCTGTAGTATGTCCATATGTCCATAGTATGTATCAGTAAAGATAAAAATATGTAATTGCTGTGAGTTCTCCTAGCATTGGGAAAACCACTCTGAAAAGTGTTATGGTTTTTGGCATGAACTAGCCTGGCTGAGTGCTGTTTCTTTTGAGTCATCCATCATTTCACTGTGGCTGGGTACTTGCTGTGAAAAGGAAGTTCTATACATCTTTCTCCTGCAGCATTAATAGCGGCAGCAGAACCTTAAATAATATGTTACTGCACTGCATGGCACGGCACTGAGTGTTGAGAACCCATTCCTTGGATCTAGCACCACCATCCCTCAAATCTTCAGGTTGTGCAGTCTGGCACAATTCTGAACCCCAAATGGCTCCATCCTTCTTTATGGTTTCAATGCTGAAACAGAAGGAAATAACAGAAAATAGTTTCTAAGCTGGAGGTTCCAGTTGCTGTCCCTTCAGCTCCCGTCCCAGGAGGGTTGAGTGTAGGACATCACAGGATCACAGGATGTTAAGGTTTGGAAGGGATCTCTGGAAATTGTCAAATCCAACCTCCCTGCCAGAGCATATAATCTAGCACAGGTCACATAGGAATGCACGTCTGACCTGCTTGCATGTAGATATATTCCTGATCCTCATTTGCCTTCTCTGACACACATCAAGAGGAAGATGGGCATTAGAGAAACCCAACTTTTAAAAGCCCTGCTGAGTCTCTGAAATAGTTCAGAGATAGTTCAGTACTTACAGTTATTTCCATCTTGTAGTTTAATCCAAGCTGGAAAATCCATACTGCTTTCTTCTGCAAGTAGTGCATGTTAATCAATAAGGAATCTATTCCTCCCCCTTTTTATTTCTTCTAGCTTCCTGCCATACTCATATTCTCTTATATGCAGGTTATGAATAATTTCGCTGTCTCCAAATTATTATAAATGTAATTAGGCTAGAATGCTGGAGAGTGACAAATGCCAGTGAGTTGAGAAGTTTGTTCACCAGGGGCTGCCATCTTTTGCAACAGCTAACTACAGCTCTAGTCTTCATTTGCACTTTCCCAGTCCTGTAACAGATTGCATTTCTCTCACCCTTTCTCTCTCAGTGTGTTATTAATTCTTCACCTTTAAAAAGATTAATACCTTTCAAGAAATGGACTTGTGTGCTGATTCAACTATTCTGAGGGCTAATATATAGAGCCCACAGCACTGAGAACAGCAGTTTGACATCTACCACCTGATGGACCTTGATGTACAGCCACTGTTATCTCAAGTTTTTATGGTTTGTAAGGCTTAACACTTACTGTGCTTGTGTACAAAGGTGCTGCTAGTGGAGTTGAAGCAATCACTTTAGGAGTTAAGAGAAGTACAGAGTAGTTTTAGATTAATCCTACCTGCTAGTTGTACATTTCAATGTTGAAAGCCTCACCTCAATATCTGGATTTCTTAGTCAAACAAAAAAGCTTTCAGTAACCTACCTGAGGATCAAAACAAATATAGGTGTGATAAAAGAGTGGTGGAGGTAAATGGCAGGTATAGCAGGAATCACTTACATTTGGCCTGTGTCAGAACAGATGATGATATTGAGTACATAAGGGATCAGCTTTCTCATTATGCTGTTGCTGATATAGAAGTGTATCAAGCTGTCTGCCACTGAAGTCTTCAAAGTATGAATTTCATACAAATTATCATCTTTAAAAGCCTACATTCAAATAACCTTTAGCAATCCAGCAGTCACAAAAGTAATAATTCTCATTATTAAGGTTGTATAAAATAGTGTTTTTGTTAAACAAACCAACTTTGTGCTGTTATTATAGTCATTTTCATGTATTGACTGCTCTTCTCTCCTTCAGACATTTTATTTCATAGCTGTTTGATAGTTATAGAAATTAAAAGTTATACAACTAGAATTTGAAATGAGCAGCTGGTGTTTTAGGAAACAAATTATCAGCACAGTGAAGTTCCACAAGTTTTTTAAAGGAATATAAACAGAGCCCAAACTGATGCAACTTCTGATCTCCTTTGGCATGTTCCATCTTTTCACCATCCTGTTCTGCCTTACACACGCATCTCTCATTTTAGTCTTCATACATCAGTTTTGAGGCCTTGTTTGAATTAGGACAGATGACTTTCAACTCTGTCCCACCACACAGAAACAGATGTGTTTTAATTAGCTGCCTTAATGTCATGGGTGTTTCTAAATGACCCAGGTACACACTATGTAAAGGTAGTTAATGTCTCTGATTTAGCACTTGGTCTTAAACCACAGTTCCATTTTATAGTGAGCCAGTAACTGGGTTTTGCTCGTGGTAACAGGATCTCAGAATGAAGCTGCTTTGAGAAATATTGTGAGCCTTATATTTTTATAGCGTGAAACCTTATCCTATTGTCACTGAAGTCAAGAATATCCATTGATTTTACTGAAGAGTGGAAGTGGTATCACAACCAGCAGGGCTTTAAAGATACAGCGTAGCAGAAATAATTCCTTGAGGAGGTGGCATTGTCCAAAATACTCTTGGCAAAAGGAGCAGATTTAGCAAGCTGCTCAACACTTTTTTGCTGATGACATATTTGATAAATAGATCTGCTATTAGATGAAGCTTATATGACCCAGAGTTGAAATTAGCTATAGACCTTAGAAATAAACAAATACTGACATATCTCTAGAGAGAAAATATTGCCATATTAACAGCTGGCATTCATCTTTTGCATTTCTGTGACTATATTAGGGCATGAATATATGCTCATACCCCATGTAATTACACATATGTACATGCTATAATTCTAGTCTATTAGGAAGATATTATCTTGAGGTCAGTAGAGGGGGTACTTACCTTTACAAGGCACCATCCATGTCTGTACTTGGCTTTCTAGTATCTCTTGAAAGCTCTCATCTTAATCGCTCTGCCTTACCATGCTGCCTGTGGTAAAGATTTCAAAAGTGATTACTATGTGATGGTAGGAACTGCTTTCTGCTCTATGTCATTGCATGGAAATACAGTAGAAAGTTTACCTGAGGCAACTTTTGGTAACGTCTTCCTGCAGCTGTAAAGGATCTTGAGCAGTAGTACTGGCAATGAGGACATCTGGGCATCACCACTGCTGCATGTGCAATAGCTAACTGCGTTTAACAGCAGCTAACAGCCCAAACAGCCTATCTTCTACCAGATAAATTGAAAATATTAAAAAACAAACAAATAAACAAGCCCCTCCCCCCAAAAAAACCCAAAAAACCAAAAAATCCACCACATCTCTCTTTCCTGGTTGTTTTGGTTTCTTTGGGGTTTCAACAAACATTGCTTAGTTATTCTGTAATTTCTTATTTGCTTTATTAAGTTGTTTGTTTGTTTGTTAATGTAATAACAGTGTAACTGTAGTGTTTTGAAGAGAGGTGTTTGGTTTAAAATAAATAAACACATTATTTATTCTCAAGATTGAGTAAAAGATGTGTGATTTTAAATTAAAAATAACTTGAAATTCTGAAGTAGATCAATTAGACCAGAACAGGCATACAGTGTGGAATTCTTTGTCACATGATGCTAAAATTTTACTCAAGTTTAAAAACAATAGGGGAAGATCAGAATAAGAGGAGGAATCCATCAGGGGTTATTGTGTATAACTCTAGTGCTGGTGTCTCTACTGGGAATGTATTCTGGAGAACTGTCACTACATGCTTTACAGTATCTGCTGGACATTGTCAGGGGCAGGATACTTGGTTAGATGGATCTGTTAACTGACATGGTTTGTATTACAGATAGATTGTATTATAAATGTGACTTCTGGAACTGATATATTGTGTTCAGACATGAAGAAATAAGATGTTGCTGGTATGCTGCTTTGTTTTCAGTAGGAACCATAAGCCAGGGAACTATTAAAGCCCTTTTGTTAGACAATAGATAACATTTGCTGTAAAACTGAGCAGAAGGTAGTCAATGTGGTCATCTAGCAACAGGGCACTGTGTTTTCCCATCTAATGAACTGCTCAGTGAAAGTCCTGAACATTCGTGTTCAGAAGGAATGATTCAAGGGAGATGTGGGTCCCTCTCCACTTCTGTGTCCAGTTCTGGGCCCCTGAGTTTAGGAAGGATGTTGACTTGCTGGAACGAGTCCAGGGAAGGGCAACGAAGTTGGTGAGGGGCTTGGAACACAAGCCCTATGAGGAGAGACTGAGGGAGCTGGGGCTGCTTAGCCTGGAGAAGAGGAGACTCAGGGGTGACCTTATTGCTCTCTACAACTACCTGAAGGGGGGTTGTAAACAGGCAGAGGTTGGTCTCTTCTCCCAGGCAGCCAGCACCAGAACAAGAGGACACAGTCTCAGGCTGCACCAGGGGAAGTTCAGGCTGGAGGTCAGGAGGAAGTTTTACACAGAGAGAGTGATTGCCCATTGGAATGGACTGCCCGGGGAGGTGGTGGAGTCACTGTCACTGGAGGTGTTCAGGAGGAGACTTGACAGGGTGCTTGGTTGCATGGGTTAGTTGATTAGGTGGTGTTGGATGATAGGTTGGACGCGATGATCTTGAAGGTCTCTTCCAACCTGGTCTATTCTATTCTATTCTATTCTATTCTATTCTATTCTATTCTATTCTATTCTATTCTATTCTATTCTATTCTATTCTATTCTATTCTATTCTATTCTATTCTATTCAAGACAGAAGAAGATGCCTCCCATGACCTCCAGGTACAAGTTCTTCTTGTGTTTGTAGGTCCTGGGAAAGACATATTACAGAAACAAATAAACAGGAAATTAGCAAGTGGCTGTAATGAAAGTGCTGTAGAAGAGAGAGAGAGAAGGACTTGCCGCTGGGAAATACATCACTGAACATGACCTGGAGATGACAGCAGAGGGGAACCCCTTTCTTCCCATTTTAGCAGTTCCCAAGTGTTTAGTAGTAGTTTGTTCACTTCATGATAAAAATCAGCAGATTTATGTAACACATTTTACAAGGCTTGTTAAAAAAAAGGGGGGGGGGGTGGGGGGAATTGGCCTCTAGCAAGTTACGTTATTGTCTGGTGTAGTATGCTGCCAACTGAAAGAAACAAATGTGAGAGTAAGATGGGAATTAGAGCTCCTTGTAGAGAAGAAGCTCGAGAGGTTTACAGATACCAGGCCTCACTCAAGCATGGAGTAATGCATTCAGCTATAGTCCCTGCTTTACAAAAAAGATACAGATAGGCTGGAAAGTGTTCAGAGAAGGGTCATGAGAATGATCAGAGGACTGGAAGACTTGCCATTGAAGAAAGGCCGAGAGAACTGGGCTTGTTCAGCCTTGAGAAGAGAAGTCCTAGGGGACACCTTATTACTATGTACCAGTACATAAAGGGTGACTGCCAAGAAGATGGAGACTCCCTCTTTAGAAGGAGTCATATGGAAAATACAAGGGATAATGGGTACAAGTTACTCCTGAGAAGATTCTGATTGGACTCCAAAAGAAAAATTTTCACCACGAGAACAGTTAGACTTCTCAAGGGAAGTAGTGGATTCCCCTATAGTGAACAGTTTTAAGACTCTGATTAAGAGGGTGTTGGGTCATCTTGTTTAAACTGTACTATTAGAAAGGTAGGACCAGATGGTCCTTGAGGTCCCTTCCAACCTGGCACTCTATGATTGATTCTATGATTCTAATAGCCATGATGAGGCAAAGAGAGAAATTCTATGATATAGCTGTGAACCAGGTCCTCTGGGATGATGAAAGTTTGAAGGACATGCTGATGCCTGCAAGGGCTGGCAAGGGGACACAGTCAGCTTAGCTAGCAGCAGATGCATGCTGAGATAAAAAGTATGGAGGAAATCAGATAAACAGAATATTTTAAACCTTCCATGTAACAGTTAGCATACTTTGATGCCTGTTTTTTTAGCCACAGGCAGCATTTAAAGTGGGCTGGTTCTTACTGTTTTTTGTTAGAAGTTTGCATTGGCACCCTCTAAATTGTAGCTGGATTCTGGATAAACAAAATGCTTCTGTTTCTAAGTCTGCTAAACCCTTTAACTTCATAAATACTAACATTCATCTTGCTGCTTCTCCTTCTGCTCCCACTAGTCTGTGTTTGCATATGTGTAACCACCACACACTCACCAAAATATACTACCTCAAAAAACCCAATAATTGTGCCCTGAGGCATATAGCTGAGCATTCACATCAAAAATGAACAATTCTAGTAAGTGAGTTCATGTGTATCATTTACAACCAATCCTCTTCAGAAGACTTCATGCGCTTAGGGTAGAATGTTACCCTGCTTTGTTGAAACTCAGTGTATGGTTATAGAATTATCCGAATAACCGTTTAGAGAGGTCCTTTAATATGTCCCTTGGAAAAAATGATAACATTTTGGAGAAAAAGGAGTTGCATTTTTATACATGCAAGTGAAAACAATTTTGAAGATATTAAGTTGTTGTTTTGTTTTTTTTAAAAACCAAACAATAAATCATGCAACCCATTCCAATCATATGTTTGAACAATTATGTCAGTGACATACGACATATCAGAAACGTAGCTGTGGGGATGCTGGTTGTTTTTTATAAGAAGGCTTCTTCGGACTCCTTATTTGAGACAGAAAGTGAACCTCTGGGTTAAGAAATGCATTAAGTTTCCAGTAAGTAGTTGAGTCAAAATTCTCTCTGTTCAGAATACACAGTATATGGCATAATGCTCAAGCTCGGCTTGACTCCATACAACTTGCAAAACAAATAAACCTGTACCCATAGATGTAATTCACTTATATATTCATGAAATCAACTCTGTATGTGTGAGTTTCTTACAAGGTGTCTTTATTTAATAGGTATCAAGGGTATTTATGAAGAAAGTAAAGTATGATCATTATATCTACTTTGCAGCTGGGGACCTGAAACTAAGGAGGGCTTTATAGATTTTCTAAACACCCAGTTGCAGTTCTCAACACTGACTGGTGGTTTTCTGCTAGGTTTTTGACAGTATATTGTAAACCATATCTTCTGAACATTTGTGCTTTGGTCTCACCAAAACCTGGCTAAAAGTCTATTACCCCAGAATAGTTCTCTCTACATAGGAACACATCTGTAAAATGTTAGCTGGGTTGATCTTATTTTGTTGAAGTTCAGATGGAGGTTTTGTAACTGAAGTTAGGGGTGAAAGACAAACTCCAGTTTCTCATGTGAAGATATTTACATCAATCCATAGCAAAGGAGAAGCAACTGGCAATTGTAAAATAATTTTTTAGATTCTGGACTTACTGTAAATCTTATGCAAAATGAAAGCCCTGCACTACAATTTCCTTACTTGCTGAAAAATAAGTAAGTTGTTCAATATGCATTTAAACCAGAAGTATATATATGTATGCATAGATGCACGTGTATGTGTAATATGTACACATGTGCCTCTCTGCAGGCACTTTATATTTTATGAGCCATCCTTTCTTTTCTCTCTTTGTAGCAAATCATAACCCACATTTTCCCTTTCTTTTCTTGGGCTTCAGTTTTAAAGCAACCTTCATGGTCATGGGTTTTGCTTTTATAGCATTTTCTATGGTGCCAACTGCAGTTAACTGTTTACTTGAAAAGCTTCATTGAGACGAGCAACAAAATCCTCGTTACTTTTGAGGAATAATTCTTACCATCACTTTTTATTATTTAAGTGTAATGAATATGGAACTGTTGAACCTGCAGTATATGTGGTGATAAGACTAAAAAGATTGCAGATTCTGTCTGCCCTTCAGAACAGTCACAGTTTGTTCTGATGAGATCCCATCTAGGAGTTATGATTTAGTCTTGTTTGAGTAGCCAGTGGCTTTCACACAAATCTGTAGTAATGATGGGCTGGACTACTAAACTAGGTCTCAAGGCAGCATGCACAAGATAGGTGGAAATGACTGTACTGTTGCCTTTTCTTGCCTGTCTTTAAGTTGATCCATATCTATTTAAATTGTTACTTATTAAGCTAAGATCAGCCAGTAAAATAGTCTCTACAGAAAGTGTTCTGCTACCCAGCAATTTCTGGAATACAACCCTTGCCCTGATTCACAGCCATGAAGAATGTAAGAGGGGTGGGTTTAGAGGTAATAAAACCTTCAGACTCTTGGCTGTGGTGAGGAAATTTCCCTTTCCCACTGTGGCAGTTTTCTAGCTACACTTGTGTTGTTCAAGCCAGCTGAAAAGCAGCATGGAATATTGTATGTTAAAGTACATTATGCTCTTGAGAAAGTTATCTTCTAGCCGAGATCCAAAACAAATGGACATTCTAAAATATGGACATAAAATTGTGTTTTGGGTTTATGTGCACAAATCTTCATCGAAAATGGTAAATGGGGAAATCACTCATAAAAATCCAGTTTACCTATAACAGAGTTTGTGCCTGTAAACTCTAAAGCACCACTCTGAAAATGGCCACACCAATAAAAAGGGAGTAACCAGATTGAATGGAAGGATTGGTAATCAGTTTTTCTAGTAAGCAATGTTAAGGAATGTTTGGGCTCATGTTCAGTGCATAATAGCACATTGTGATATTGGTACGGTCCTGTGTCTAGAAAAAAGTTACACTAAGGTCTGCTTCCTCTGTGTCTTCATTCAAAACAAAAATGGAAAAAACAGAACAAGAGCATTACAATGAAACAAAGCATGAGGGTGTGTTTCAAAGTTTTGGCAGATCATCATTAGTAACTGATTGCAATTACAGCCTTTGTTGTTCAACTTAATGTAACTTCTGGCTGACTTGCCATCCTTTTATGAGCTCCATGGGTGAAGAATGTGTGATAGGCAGGCTGGGTTCAGGTAAACTGAAATGACATGGTGTTCTCCACAGCATTCTCTGTGGAAATGTTTATTTTACTTCATGTTACTTATTTTGGTATCAAGGATTTGCTAATGTAGTTCTGAGGATAACCAGTTTGGGCAGAAGTTAGTGCGTGGGGGAAAGAGATTTTTATGTGTCAAGTCATCTTAGATTACATGGAATTGACAGCATCCTCTAGATTGACAAGTAAGATAGGATCATCTTATTTTCAATAATCTTTATGTTTAAGGCATTTCATTAATGGTTTGGATTGCAGTTTAAAAATAGAAAGCCTATGCATGTGCTTCTGCTTGCTAGGGTACTGCAAACTTGATTTCTGAGGTTGCTGACAGCTTCTGAAAGATTTAGGAACTGTCAGCAGGAAACATTCCCATAGAATCTGTACTATGAACTTTTTCTGGGAAAACAGCATCATTTAGCAGGTAATATATCTGCAATAAAAATACAGTTATGCAATAATGGCTCATTAATACGGTAAATAATGGCATGGTCTTTTCTATTCAACTTAAAAAGGAGCTGGCGGAAAGAAGTAAGTTCCTACTCTGCTAGTTGGTGAGCTTGGTTATTTTGGTATACTGTTAGTTTTTAAACTTTGAAACAACTTTTTGGTTTGTATGGGAGATAATATTTAGGCACAACATTTTATTTCTGCATAAATAGATTTCCGTTTCTGTTTAGGTTAGTACAATAGGATTCCCCACCCGCATTTTTTTTCCTTTCTTTTTTTTCCACCCTTTTTTTTTTCTTTTGTAATATGCTAGGAACTGCTGGAGCATTTTGTTTGGTATGTAGCTGCTAATTTATCTTTTATGTCTTTACGATCTTGTCAGTGCCTCATGTCTTCTGTAGTTTTTCTAATCTAAAATAATCCTGGTGAAATCCTTTGATTGTCTATTTGGACCCAATCCACTTCTAAAGCAGGAATGTAATGGGCTTTATGGCACTTACTTGGAAGTAATTTATCCAACAGAGCGAATATAGATACTTGTTTTAATAAGAATATGCTTTATGGTAAGTGGGGATGGCTATTTAGTTAGTCAACGGGAAAGTAGTTCATGGTACAATCTATTCCAATCATCCTGGACATTAAATAAAAAGTCAGACAAAGTTATTTATGTGCATGCACTTTATTTGCAGTTGGTTTGCAGCAGACCTTTTGTTTGTAGTTGTTTGTTCAGTAGACCTTCTCAGCATTATCTGAATAAAAAAAAGAGGATGTGTATTTCTTAAAAAGATGTCAACAGGAGTTTCAGTTGCTGCTGTCAGTGCTTCAAGTATGTATAAATTAAAGCAGCTGACAGTGGCAGCAGTGCTCAGTTTATCCTGGATAATACACTCTTTTGATATTTGGTGGTTTATATCTTCTGGTGTGAAGCCTGATATAGGATGCTATAAAAGCATTACACTCTCCTTCTTTCTAATGTGGATTTTTTTCTATTGCCTTGAGCTGCCTAGTGCATGGATAAATAAGATGTATTTCCGAAGCATAAGGATTCCCATGCAGTGCTATAGAAACTGTTAGGCTTTTAGGGTGGATTAGAGCAGCATTTTGAAACTAAATGGGGATATGCTTCCTTGAGTTCTTCTGTTGTATCAAGTGATGGATGTTTACATGATTCTCTCTGTTACAATTTGCTATTAGTGGGAAATGCAAAGCAAAGACAGAACAATGTGCAGACTTTATTTTTACTCTGTTATTTATGAGTACAAAATACTTGTCAAAACATACTAACTAAAATGTTTCATTTTCCTGCAAAATTGTTCTTAATCCAAAACCTATTTGATTTTATCTAAAAACTGCTCTGGACTCTGGTGGTATTTGGGTCATGCCTTAAGGAGGAAAGGAAGTCTCATTTATCCAAACAAAGCTGGAGCTATTGCAAACATAGGACACTATTTAAAAGTTCTCTCTGAATGGACTCAAGATGCTTGCCTTTACATTTTCAATGGCTATTACAGACATTTTCAATTGGTAATTTCTCTTCCCTGGCCACCATTTTGTTTGTAGAGAATCTTCTAAGGTCACTTCAGTCAAGCAGATCACCAAGATACCCTGAATAACTGATTTCTTATGCAATTTGTCAGTTAACAGGAGCCTAGCCAGCATTTTCAAGTAAAATCTCCATTGTGCTGAACAGCCACAGTATTTTCTCAGAGTTATGATAACAGACACAGATATCAAACATGCTCATTCAAGAGGAATGCCTGTGGCAATAGGAGTGAAGTCCTAGGGCTAAGTTTAGTGCAAAGAAAAATATCAAAATTAAGGAAGGGCTTTTCTTAGGGCTCCAGTTTCCAACCTCATTTACAGTAAGTTGGAAGAGCTTTTGATATAAAACAGCGGGAAGTGTGTGCTGATAGTTTCCCTCCTCCTCACAAATATGTATCACCAGCTGGCTTCCATGACCCTGCTTGTTCCCATGAAGTCAATGGTAAAACTGGGATATTGAGCAAATATGGCCCATGTACAAACACAAGGCACATGATAGCCTGGGAGCTACTTGGAGCCAACAGACTCATGGCTTCCTCCTTGTCACTGCAAGGAGTCAGAGAGGAACAACTACTGAAAGTAGTGTGGATATCTCGGACAGATCATTTTAGTCATGATGTGAATGATGTGAATAAAAGCATCATGGTAAAGGGGAGAGATGTTTTATTTGAGTCACGTTATAAAGCATTTCCATATTAAATTAACTTGACTCAGTTCTGGCAAACCACCAGTAGATTACTCACCAGTATCAGAGACTTGTTGCTGTGTTCAGTCCTAGCCTGATACCAGTGTTAATGGACAGCTCAAGCTCTGTTCAAAATTACCTTTAATATAAAAGCAAAACATTAAAATTATTATTTTTCCTATACAAATAGGAAGTATCTCAAACCCCAGAGGAAAACCTATCTGAACTTCCGAGACCTAATTGTCTAAGGCTTGTTTTCTAGGAGATGCTAATTGCCTCCTAAGGGATACCAAGTGTTCTCAAATCCCATTGAATTCAATGAACTCCAATTGATGTATTTCAGTGAATTCCTGATGAAGTCAGCCCTCTGAGCAGTGCAGAATCAAGGGCTCTCAGCAGTATTCAGGATCATATCCTACACATGCAAACAAAACAATGTTAGTACAGTGTCCTGGATGACAACCAAGGAGGTTAATAAATCAAGAACATCAATTAAGAATTGCATAACTGCTCATTTATGCCTTCATTCTTTGGAGACAGATGCATCTTTGACTTTATGCACTGTGAGTAGTCTCATTGATTTAGATATATAGAACTGCCTACAACTGAATATGCACCTAACTCCTTGCAGGGCAAATGCCTCAGGGTTTAATCCCAACAGATTTAAGAGCAGGGGTGGGACAGTTGACAAGCTGTCTGCCGTTCTTCCATCAGCTAGGCAGCTGAATTTCCTTAGGAGCTGCTCCTCCACCACAGCTGATAACAGCTTGGAACCCATTTTGTGGACTCTGATAGTTAGCTGCTGCTGCAGAGGCAGTTCAGCTGTGTGTGCCAGGGTTAGAGCACATAAGTGTACATTTGATAACATCAGCGGTAATCCCAGGATTAAAACTGCCCTTCCTTTGTAGAGCTCTGACATGGAGCAATGTTCCCAGGGTAGATACAGACCCTTAAAACAGACAAACAAACAAACAACCAGCAAACATTTCTTAGGACCTCTCTGGACCTTTTGGGACTTAAACTGCTTAACCCATATTAGCAAATCTAGCTTTTCAACATCCCTGGTAACCCCAAGCAATGCTACAGGCTTGGGGAAGCATGGCTGGAAAGCTGTCTAGCAGAAAGGGACTTGAGGCTTCTAATCTACAAGCAGCTGAATATGAGCAAGCAGTGTGCCCAGGTGGCCAAGAAAGCCAATGGCATCCTGGCTTGCATTAGAAATTCTGTGTCCTGCAGGAGTAGGGAGGTGATTGTCCACTTATACTCAGCTCTGGTGAGGCCACACCTCAAGTATTGTGTCCAGTTTTGGGGACATCTCAAGAGAGATGTGGAGGTGCTGGAGCAAGTGCAGAGGAGGGCAATGAAGCTGGGGAAGGGTCTGGAGAATAAATCATATGAAGAGTTATTGAAGGAGCTGGGGCTGTTTAGTTTGAAAAAGAGGAGGCTGAGGGGAGACCTCTCTACAGCTACCTGAAAGGACATTATGAAGAGGCTGGTGCTGGTCTCTTCTCCCAGTTAATTAGTGATAGAACAAGAGGGAACAGCCTCAAGCTGCGACTGGGTAGGTATAGGCTGGACATCAGGAACAAATTTTCACAGAAAGTGTGGTCAGGCATTGGAATGTACTGCCCAGGGAGGTGATTGAGTCACCAGCCTTGATTGTGTTTAAAGGTCATTTGGATGTAGTAGTTTGGGACATGGATTAGGGGTGAACATTGTAGAGTAGCATTGTTGGTTGGACTTCGTGATCTCGAGGGTCTTTTCCTACCTGAATGTTTCTGTGATTCTATTACACTATATTGACAGCACTGATCTATGACTTACATGCAATCACCTTTATAGTGAAATGCAGTAGCCATTTCAAAGTGATGACATTGTACATTCATGCGAAATTACGAACACAATTTAATGGCCACAGGTCATCAGATCCTTAGATTTATATCTTGCACGTGAGACCTTCAGATCTCCTAACACCTGGATCCAATACTGAATCAGAAGGAAGAACATTATCTATGGCATCACTAAGCCATTCCTGCAGTGGTAAACTTGCTTGGAGGTCTTTCTTCCAAATACTAACCAGCCCAACTCATCTTAGCTTTTAAGATCGGAGCACAAGGTGGTATGGCTGCAGGCCATAACTCTAATGAAAACCTGGTACAGTGGGTAGATTGTTCCTGGATCTCATTATAGTCAATTGTTCCAAAACTTCTGCTGGTTCTAATTCCTAAACCTAATATTTACCTCTGAGCATTGAAAGTTATTTTGAATTTTATCTTGACAAATCACTCAAGGGTCTATTCTTCTTTCAATGCATGCATTTAACTCTCATTAATGTTCATATGAGTTATGCACAGAGTTCAGCTCCAGCAGGTTTTTCCAGCAGGGCCTGAGTCTCAGACCTTATATGGTGTTTCAAATCTTCTTATGCTTCTGAACAAACAGAAAATTCTTCTGCAGAACAGTGCTTCCTCCCACCCTCTGCTGTGACCTACTGGTCTGCCACACAGATCAGGCCTTCACTGCAGTGGTAAGGAGCCTACCCTCTTTTCTTTCCCCATTTCCAGCCATGCTTACGTGTGCATCCTGTGGATCCTGAGGGCCTGATTTAGCAAAGAACTCATTCAGGCTCAGCCTTACAGAAGCCTTATGCAAGCTTTTCCTTTAGGGAAACTGTTGGTGTATTTTGTATTGAATCAGGCTCTAAATTATGCCTAATGTTAGGTTAACTCGAAAGAAAAACAAACTTGGGCATGTTGCACACCATTTTGGTGTTCCATGAGCTCTCTGGCAGCCTTTCAGTTATACTTCCTGAAGATGCTTTTTCTTTTTTCTTGTTCTTGACAAAGTGTTATGTATCTTGGGCTGAGCTTGTGATATCTACAAACAAACAAACCCCAAAGGAATTAAATTTTATGAACCCAGGAACCCAAAGGTTTAAGAGGATGAATGTTGTTCATGCTGTTTTAGCTACTGTAACAGAAGTTGAGAGACTTAGCATAAAGGTTTTGAGAAATCATGATTTCCTGGGGCTTCTCCATCAAGACTTTGATACAGTGCAGGTTACCTTATCAAGCACTGACTGAAGCAATCTCAAAGAAAAAGCTGGAAATGGAAGGGTCTATTTCAAAAGTTAAAAATGCCTCTGCAGGGCAAGGTGCATTCTCCTCTGCCTGGTGAAAAGAAAATAAATCTCTTCCTAATAGGGAAGAGCTGTAGAAAACAGACCTTGAAATACCAATGTCTACGTTGCAGAGATCTCTGGATACTGTCATGTAATAGCCAAATATCTTGCTTCTAACGGTGCAGGTAGAGCTGGCTAGGAAACCAAATTTCCATTCTACCATAGATTTTAATGTTTTCTTTGAGGTTGGAGGAAGGAAGACGGGAGAATTGCCCCTATTTTTGACAAAAGCCAAAACCACAGGAAACACAGTATATCCAAAATGGACTGTTCTGCAGGGAACTGTGCTGACTTATGGTGTCTGACATAGTTTTGGTCGGCTTTAGTGCTGCAAGTTGCAAAGAGCCAAAGTGGGAAAAGTTCAGTTGGTGCCAGGGCTTACAGGACCCATAGTCCTTTATGTAGTCTGTCCTGAGATCAAGGACCAAAGATTCAAGACCACTTGGCTCCGCAACTGTGGAGCAATATGGGAGCCAGGCAGCCTGCACAAACACCAGAAGTGGGAACTTGAGAACTTTGGGATTCGCTATGGTCACAGATTCTGCAGACATCTACAAGCGACAGACCTCCAGACAGATAAGAATCCAGTTCTGAGGACTTTAGTAAAAGGACATACAGCAAGCTGGGAAACTGCACTTCCCAAGAGGTCAGCAGACAGGCTGGCAGGAAGTCAGTCATGCCAAGACATGCCTGACAGACAAGATTTCATCATATATTGGCAGAAATTGAGACTTTGGGGGGAAATACATAGGTTTTGATGAACTAGCATTTTCCACAAGCAAGTTTGACTGGAGAATTCTCACTGAGCTCTGGTTTCCAGCAGTCTGAGATGGTTCAGATGTTAGTTTCAGACCTGCTCCTCCTATAAAATACAAGCAAATGGCCATTACTCAGTGCAAAACTACAGCACAGTAAAAGTTCTCTGTTTGGGAGCATGGTTTACTAACAGAGAGCTAGTTCCTAAATAAATGCTGTACAAAAGGCCAAGAGTTCTAGGAATTTTCATCCTTTTTACTTCCTGAATGGAGCTTCTTTGATAATCAGATAGTAAAGAAATGGATGGAGAAAAGTAAATAGCTGTAGCCTCAAAGAGAAAAGTGCTGCTTGATGTGATTTCTGCTTCAGAACTAACAACTTCTTGATAGGTTCTCAGTCAGGACTACCTCTCTTGCATCCTTAAGAGCTAAACATGCTACTTAGCCCATATGTGTTTCTCGTACAATGTTTTCAGTTTGTCATTTGAACAGATCTTACACTCTTTAGTTTTGGTATGAAAATAGCTGAGACACAGCTTGCCACTTGTTTGTGCCTCAGTTAGTTTTGGGGCTTGTTTACACCAGATAGTATTTCATCATCTCTTCAATTTTTTCTCTGATGTCCTCTTTCAAGGTGTTTTTTATCCTAAACCCTATGCTGGTTTCCCTTATGCTTCTTTTCCTGTGTACCTCACCAAATTGTGCAGTAATGCAACATGATTGTCATGTTCCTACTGGTTCCGGTAACAGCCTCTTTCTTAATTTCAGACTAACTTTAACTGTCACAGGGGAAAGATGTTATGCCTGACATTGTATCAGAGACTCTCATCTTTTAACATGTGCTGTTATCTAATGTTACCTAGTGCACTAATCCAAAATATCCTGCCTTGCAGACAGGCAGTCCAATAGAAAAGGCACATATTTACAAGCTCTCATACTTAATAAAATTAAATAGAAGAGTAAGAGCTAACGACTGCATCTGGATTGTTGCCATCATAACATTTTTTTTAATATACTATTTATTTTTTTATTCTCTGGGTAAACTTTCACAAAGGTGGTACAGTGGACTGTGCTTTCACCAGTGATGAGCATGGCTTTGGTGCTGTCTAATGACAGTTAGCTTTACCTCAGAAGGAACAATAACCAAGCCTGTATTTTCAATCATTGGTGGCACCAGTGGGCTCTATAGTTGTTGAAATATCTTTGTTTTAAAATAGGGAGCTCATTAGAGGTGGTGGACTCTGCTTCCATTGGAATGGTTAACAAGCTGCAACCCAGACTGTTCCCACATGCCTTTCCACCCCCTCATAACCTGCCTTAGTCATCTGTGCAGTTACAGCCTGTAAGACAGATTGTTTGCTGAAACGTCAAGGGATTTTACCATTCTGAGGTATTGGAATTAACAGATTATTGTTTGATTGCAAGACTTTGTGACTTTGATGTCTTTAACTACAGTTCTGAGTAAAGTAGATCTGTGAAAGAACTTCTGGCTTAATACACAAACAAAACATATTTAAGGGCAGTATGGTGGAACCATGCTTGATGGAGAGCTGTGGGTGTTAATAAAACTAATTGAAGCTAAACTTACTTTAGTACCCTGTATTTACTTAAACAACTTGGGCTAAACAATAGTTATATTGTCTTATACTGTAAGGAAAACAATTGTCCTTTGCATATGTCTTTTGGTGTCAGAAAAGCATTAGGTTGCTGGATGTGTGAGGTTTCATTCTGCCACACCTAAACAGCACTGAGCAACCCTGGGGACTAGAGGACAGCAGTGGAAAAAAGACCTGATGTCAGTAATACTGTCTTTCAAAACTCACAAGCTCTGGTGGAAGTCATGAGAAAAAGCACCAGATTTATGTATAAACAACAAAACAGAAACAATTTAGAGCTCAGCCCATCCCCAAGTGGAGTGCCAGGAATGCATCGCACCCAGCCAGGAGTGTCAGAGGGTTAGCTTTGAGGTAGACTAATCTGTTTCTGTATCCAGACTTGCAAAGGCAGCTATGTGCTTAGCTCCATGTCTAGTCTGAGTCCAGATGACCAGCTACCCCTCTTAACATGCCTTGACCATAGGGACCATCATCAGATTTTAAATAAGACACCAGAGCTTCTAATTTCAAGACAATTGTCCTCAAGGCTGAGAAGAAGTCTTGCTTAAATTTTCCTGATTAAGACAGCAGCAGATGACACTGACAGCTGAAAAGTTTGTCAGATGTCATTAACTGTAAACTCTAAGTAACAGACTACTCTCCTGAAGAGAAGTCTTGAGAGCTAATTTATGGGAATTTTGAAGGATTAACTGGCTAACATCAATCATGCACTCTGGTTATAAAAGCTGATATATTCAACAAGTGTCATGAGCAATTTCATTTGTACCTCTCAAACATGTCTTGGATATTTAGTCAGAGATATAAAAAAACATGATTAGAAACTTCACCTTTCCAAACAGTGCAGTTACTCACACCTGAAATAGAAAAATGTGCTCAGAACTCCATTTAGTTCCAGGGCTATCACCCAGGCTGTTCCCTCCTCTGCATATTACTTCTATTTCAGCCAAGTGCTGCCTACTACATTTTGGAGTTGTTTGCTTGTTTGTTTTTGATTGTTTGCTTTCTATTGCATTAATGGTAATTTATACATACTACTTCTGTGGTCTGTAGAACTAGTTATTTTGCTGGAATCAGAATGGGAGGTGTGAAAAGGTGACTTTCTATGCCAATGTGTGCCCCAGTGGCAACAGAAAGGATCTGTATCACATGCCTGATGTTTTCTGTTCCCCACCTTGAAGGAAAAAAGAAAATAGTATGGTCTGTGTCCTCTGCAATCACAGCCTTTTTTAAATGCTTTGGTATGTTATTGTAGCTTGCCTTTTTCCTTCTTAAAAGTCTCTTCTGTACTACATTATAAATACCAATAAAATGTTAGTAGAAAAAAAACACATAAAATGCATGTTATTTGTTTTAGAAGTCTATGAGATACAGTGAGTGTAGGAGGCTGAAATTTTTTACAAGGGGAGTATTATTTTCACTTTTTAATTTCACGTTGACCAATATTTTTACTTTGGGTAAAATAAAAACATACATTTTCCTGAGACTTTACCAAGATAAATTTTCTGAACATTAGGCATTCCACAATACACAGCCAACTCCTCCTGAGAGGCCAAAGGATAGATCCATTTGCTTTGGGATATGGTTTTCTCCCTCCCTCATCAGCTCTTGCTTTGCTAGCAGCAAAGTATCATGGACAAGGAAACCAAAGCATTAAAGTGGACCAGTCTTTGCCACCTTGTCACCTCTGCTGTCTTACCACAGTATGAGTCAAGAATTGTGACCAAGAGGAGATAATGACCTTTTTTCCCATCATCTACTGGGGAAAAAGCAAACAGAAAAGTGTTTGGGGTGTGGTTGTTGTACATGCCCTAGTGTGGCAGGGACAACAAAGCACTGTGATAGGTAAGGAACATCCCAGTGGGAAGTCAGCCAATCAGTGTGGTCATCTTTTTCCATTCCTGGCAATGAGTCACTGTAACCATGTTGTTAAATGAAGTCATCTGCTACCACTCTTTCAGGCCATATTATTAATACATCTCATAACCAGCCAGTCACTGCTCATAATTCCCTGATGTTCTCAGATGCTTCTCTTTTATTTTGCCAGAAGTATCTAAGCTGTTCAAAGAACACTGGGGATGCCTAGTAAGCTGATTGTCTTGTGAAGATGGTGGCTGGTGTGCTTTCTGAGTCCCAGTGCAATCTTTGAACAGTTCATTTATGACTGAGATATATTCCTGTACATTTAAAATAATAATAAGAAAACCCTTCAATCTGTACCTTGACTTATATATTTTAAAGTTATGAATGCATGTATTTTCATATATTACTGTGCACCAGATGGATGATACTATAGGGGAAAACTATGTCCCCTCTCTCAGAATTCTGAAGGCATCAGTATCGCTTAGCCCTACGGTTCTCACACTTAAAGATGCAAACAAGAAAGATCCTTTTATCCAAACAGATTTTTATTGCTGTTGACTTACAGTTCTACCATATCCATAGGTAGAGCCTTTCACCCGAGGACCTCTCAGTGCTTTCAGAAAAAATGTGTAACAGTGAGCAGGTCCCACTCCAAGGGCACCTAAGTCCTTATGCCCCTCTTATAGAAGTTTACATAGCAAAATTGTTTAAAAGCTAACTTTAGCAGTCTGAATAAAGACTAAGGTAGGAGCTCAACTATCTGATTTTTATTTTAGCCTCTTATGTAACAAGAACATTTGCAACTAATCTGTAAACTTTCCGCAGATAATCTTCTACTGCTAGTGTGATGTTCCTGAAGTACTCTTCCAGTTCTTCCTGTTTACTGATAGCAATAGACCAGTTTTCCCTCTTATAGATGACCAGCTTTAATCTTTGCTTAAACTTTCACTGGAAAGCTCAATTTTGCTCTACTAGGGAAGCAATAATTTAATCATCTTATTCATTGATTTTGCCAAAATTCATTATATCCCTTTCTCACTTATACATAAAAATGAAGGCTGTGTAGAATGCATTTTGACTTCCATTGCATTTGGGTCATGAGACTTGCTGGTATTACTGAAACTTATTTCTAATGTTGAACAGTGTATACTTTGCCTAATTGTAAGCTGCTGTGGAAACAAACTTTGACTTACTCTTGTAACTGCAGTTCACAAACTGTTCAAAGATGGAGGCCTTGCAACCCGGCTCCCGTGCATTGATTGAGATGTACCTGTTTTAACTTTCTCTATCCTGTATAGCCAGGCTTTCACATGCGTTCACCCAGAGAGGCATGTTGTAGTCTGGGAAATTTTCTGTGTGTTTTAGTTAATAATATTCTCTACATTTGCTACCTATTCTAGTGAATTAGTTTACAGTTGCTGACATTGAACATGGATTCATAGAATGGTTTGGGTTGGAAGGGACCTTAAAGATCATCTGTTTCCAAGTCGCCTGCCATGGGCAAGGACATCTTCCACTACAACTGGTTGCTCAAGGCCTCATTTTACGTGGCCTTGAACACTTCCAGGGAGGGAACATCCATGACCTCCATAGGCAATATATTACCGTTGGTTTCAGAGTTTATTCATTTTGAGGTGAACAGGACAGCTTAAATCTTGAGAGTTTTTTGTATTCTTTTTCCAAGTTTCTTACAAACTCAAACAAGTCTATCCACATTTCTTTTATTTGCTTCATGTTGTTGGGAGGGAGGGTATCTTTGAAATCCTGCAAACTGTGGGCTTATTAATTTTTAACAAATGTGCAACCTTAGAGTGTGAATGAAAGGCCCAGATGTCCTCTCCACGTGGACTGCATTAGATTTTTGGACTCTCCATTACAGAACTTGACATTAGAGCATACTGTAGTTTTATAATAAATTTATAGACAATATTACTACTTTGGCATCTATTTTTGTTATAAACATTGACAAATATTATTTGGGAATTTACAGTGAGAAAGTGTGTTTCAAAATATTGTGGCACTCATTTATATATTCTTGTAGTTGAATGCTTAAAGTGACAATCAGCTTTTATACCAGGTCAATTCTGTAATGCAGTGCAAGCACTGAGCTCTTCAGCATGACATAGCTAGACAAGATATGCGTAAGAAACCGAGTCCTCATGTTTGGCTTAAGTATTAGCATCTTCAGAATTTGGAGGACTGAACTGTTTCTCACAGCCAAAAAGAGTACAAAAGAGGGTCTGAATTATAGTCCACATAGAATAAAACAAAACAAAACAAACCCCCCAACACCTTTTTGATTGTGAATCTTTGAATATGTAATTATTTAGTGGCAGCAGGTATTTTAATGCTCACCTGCTATTAATTGGTTACTGATTCTATTTGGCAAATTGAACTAAAGCAAGCAAAACAAAGAATTGGAGATGCTTGTACATAGGGAAGGATTTTATATTTATCTCTCTCACAAGAGATTGAGTGAGGCATAGTTTCCTATTTCCTGTTACTTGAATCAGTTCACCATATGATGGATGATACAAGACTAATTCCTCGATCATTCCGAGATGTCACTCCTGCACTGATAGGACAACACTCACTTGACCCAAGTCCTTTGAACAGTACTTTTCTCAAGTAAAAGCTTGCCTTTTGCCAGCAGCCTAGCCAATTTATACATAAGACCTTCTGAATTCTTGGTGTAATGTCATCACCTGGACCTGATGACTCATTGCTTTTATAATCAATAGTTTGCTCAAAAATCTTTTCCCATGACACCTCAATTATTAGCAAAGAGGAAGGAGCTTAGATCTTGGTTCCCACCTACAAATATTTATTAAATGCCTGGGAATGTTAGGCTTTAAACTACACTGTGAAGATCATAATATTTTCTAATGAAACCAAATTTGGAGACATGACAGCCAACCACTAGTAACATTACTTTTGCCCTGAGATTCTGTAACTGGCCCTTTTTTTGTAAGCTTAGTGAAAGCAAAACAGTATTGTCTAACCTTTCATCCTAACATTTTCTCAGTTTTCTGATTGATATGGCAAATAAATTGGTGATAGGGCCAAAAAAATTATGTGGATTGGTCCCAGATTTGCTCTCATTTGTCATTCAAGAAAAGAAGATGGTTTTGGTTGAAAAATCACAACATTCCCACATCAAAAGTTATATTGAAGTAACAGAGGGCTCATCTTTTGCTCCATTGTCATCCCACACTCCCCTGAAATTCTCCCTTTTGTGTTGAATTTGTTTGTTTATATATGTGTGGAATATTTATTCAAGTATTTTGACACATGTGAAATTCTCTGTAGAAATTTTAAAAAAAATGAAGTGAAGAACTGCCTAGTGAATGGGATCTGAAAGTGCCAAGCTTCCAGTCCAGAGAGGGTGATACACGGCACAGTTAAGAATAACAAAAAGAGGAATTCTCTAATGGGGACTCTAATAAATGTAGTCATGTGCTGCAATGAAGAGTACATGAAAGTGGATGTGGTATAACAAAATTATTCATAAAGAGAAATGCAAAAGTTGTCATGCTGAGTGGTTACATGCAGTTATATGGAGCACTAACAAGGCTGTCAGTAGAAGCTGAGTACTAGAGGCTTCATATGTTTTGCAACCAGAACAGAGAGTAATCTGGTTTTATCTTGGATGATATAGACAAGGCTGGAGTTGAAGAGGTGCTCAGTCTTCCTACTGTTTGTTAATAATTCAGAGCCAAATGGCAATAACAGCTCATGTAGGTCAGCCTAACAAACAAAGAAAATTCACTTCAAGATGTTTGATGAAATGTTTTCAGGCTAAATCCTTCAGTGCTCTGCTATCTCCTGGATTCTTCCTCATACAATGTTACCATATTCTTACCTTGTGCTTTATAAATAAACAATGAAATATGTGTGTGTGCATATGTGTGCAGGCACACATAAGTGTTATTGAAATATAGCAAACAAACTCAAATACTCATCAAAAGGATTTGCTGTGAAAGCAAAGATCTCTTGCTAAGCAGCTACTGTAATTTCAGAAAACCAGAGGCTGAAACTCTGCTCACATTCCAAAAGTACAAAATTTCTAGGAAGTGCAGTAATTCAGAGAGTTGGCTAAGCGTTGTTCCAGCAACTCACTGAACTAAAACATCGTTTACCCACAACATCAATATGATCTGAGTTTTATACTATCATTTAAACATTTAAACAGCAACAGATTTACAGCACAGACTCAAGATACGGCTGTAACTAATACTGTAACAAAATCAATAGACAAATGTTTTAGCAAAGGGCAGCGGCTGCTGTTTTCACTGATGTGTGTTTGTGTGTGTAGCACAGCCACACCAATGTGTTTTAAATTTGGAGTTTTAAGCTCAGGGATTTACGCATTCAGATGTCTTCAGAACAAAATCATATCAAGACACAAGAGTATCAGTGCCCATGTCTAGAGCCAATAAAAATCTGTGGAAGTGTTTTTCTACTGAAATTTTCCTTTGGGGATTTTCCTTCAAGATTAGATTTTAATTGAAGTAGTGAGCCAGTTCTGCATGTGGTGTAAGAAAGAAGGCCACTAACACTAGAGTTACTTGCAGAGCCTGGCAAATTTCGCCAGGTTAGTTAAAACATTTGTATCGGACTTAGCCTTTAAGCTGAAGAATGGTGAAACATTCTGCACAGTTTCATCAGTACTTCTCATCTTCAGAAGTTGATTTTAGGCAAGCCATTATTGGTCATGGTGCTCAGCAGGGATAGAAGCAGTTCACTTTCATATTTGAAGTATTTACATCAATCATTATAAGCATTTTGTCACCTCATAACATCGTGAATTTAAAAATACATATATAGAAACAGGAAGAAAGCTGAAAGCTGAAAGGGTGGACAGAGTCTCCATGGCTTGCAGCAGAAAGTCTGTGTAAATATCAAGTATAAAAATTATAACTTGGAGCATTTACCTCCAGAAGTTACAATGTGCTGAATACCTTTGATCCACACACCTCAGTCATTAAAGTCACTAAATAGATTTTTCTTCATATATATGCCTTTTGCTCTGCATTTATGGGCTTACAGTACCAACGTAGAAATAAAGACTTACATTGATTTTTATTTTTAAATTAACATGAACTCCAGTACTCAAAGCCTATTTCATGAGAGACAGGTTGTCTGTTCCTTTTATTTCCCCCTCCCCAGATTAGCTGTCCAGAAATAGAGTCAAAAATAGAAATCGTTAAGTAGACTTAAGAATGAAAATGTTGTTCCTTCACCTTAACAAAGAATTGCAAAGAACAGTTTTTATATGAAACAGTGGGTAAATCAATTTGATTTGCTCCTCAGTGGAGTGTTTGTGCATGCAGGCAATACCAAGAAGATGATTTAAGCTGATATATTTTACTCTGTCTTTAGGACTGGCTGTAGGCACATGCATGATCTGTTTCTATTGTTCAGCTGACAAGTAGTAACTTGTTAAGTTCTAGGAGCGCAATCACTTTAAAGCATGAGCCTATATAGTAGAATATTACTGTGTAGGCCCTCCTCTAATGGTCCACAGTTATAAGTTTGCTCACGTTGTAAAGGTGTCGCTTGCTGGCGTAGGACAAAAGGGTTAATGAATAAGCAATGCCAAGCCCCAAAGCCACGTGTTGCGTCGGGAAGCGTTTCCACAATAGTGTGTCATTGTTAGGCTGAGCAAACGCCACGTGCAGCTTCAGACTATTTATACTGCTGAAAATCAATTTTGAAAAATGTAAGCACTGGCCACACTGGGGCCCTGGCAAGGATTTGAAATAAACCTCCCAGGAGTAGGATGTAATTATTTTCCCTTAATATCTAAAATATCAGGTTTAAAGAGAGAAGGTAAAAACATTCATTCAGCACAAGTGCCTCAGTGTGTTTATTGAATGGAATCACAGAGCCTGGAGGCCGACGCTGTGCTGCCTCACACACCTGATAGCCCACTAATTTTTCTGGGATTAGAGGGTGTGTAAAGGAGTACAGAAATTAGCCATAGGATTCTAAATCCACTTTGAGAAATTACATGTGGACATATGTACACCTACATGCACAGATGCATACGGTCCACCTCATACCGCTGCACAAGGAGGTTTCTCATGTTATGCTTCCAGGATGGGGTCCCTATGGCAGGAATGCAAAAAATCTATTCAATCTTATTCAACTCAGAAGTTATAGCCAGCTTTGACAGTGCCATTTTTGTCTTTCAAATGTATTACTATTTTAAATACTTGCCAAATGCACTTAATATAAGAAAGCTGTACTGCCCTGCTACTTTTCATTGCACTTGTGAGCTTCCACCTGTCATCCAGCCTGATCGGTTCAAATGAGACATCCACATACCAGCACTTCTTTGAACAGCATCATAAGAGCATGAGGAGCTGAACAGGAAGAACCTATAAACTGCTTGCACTGCTGAAAGGTAGCTACATGTCTTTCATTCAGGAAAATACAGCTACAGCGACTGCTGTTGATGAGACCTTCATCTTTCCAGTTACACAGACAAATGAAGAGATGAAACCAAAGGAAAAATCCCAACCAGAGGGGTTGTTTAGCTGTTCTGGAGCTCTGAGAAGCTGAAAGTAGAAGGTCAGGGGGAGACCTCCCATTTTAAAGGAGTATCATACTGTCTTATCCCAAAGTGATGAGTACTGTATCTGGCAAAGTAGTGAAAATCTCTTGAAAATTACTTCCGTTGATCTTTGCCATCCTTAGTAGAGAATTTGTATTCCCCATTTCTCAGGTGGACCAGCAAGCATAGGGTCTGGCTGTCTATGTAATCTTAGGGCTGGAATTAAAATTTCAGACATATCCAGGTGACTGAAATTCAGACACCATGTTTTACCATGGGCCCATCTCTGATTTCTACTCAGGTATAGTAGGAGCAGAATGAAACACGTCAGGTCTGTCCAGGAGAGGAGATTTAAAAGCAAATATATGAGATCTACAGGAAGGATTGCTGTTATCTCTGGGCCATATTGTGTCATTGATTTTTAGGCTGATCTCTTAACTGATTCCGATTGGGACTCAGACTTAAAAATTGATGATACAGTATGGCCCCATGTGATGAAGAGTAATGGCTCAGCTTACTTGGAGCTCCAACGATGTAAATCCTGAGTCACTCCATTCAGTGGGAGTTAGGTCTCTAGGGAGCTGGAAGAATTTGGAGCCCATTGCTGTTGGGTGAGGTAAAGCACAGCCCCACAGTGTCACATCTGTTTCAGAGAATCTGCACCTTCTCTTGCTTCAGCTACTCAGATAATTTAAGGCAGCTTACTTCTCTGTGAATGAGAGATAAAAAACCTTGAGGCAACCACAGAATAAAAGTATGCACACAGGCAACTACCAGGCAGCAGCTGATGCACTGTAAGTTTGCACCCTGTGATCCCCTTTGGTAACTTGTTTGTAGGTTAGTGCTTTATGAACACAGTAGAGGAGAGCAGACTGCAGCCCTTTACATCATCCTATTGACTACTACTCAAAACATATTTGCAACCTGTTAAGCTCTTTCAAGGAAAAAAAAAAGAAAATAAATAGGCTAAAAAAAAATAATAAAAGTCTTCCTTCAGGGAATGTTTTCCTTATGTTTTAAAATAGGCCAACCTGACAGTTCTTAGTAGTTAGTATCTAATGATACTTAAATGGAGCCCAGTTGCTACCCTTAAGATTCCAGCTTCTGTCTGCTAGAATTTATTACAGTTGTCTATAAGCAGATCACAGTAATAATTATACTGGTGCCTGCTGACACCTCAGCAGTTAATATTTGTCATTAGTTTTATTCTAAATCCATATTTATTAGGAATTGTAACATGGAGAGAAAGCCTGCTCTTTAAGATGAATTTACCCATATAATTATAAGCTGTTACTTCTTCTTCTTTTTTTTTTTTTTTTTTAATCCAGTTATTTTAACATTTACAAAGTGCCCCAAAAATGAATGTTTAAGAATGATTTACAATATAGTAAAGCTTTTTATTATGTTTATTTGATCATTGAAAAATCCCATTGTTTGCTAGAATTCAGACCAACAGTGAAACAAGTTAACACTTCAGATGCTGGAATATAATGAATTACAAAATGGCCCCAAGCATATGTTCTTTCCAGAGGCTTGCAGATCTTGACAAATGCATGGAAATGTTGCATGGAAACATGCTGTGCTATTGCAGATACTGAAACTCACAAAACAAATAACTAACTTCTGCCTTCAAATATAACCCTGCAACTCGATTAACAACATTCTGATTTGGGCTATAATTTGGCCCAGAAAATTTAGGGCAAAGGCTGAACCTATTGGTTAACATACACAACTGCACTGAGCTATTGCATGAGTCTCGACTCTCTTTTTGTCTTACAAATCATTGGCCCTGAAATACCTATTAAAGGCATAAATGGGTAATTTATAGATGAAGGGCCAAACTCACCAGTGCTGGGTCTGGAAGATATAAATAACGCTTTCTTTTTTCAGCATGGCTCGTTGCACTCTGCCTTTCTTTGGTGTTTTCTCATGATGGAAGGAGATTAATTTAATTTGTGGTTGGGATTTCATATGAGCCTTGCTGTTAGCGGCTGCTGAATCAGTGCATTCCTCTATTGCTCTGGCCATTTACTGCTTAGCTGTCTAGCACACATTTTGGGCAGCTGTGGTACTTTAATTCCCCTGCGGCCACCGCAAAAAAGGCCATCAGGTTTTGGCATAGATTGGTATAACCTGACATAATTTTGATTTGAATTTGATGTGGAATTTTAGCTGAGAGTTAAATTTGCTTCTTCTGATAAGTACCACCATCTGACTGCCAGTCTGCACCAGTAATCAAAACATCATAACGGTGCTTTAAATATATTTGTTTGGATTAATACCAAAGCACCAATTGTTGATCAGGGGAAAAAAAGTTTGCTTTAGGAACCAAAGTTATGTTTTGATTGGGGTATATTGGAATATTTATGGAAAAATTCCTTTGACCAAAAAAATTATAATAAACTACATGTTACATTAAGACATAAAAAATGGACCTGCTTTATGTTACTTCCAAAAAGCAGATCATAATCCAGCAGTATCTGGTCAATGCTGATGGATAAATGCACACTGTACTTAAAACACAGGGGTGCTTTCAGGCAGGAAATTATATTCATTTATAGGTGCTGGAGCTTCATTAGGAACTCGTAGCTGTGAACCAAGATTATACTAGGTCTTGCAATGCAAAAACCTGATTCCCTTGATTCTGTTCGTTGGCAAACTTTTCAACTAGAAGCTTTAGCAATAAATTTGGACAAAACAGAGACTCTACGATTTCGAAGCCACTCCAGGAAAAAGAAATGCACCTCCATTGGTATTTTATATTAAAATGTATTCCATCTATCATTCTAATAGATTTTCTCTATGATTTGCCATCATATGAGAGCAAAATGCTATCTTTTCTCCATGATATTGTGCTTTTTAGAAAAGCAATCCCTTTTCTAGTTCTTTTCCTTTGAAGTAGTTCATAGCTTGAGAGGTCCAGCATCAAGAGTAATTAGGTTAAACCATGCAGAAATCCCAATGGTAGCTGGCAGGTAAGCATAGCATTAAAAGCTAAAAAACAAACCAAAATGTTAAGGGGACGAGGAGGGCAAATGAAACCTTTTTGAGTATGCAGAAATAAATAGCATCAATTTTTGCACCTATATTAAAAAAAATGTATCACATTGGGATTAGTTTTCTGGGACCCACAAAAACCTATCCTTATAGGGAGTAAATGTAACAAGATTAATATAATAATTGCCATGCTGCTGGGATGTTACAGAGCAGCAAGCTACATGCAGTTTCAGTGTATGCCCATATGTGTGTTTATGTAGATCTTTTTCTCCAGACTTTATACCAGACTTTATACCAGGACATGGTCCCTACTTTTCTACAGGGAATTACATTTTGGTATGATGTGTAAACTATTGACTGACTTAGAAAATCAAATTTATAGAGTAATATGCTGAAGTTCCTTTAACTATGTTGCATGTGAAAGACCACTGGTCTTTCACAGAACCAGCAAATACCAAAGGAATGGGCCCTACTTGTGGTAGGTACAGAGTGATCATAGTACCATAGTATCAGTCAAGGTTGGAGGGGACCAAAAGGATCATCTAGTTCCAATCCCCCTGTCATGGGCAGGGACACCCCACACTAGATCAGGCTGGCCAGAGCCTGATCTAGTGTGATGCTATATTCCTATCAGTTTCACGAGGAGATGCCTATGCTGTGTTTCCAGTTACCTAACTGCATTATAAAAAAATACCTGTTATATGAGCATCTTCCCTGATCAGTTCTGAACCTTAAAAACTGCTCTGTTTTGTCATGGGGGAGAAGGAAGCTGCTCACAGAAGCACACTTTGCAGCGTAAAATTAGGTATAACACCTAAAACCTTGACTTATAATTTCCAGTTATTATATGGGCACATCTTAACTGTAAAATTAGGTACTCTCTATTGCATGTTAGTAAGGTGCCTGAAAACCCTAAACTGCATGTGTGTATCTCAGCTCAGGAAAGCCCATATCAGGAGACTATTCACACTGTAAACTTGAATATTTCGCTTATACCTGACAGGATACACAGAGGTATATCTATTCTAGTCTCTGTTTTAGAGGAATACATATGGTAGCAGTAATAGAAGTACATTGCACGGTCTGTCTCCATCATGTTCTTTTTAGCCCCCACTATGTTGGTATTCATTATCCTAGATGAGAATGATAATTACATTTTAATGAAATTTGCAAAATAAGGTGCCAGCCACACTGGGAGTATTTATTGGACCACATAGTTGTATTTTAGAGTGTTTGCACATGCAAATAATTCAGAACAATTTTTGTTCTGCATTTCTATGTGTATCTTTCATGTTTTAAATAAAAGAAAAACAAAGTACAGAAATCGAGAGCTGTAAGAATGATTAGACCTCTTGTAAAAGGTTTCTTAGTGCTACTGCTGACCTTCTCAGTCTGTTCTGCTTTGCTTTGGTATGTTTAACTGCCCCGGGAGGTCATTATCAGACAGTGGTGACTGTTTTGTCAAGTCTTATTGTTTAATTAGATCACAGTTTATGTCAAAATTCTAAAATTCTTTTGGCACATGCCAAAATTTTCACAGTTTTTTGTTTTTAAGTTGAAATATTTCTCAGACAATGAGCAGCAGCTACGAGGGAGTAGACAAATTTATTTAATATTTACAGTGTACACTTAAAAATTTGTGCCTTGGGTTAAATTCATTGAAATGTGACATCTTATTTTCAAGAGTATCCTATGGGTAATCCCTTGAAACTTGTATTGACATTAATATAAGCCTTAAGAAATAGGCCTGCCTAGGCTCACATTATCTATAGGAAAGCTAATTTTTTTCTACTGATCTTGCCTCTATTCATCTCAAATGGTAGAAGATTGTGTAAACAAACCCTCATCTACAGAATTAGAAAATTATGTTTTTGATATGCCTTTCCTGCCCTTGAAATTATATGCCTGGAGTACGCAATCTGTGATGTACCATGTTCCTCTAATGGTAAGATAATTGGTACAAATTTCCAGGCTAGAGATAAATGCCAAACTACTGTACCACAAATTTGTTGCTTGGATGATCTACTTGTTTCTGAATAAGGCAACCTACCTGTCTTTTTTCTTTGCCACATTTAATTAGAACCCTTTATAGACATTAGTGGGGAAAAGAGGTATATTACTCATTTCTCAGCATTCGATTCAAGAATAAATTTTGAGTTGTCATATTCTTATTCGTCTTGTGCAGAGCCAAATCAATTAGTGCCTTTGGAAAGATGCAATGCCCAAACTGAGCCAAGAGTGATAATGTTCAAAGAATCAAAACATTAAATGACCTCATGCAGGTTCCATGTTCTGGAAAACGCAGCTGCTTTTTCCAGCTTTCTCATACGGCCTGATAAAAGTGCATTATCTCTCTCAAGACACTTGGTGTCTCTCAACAAAATAAACCCCAAAGCCTGAAATCTCCCTCACAATAACCTATTAGTAAGGTTATTCTGTGTCTTGATGCTTCTGTGTATGAGGCAGGAAACCATACAAGCTTTTGGGGGTAATTTATTTCTCAGTATCGCTATTCTCCAAGCCTTTCTCTGTTGAATATTTATGGTGAATGACCCTGCTGCCAGGGACTGCCATGAGCACTGGAGTGTATCAGTACCCAGACATTTGATAGAGCAAGGGCTCTGCTACACCTTCAGAGCAAGCACTATCATTGCCTCTCCATGTGTAACACAGGGTGTTGAATCACTCACAAAGACAGACAGATGACAAACATAGATTCCAGTCAATGGCAAACAGTAAAGTATGTAAGGGAGGAACTAATTGCTGCTGCAGCTGGGACTAAAGCCCATGAATAGAGCAAATATAAAATAGGCCTGCCCCAGAGCACCCTGGAGTTGTTCTGGAGTGACTGTGGAGGGGGAGAAATGGCTCCAGGACCTTGATGCTTCCTATCTTGTCTTCCCTGGAAGAAAAATGGCAAAAAGTAGTGACTTTTAGACCTGAGAGAGGCCCTTTGGGATTGCGTTAGATGTTTCCAGCATCTGTGAAAGCTGAGAGTCCTCATCATGAAGGCAGCAAAGCAAACAGGGCTGCTGCCAAGCATAGTCATTAGGGAATCTTGTACAACACAGGAAACCAGAAATGTGTTGTAGCCATCTTCATAAGGGATATTCTCAGTCACAAACAGGACTTAAACCTACCTGAGACCTGAAGGGAGAACAGCCCAGGTGTAACCTTAATTCCATTTCCACCCCTCTCTATATCTGGACAGTGCAAGGGGCATGAGGGCAAGCCAACCCCCACCCCCCTCCAGCAGGCAATCAAGGCTCAGTCATTCACTTGATGCACCAAAGGCCTGTCCACATCACTCATTTGCTGGCAAATCTCTCCTGGCTACCTTGACTAATGTTGTCCTGCATTATTATAAATGGGTTATTTTCAAGTCCAGCACCTCTCCACGTGGTCATGCACAGGCTCAATCCTGTCTTCTGTCACACCCTTCCCTTACGCTGGAGAAATTTTGCAACCCCCTACTGTCTGGGTAGACACATGCAGATAAATGTTATCAACAATCCTTGTGGGTCTTCATTCATTAGTCCTTCTCTGTTATCTGACTGCCCCACTTGCACAGCTTTTCTCAAGTATCCTTCTAAGAGATGCAACAGCATTTATGTTCACCAGCCTGTTGGGGGTTTCTATTGTATGCTCTGATAAACTCCCTAATTGTCCGGTTTCTGTGTGGCACCTAAAAGTCATCTTGGAAGGTACCCTCAGTTAACTATGTTGACTATAGGAGGCTAGGAGGAAAGCGGAGTGAAGCCTTTCACCCTAATATCTCTGTAGAGAAGATCATCATGTTAACTCTGCATAGCTGGGGAGAGGGCCAACCCTCTGAGGATAAGCATGCCCCATGCTTTCCCATGCCTCAAAGCATGAGTAAAAACAGATCTACTCTGTATGTGAAAGGATATTTGAAAGAAACATTCAAGAGCATGAACCGCTTCTTGCAGGATCTTTGCTGTAATACCTATTATTAGTATCT
The DNA here is from genome assembly GCF_026170545.1 of Melanerpes formicivorus. Classification (NCBI taxonomy): domain Eukaryota; kingdom Metazoa; phylum Chordata; class Aves; order Piciformes; family Picidae; genus Melanerpes; species Melanerpes formicivorus. The sequence continues at coordinate 16,791,596 of NW_027142359.1, read as the reverse complement.
CGTTCCCAGAGGAAAGGATAATGCCCTTCAACACCACATCTTATAGAGTTGGGAGGAAAATTTAGCTCAGCTTTGAGCCCAGCTCTTGACTTTTAAGGTTCTGTTTGTTTCACATCCAATTAATCTGCCTTTTTCCTCCTTCTAGACTGTTTTGATGGGCTCGAATTAAGGCTTTCTGTTTGTGCTATCATTTTATTATGAATAAGAGGGATAAATATGTATATTGCAGTGTGTGTGAGTGTAATATAAGATAATCCAGTACCCTGAGGTGCTGGTAGTCCAATAAAACAAACAGCAACTGTAGAATGGGAGGAATCTGACTTTTTGCAGATAACCCCAAATGTGGTTAATAAGGCATCCTGCTCAATTTTTAAAAGATTTAAATTGCCAAATTTATTTTGACAGAGTTTTTTAAATGAAATTGATGACATTATGCTAGCTGACAATAGTTACACTCAGAATCAATATGTACAGTAGTATGCCCTGGGGTAAGTTCATAAGGCTGCAACACTTTGCAGCAAATAGTATACTGCCACATGGTTTCCACATCACCATTGACAAGCAAGTGGATGCTAGTTGTGATATTAAAAGAACAGATTTTGTACAGATATTTGTACAACAAAGCACACTATTAAATTATTACCTAATATTTATGGCTATTAAATACCTCTCAATTTGCATTTGCTATTGGAACTTTAGTGTTAAAGTGTTGTAGGAGCAATGTGCAATTATGATTCCCTCATAGCTGTCCACAAGCTCTTTTCACAGGATTAGCTCACTGCAGCTCTCTCTGCTAGCAACTAATTCCCTGAATATCTGTGAATTCATTGTTGGCTTTTACAGAAACTCTCATTGCCCAGAACCCCTTCTAAGCACTAATAACACCTTGCCATAGCATTATTATGATATTCCAGACCCACTTACGGTATTTTGAACCTTCCCCAAAAGTCATGTTTTAAAGTTCACTCTTAGCATGTTTTCTGGCATTTATAACCAGAAAAGGCCTGTGTTTGAGATTCAAGCATTGGCATAGTGGCTTGCTGATGTGAACGTTCCCATAGTGCTCGTAGTAGATAACATGTCACAGCAGAGTTTTTACTTTGAAGACTACTACTGTGCCCACTTTTATAGACAGCAGATTGCTTTCAGAGTGTAACAGCAGCCACTGCCTCAGGTAGAAGCAAGATGCAACAAAATCCGCACTCAGTGAGGCTTTCCAGAGCCTCCTGATAGGCAGCTACTGATCAGCCCAACATACACCACAGTCCGACTAAGAAGACCATGTTGAATTTGAACTAGTTTGGCGTGCACATGGACAGATAAAGCACTTGGTTATCTGTAAAATGTGCTGTGCTATATGATGCATATACCTACCTCCATCAAATAAGAGAAAGTTTAAGCTGATGGTAAGTGGGTAGAAAAGGGGCTATACCATATTTCTCTAACTTTGAGTTTCCTTAGGTTTTTTCTCCTCTGTCTAGATTATGGATAGGTGATAAAGCAATTGTCTTTGATATATATAAAGGAAATTATCTCCTTCTTAATTTTCAATAATGCTGTCGATATATTTTAAAACTTATTGATGTAGCCTGTGACTGTAGCTCTCTGTGCTGTCTCTACCTTGTGTTCCACCTTTTCTGCATGTGCTCTTTTGGCAATTTGTAACCTGCAAACCATAGTCACTTCTGTAGATTTATGTACTACAGGCATTGGATTTTAATTCTTAAAGCTTTGGCTTTGATGTCACTATTAATCAGCACTTGACTTTCAATTATACTTCTAGTTTTCAAATGTGGGGATCAACTCAGAAATTTGGGCTTGGTGAGAGCTATTTGAATGGCTTCAGGCTGTTCTTTGAGACTGTACTGAGATAGAGCCAATGGGCAAATGTACCATTTTATTAGAAAAATGAGAAGCTTTTAATTTTCCTCAATCATGTTAGGAATTTAGTACAACCAGTTCACATTGTCATGAGTTACCAATGCAATATCTGAGATATCTTTGTGTTTATTATTACTGTAGGATCTGTACACCTATTGAACAAATGTGCCTGAATGGAGACAGTGAAATGGAAAGTCTGGAAAATCCATTGATAATACTGTCAGTGGGTGACTATTCCAGTTGTGAATCCCAGACACAATATTGTAGATCCCAAATTCTATCTGTAGAATTATATCTATCAGAAATACGTATTCAATCTCTGCCCCTTTTAATGTTTGTGTGGAGGGACTTGAAATCAAATTTCCTATCTCACAGGTGAGTTCTGACAACTTAGATGTTGTCATGCTTGCTCTGTTCCTTCTCTTGCTGATCAAGCTTTGCAGAGTGGATTCCACTAGAATGGATTCCAGCACAAGATGAACAATGGAGTTTCTTCCCCGTAGCATAACTTGTGGCATGCTGATTACAGGAAAAATGAGTACAAGGTAATACTCCATACCTCCTGAGGGAGAGTTAGAAGAGAACCTGGTTAGGGAGGGTGAGGGTGTGGAGAAAATACTTCCTATACTACTTGCCAGCATCTGATGTTTGATTCTTACTGAGAATCCTGGCTGAAAACAGGAGTCTTCATGTATCCTAATACAATCCTTAAGTAGCTGTCGTTGCAGTTTTAAGTTACATCATCTGCCCCAGATCTACTCTGTTTCAGCTAGTTTGGAGCACAAAGAGAGTCTTACATCTCTTTCCACTTGTCACATGGATATGTCCTCTATCTTTAGTATCTGGAATTTAGTATTTTGAGAGACTAAATTCTTGGGTTGGGATGGGAAGTATTGCCCTAAAGTTTAAAGACTGACATATAAATTATGAAATCACAGTTGTTATTTGAAAAATTGCAGAAATCTGAAGCAATTAATCTTGTATTTCTCCTATGGAAGGGTGAGAGAGGTCAGCTGGTCAATAATTTATGCTTCTGTCAGAAAAAAAAAGTATGAGGAACAAAGCAGTAATTAAAAGAAAACCCCCAAACATGGATTTGTCAGATCTTTGTCAAAGATCCCTAGGATTTGGGAGATGCTGGGTTATGAAGCCCTTTTGAAACCAGCCTTTGAAACATTGGAGTCTGTTAAGATCTACAGCTCTTCCTGCACCATTTGCTATGCTGATGTGCTTCACACTGGCAAAAAGAAAAAGATAACTGGAGAGATGGTTGTTTTGTTCGTGGTTTGGTTTTTTGTGTGTTTGGGAGTTTTGTGGTTTTGGTTGGGGATTTTTTTGGGGTATTTTTGGTTGGGGTTGTTTGTTGGGTTTGGTTTTGGGTTTTTGTTGTTGTTGTTGTTTTCAGTCTTACCGTTTGCTTCTCCTTCCAGTTAGTGGCTTTTCTTTAGTCACTTCTTTCTTCTGACCTCTTGGAATGTGAGCTATATTGATGTGGGTTTAGAATCTGTGCATCATGTTCAGAGGTAATGTGGAGGTTAGACATTACTAAGTAGTTTGCCCAAGCAGGTAATCAAGTCTCAGAGCATATATGTAAGTGGGTCTCAGTGGAGTCTAAATTGGTATGATGTGCACAGTAAGGGGTGTCGGAGAAGAGGCAAGCTACCCCAGTTTAGACTTCTCCAGGCTTAATTGTCATCCTCCAATTTACTCTAGACTCCCCTTGGCTGTTGACCCAGCATCTTCTCATAAGTCAATTCCTATTTCTCACTACAGAAATAAAACACAGTAGAAGCACAGCATTTTGAATGCAATCAGACTTATTATCTGGTTTGATCATTCATTTGTAGAGATTTGATTGCTATTTATGATCTGTAATAGAGGTCATTATTTTATTACATGCTTTCTGGGTGTGATTAAGTCACTTAAATGAAGGCTTTCTTTCAGTTTAAATTAGTAAGAATAATATATTTCTGATTTCTTGTAAACAAATCTGAATTTCCACAGATCTGCATGTATGGTATTATGAAAGCTTTTTTTTTGGGAGGGGAGGGGGTTGGTTGAGGGTTTTTTCTTGTTTTGTTTTGGAGTTGTTTTTTTTTTTTTCAAATACAAGTAGATTAATAAAGTATAGAAGTTTGTGCAAGCTAAAAGTGTTATTTTTACAGAAAAATTATTTTTGGTTTAAAATTTTATTGTGATCCCATTATTCATAGCACAGACATTGAGGGTAAAAGATGTAGTTCCTTTTTGGATATGTAACCCTTAACAGGAAACTGAAAGCAGTATTGCTCAACAAAGCCAAGTGTTTGAAAAACTAATTTAACATTGTTAACAATTACTTTGGAAAATACTATTCAGTGAGTGAGATGTGTAATTGTTCAACTACACTGCAGATTTATGAATTAGATGTTATTCACAAGTGCAGTTCCCTCAGATATTTTTCCTCAGAAGGGTCTGCAACCCTTTAATGGTTCGGAGGAAAACTGAGCTAGGTCAATATGACTGAGGCTTGAGTGAGACTGTAAAAGCCTTCTTGTTAAATTGAGGACCTTGAAGGAAAGCAACAAGTAATAGATAGCAAATTAGAATAGAATAGAATAGAATAGAATAGAATAGAATAGAATAGAATAGAATAGAATAGAATAGAATAGAATAGAATAGAATAGAATAGAATAGAATTAACCAGGTTGAAAAGGCCTCAGAGATCATCAAGTCCAACCTATCACCCAACACCATCTAATCAACTAAACCATGACACCAAGTGCCTCATCCAGACTCTTCTTAAACACTTTCAGTGATGGTGACTCCACCACCTCCCTAGGCAGCCCATTCCAACGGCAAATCACTCTTTCTGTGAAGAACTTCCCAACATCCAGCCTAAACCTCCCCTGGTGCAGCTTGAGACAGTATCACAGTATCACAGTATCACAGTATAACTAATGTTGGAAATGACCTCGAGGATCATCGAGTCCAACCTTTCAACACAGACCCCATGATCAGACCATGGCACCAAGTGCCACGTCCAATCCCCTCTTGAATGCCTCCAGGGACGGTGACTCAACCACCTCCCTGGGCAGCCCATTAAAAAAAAAATCAAAATCTTGTGTTGAGGGATGATTCTCCATAGATCGCAGCGAGGGAGCCTGACCCAGAATCAGGTCGTCTATGAATGATTTAGCACTGGGTGCCCCACGACCATGCGTTCCGAAACGGGGGAGAGGCGGCTCCTCATCTGTCTGCACCTCCGGTTCCCAGCTACGAGCAGCATTCCCCACCGGGCACCACTCCGCTCAGGACGGGACGGCCGGCTATCGCAAGCCCACTGAGGCTCCGGCGGCGCTGCGGTATCGCTATGTCTAAGACTGTGTCCTCTTGTTCTGGTGCTGGTTGCCTGAGAGAAGAGACCAAGCCCCACCTGGTTACAGCTTCCCTTCAGGCAGTTGTAGACAGCAATAAGGATTCGCCTGAGCCTCCTCTTCTCCAGGCTAAGCAACCCCAGCTCCCTCAGCCTCTCCTCATAGGGCTTGTGCTCCAAACCCCTCCCCAGCTTTGTTGCCCTTCTCTGGACACGTTCCAGCAAGTCAACATCTTTCCTAAACTGAGGGGCCCAGAACTGGACACAGTACTCAAGATATGGCCTAACCAGCGCTGAGTACAGGGGCACAATGACTTCCCTGCTTCTGTTGGTCACACTATTCCTAATATAGGTCAGGATGCCATTGGCCTTCTTGGCCACCTGAGTACACTGCTGGTCCATGTTGAGCCTACTATCAATCAGTATCCCCAGGTCCCTTTCTGTTTCCCTTTGTTGCTTTCCAGCCACTCTGACCCCAGCCTGTAGCACTTCATGGGGGTGTTGTGGCCAACGTGTAAAACCCGGCACTTAGATGAGTTGGGCTACTATGCTCCAGGAGGCAAGATGTTCATATGTCTTGAGAGATCACATTAAGATGAAATGCTGTACAAGGACCATGCCTGAATTTCACAGTATCACTAAGGTTGGAAGAGACCTCAAAGGTCATCAAGTCCAAACTAAGACTGGAAATTAAAACCAAGCAAGAGAATTGGGATGAAAGACTGTAGTCCTGAATGGAGAGAGTCTGGACCTAAGAAAGGTTGCTACTGAGTAGTGACATATTGTTCTGGATAGCTTGATCTCTTCATGCAATGGTGGCATTTGGTGTGGCCAGTCTGTCTGAGCCTAGAAGTTCATTCTACATCTGTGTTATGGCTATTCAAGAGCAGTCTAGCAATAGAAGTATATGAGTGATGGGATTCTTGGCCAAGCTATTTTATGACTAAATCTTTATAGGACACTCAGACCTTTGCGAAATCCAAAATGGTGTCTTCAGAAATAGGTTTCTCACCCACACCTCTGAACCTCTCCCAGTACATAAAAGAAAGGCTTCTTTGTCCATCAAGCCAATGTAACTTCTCTACTTATATACATCAACATTTTGCACCATTTAGATATTTTTTGTTGTCAAAATGTCTCTTATGCATGTCCTTTACATGTGAAGCATGCAGGCCAAGCACAGCTGCACTAGTGACAATATAAATGTTCACCTTTCAGAGTCATGAGCCACTCTGGCAGTAGCAAGCCAAAGTACAAAATGCACTTCAGAAAGAACCATGAAATACCATAGGGTCCCATGCCATGTTCTTGTGTGTCAATTCAGGGTTATGTTGAAGATGATTCAGCAACATCCTAAACATTCTGGCTTTCAGACAGAGCTAAGTCACACTGCACCTAGTGTCCAGATGTCTTCCAGCTTCCCAATCGACAGCAAAAAGACTAATTTCTTAGAGGATGCAGCTAACATGGCAGTGTCATGAAGGGTCATCAAAAATTACCAGAAGTGGTGAGAAGCAGAGCAAGGGGGTGTTCTACACTTTTGTGTGCTAAAAGAAGTTTTGGCAAGCTCCATTTCAGACTCTAGCCTCAAGAACAATTCTTTTTGTGCTGATGAAAAAATAGGGATCACCTTCCCATGAAAGAAATAAAAGAAGTCCTACTTGTTTATAAACTGTAGTAGAGAAAGAAGCCACAGGAGACCAAGAGTAGAAAAGCATTTCCCATCTGCCTCTTTAATACCATAGGGTAATGCTATTGTATTTAAATTAGAGAGTTAGAGTACCTTTCTTGTGGTACATAGTACCTATGTACCTCAGGAACCTCACCTTCAGGAGTGAATGTGCTTTCTCTGAATTGTTTTTCAGTGGACTAGTAACAGTCAGGGATCATCAGTTTTCTGGATGGCTGTTATTTGTCTGTGACTAAAAAATTGCTAGCAAAGGTACAAGTAATGGTAGGAATTCAGCTATGTTACTGCAGTATGCAATTAGCTATTGCCTAGTTTGTCAGGGAAACCAAGACAAGAAGTGTTCATATTTTTGCTATCCTAGGTTCAAAATGGTGAGAATCTTGTAATTGTACCATTTGGTTTATTTTTGTTTGCTTTTGTTTGTTTGTTTTCTGACAGAGTGGTTGAGCTTGCATATGTTTGAGTACCCTCTTTCCCTCTTCCCAGCTTTCCTTTGCCTGAAGACTGATCCATCATTTCTGTGCATCTTGGCTCTATATTTATATTTCAAGTGATCTTAGCAGACTTCTTTATTCTAGATAACTTAGTAACTCAATTACTAATTACATAAATAATATTTTTTCATCAGAATGTGCCTTTGCTTTTTTCTAAGGAAGCTGCTTATGTCTGTCTTTTCTCTGTAACATAAATTTCTCTCTACATGGTTTCTGGTCTAAGATTTTGACATCAGTCCTAGTTATGCAAGAAAATAGGTGACTGAACCAAAAAGACATTTTTCCTGGACCTGCCTCAGAAAACAGCATGCAAGTTGAAATTTCAGTTTTAAACTTCTCCCTCTGTGGAACAAATTCACTAAAGTCAAAGTCTCACTTTTTATAGTCTCAATAACAGTTTCTGGATTTTCAAAGTAAATTCAACTCTAAGCTGAAGTAATTATGGCACATGCTATGAACCACAAGCACTGTAAACTCAGCATGGGCTGCAATATCACCATCTTGAAAGTATATCAATCTCCTTTTACTCTAATTTGTTATACATGCTGTTTCTTTGGTCACTTTTTCTTACCCTCACATTCAACTATCAAAAGAAATGACAATGGGGCCTGTTCCCAATTAATAATCACTTTTGGAACCATGAAACTTAAAATTACTTTAGAATAACAATGAATAAACTGTACCTTTTTCTCCATGTTTTCCCTTTTCTTGGAAAGCAGTACACAATTAACTTGAGGCTATTATTAAATGAGACTCTCTCTGCTGCTATCAATGAGAATCCATTTGCTGCACTAATTATTGTACCCATACTTACTAAATTCAACTTTTTCCTTAATGCATAAACCCCATACTGTATGAATAGATTTTTCATTTAAGGCATCTCTAAGAACTAAGAAAGGAAACCCTGGATGTTTTTCTTTAAAGATTGGAAGGCAATGAAAGAGAACACCGCTTGCAGTGCCTCATACCTGAACATTTCCTTGATGTCTGTAAGACTTACAGAGAAATTATTTTTCTTTTTTTCCTCCTTATTTTTGCAAATGTGTGCTCATCCCAGTCCTGCCCAGGCCTGAATATGAAATGCCAGACTACCACAAGAAAGCCTAGGCATCACAATATTTTTCCAGCCCAACCAGCAACTGAAAATCTCATGAGACAGCTTACAGATTTCCAGCTCAAACTTGCAGAACCAAAAAGTGTACATAATTTATATGTCAGGACTATATATGTGCATATATATATATGCATATATATATATATATATGATGGTTAGATATAATAATAGCCAAATTTTCAAAGGTGCCCAGCAAAGGCAAAAAGGCCTTCAGACCTTTACAGAGTGGAGATGAAATACTTGGTCTCAAATAACTTGGAGAAGGGGAAAGGCTTTTTTATTACCTTTTTACTTGGTTCAAACAATTCTTTATTTTAGACCATAAATGTCACTGTATATCATAATTATTAAAACTATGTTTAACATTTCTAGGTGGTAGCCATTCAAGGCTTCAGAATAGCTAGCAATAGTTAGTTTCAGGGAATACTGAAGTATTCAGATCAGAGTGCTTGAGTAACTCTAATATGACATCTGTAGATGTATGAGAGGAATGAAGACCTGATCCTCACCTTCATAAGGAATGACAGAACTCTGGTTCCGCTGGTGTGGAACTGCGTCACCAACAGAAAATTAAGGAGACCTTGGTGGTGCTACCAAAAGTCCCTCTGCTGTTAAACATTTGTGGCTATTATCATATGTCCTTTTATTTTTTATTTCAATCTGTTCTGAACATGAGGAACAGTCTCGTAAAGCTCAGGCATTTTGAAGAAAAAGGTTATCTGTGCTAAAGATCTGCACACTGAAATATCTTTGACAGGAAAAAGAAAAAATTATTGTCAGAGCACTGTCCATAAGGATCTAGGTACAACGGGCATGCTGCTCTCACTTTGATCTTGAATGAAAGGTCATTACAAAACTCTCAGTGACTGTGGATTGCAGATTCCAGGAGCAACAACATGTATTCCAGTCTGAGCACACTGCAAGACAGAACAAACTTAATGGCTGCCGCATAAGATAGGGTGCTTCAGGAAACTTCAAAAGGTACAAGTCTAGGAAATCCAGAAGAAAATTATCAGTGAACTTACAGGAGACTATTTTTCTAAGAAAAATCATGTACCATTGTTTTCTAAAATACTTGCTGAGCACAAACCAGTGGTGGTTTTGGTTTTTTTTTGGTTTGTTGCTTGTTCCCTGTAAGAACCTATTCCTTCCCATGCTGAAATGTAGCAAAGGGTAAGAGGAATTTCTGAGGCTGATGTCCCCGCCACAGCACGAGTGTATTTTAGAAAGAGACAAAGTTCACTTTATGAGGAAATGAGAGAAACCCCCAAATGCCTTTTAATTTATTTTTCTAGTAAATACCATGGAGCAGAATTTTGGAGCCGTGTATTTTTATTTTGTGTGCAATTCTTAGAATGTAAAAAGGAGTCATTTCATGAAAAGGTTGAAATAAACAGCTACTAACAATGAGGTCACTATTTTATTGAAACCTGATAAACTTTCCCGGATAATTGGGGATTTCTTAGCAACATTTTCAAGGCTGAAAAGAAAAGAAGGGAACCTTAAGTTTGGCAGAAATGGGGAATTACTTCTGTGGCAGCTTCATTTGGACAAGGAAAACCAGTTTCAAACCATTCTTGGCTCCACCTGTCACAAACTGTGTGTGTGCTATTGATTACATATAGCATGTAACATAAATATTCAATAGAATTATTCTGGAACCACAGATACAAGCTGAGAGTTAATTAAATGAATGTGTTGGGGGGGGACAAGGGGGGTGGATGAGAAAAACAAACTGTGTAAGATACAGGACTAAGGGGTTCCCTGCTGTACCTATTTAATGAAGTCTCATCCATCTGATGGCTCCTGGACCTACTCTTCAACACTTCCACAAAAATGTCACATCCTTTATTGGGGAAAAAGTGTGGAATGTGCCTTAACCACATCAAGTGCACCATTTTACAATTCCAATTCAATTAATTAAGCCTCTATTCTTCATGCATGAGTGCCCATCTCTCAGTTACACACCTAAGGCAAGGCTCCAAGGGGGCCAGCCAGCCAAAAGGAAAAAAAAAAAAGGTACACTCCCAGTTCTCATTTTCTTAAATGCATATTTTTAGTAGAAACAAAATATTTTAAAGTGTGTGTATTTCTCCAGGGCCAGAGCATCAATAACTTCTGTCTCAGGAAAACAAGCTTTTATTATTTGTATTTTTAATGCAGAGTCATAATTAAAACAGGGAGGAGAGGACAACCTCCTCTGTGAATGAGAAAATTAGACTGAGTGTAGTGAGATGGGAGGGTAGAAGGAGATTTCTGATGCATGATTAAATGAGGAGGCAGTATGGTGAGGGCAGATGAGACACAGCACAGTGGGAGTATGGAAACCATGGTGAAAGAAATAAACAGAAGACAAGATGTTGAAGTACCACAACCTGACTGCACTGCTGAAGAGTAAAAAATGAACTGATCATCTGTCAGGAAAACACACAAGAGTGGGGAGGTCTGATTCCAGTCCCAGCTTCATGGATAGGAATGTTGCTTTATGATTAAGGGAGAAGAGTAACTATTTTCCTTTTACTGCACAGCATTGCACTGTTATTTTTAGCACTCCGTTTCCAAGTATGTTTCTTACAGTTCATTTGTTATTTTAGTGTTATAAACAACCACGCTATTTTTCTGTAATTATATAGAGTCTCTTATTTTATGTACTTGTTAGCTATTTTACTTACGTCGATCAAAATGTCAGTCAAATTCACTGGATTGTCTGGATACCTGAGGTTCAGCATATGCTTAAGTTCTCTATTCAACTGAGACCTCACCCCAGAATAGAAGTGTACATTACAAATAGCAGCATGTATTAAAAGCTATGCCTGCTGCCTCTGTATAACCTGTGTGTCAATGTTAGGTCACAGAAAGAGACAACCTCTTCCAAAATTAGCCATGGTGACAGAAAATGTTGCAGCTTCCTACTGTTAGTGCCCGCCAAATGGTATTACCCTCTATGGGAAGAATCATGTTAGTGCTACCCAAAGGCAGCGGCTGTCATTGTGAATAGTCAATCATGTTATTAAAAAAAACCCACACTGTAGCCTTTCTTGGCTTGTCAGAGGAATTTGGGGTGGGGGCTGGAACAGGCAGGCCTTGCCTGTACTGCAGCCTGAGCTCTCTCCTTTTCCCTCTGATGGTTTCTGTGCCAGTATGTACACTAGTAGTATGTAGTATGTATGTTAGCATAAGCGTGTCCTTGACAGGTGCTCTTAGGTCAGAAGATCGTTTCACCTGTTGCAGTTAGAACTTTGGAACTTTTTTACAATTTTCTACAGAGGTGAGGCTTCCCAAATTAAATTGTATTTTCCAACTGGATTGCAGATTTGAGGCATTTCACCCATTTACATATCCATTCAATCTGTCATCATTGATGCCAGAAGGGAAAAATCTGAAACAGAAAGGGAAAGCTGACAAGCTCTAAAATTAAAAAGTTATTGATTAAGCCATTTGACTTGTTCTTTCATTCCAGTATTGTACTCCAGGAAACAAATGTTTAATTTGTTTTGGATAAAGGGATTCAATTTGTGATAATGCCATGAAAATATAATATCCTTACAAACTCAAATTTCTCATAGGAAAATGTTTAATGGGTCTTTCCTGTTACACTAAAATTACTATGTAACAGAGATGGTTCAATATTGCCCAAACAAAGTTTCTAACCATTTGTCAGTATTGTTGCATGAGTCAAGAAAATTCATTTATCTTTATACTCACAATTTGCCAACACTTAAATGAACAGATTTTGTTTTGGTAGAGATTGATTTGCACCCTCAGGTGTACCGCTTCATTCAAAACCAGAGAACACAGTATCGGGTCATTAGATGACCAACCACAATCATAATTGCTAATAATAAATGTTTTACTTTGCAAGCACCCTATAAGATTGAAAATTTTCATTAAAAATGCAAACATGCTTAATATTATGCAAAGTCCTAATTTGGGTATTATTCGTCTGCAGAAGAAGGATCAATGCCTGATTGTCAAATGAAATTATTAAGCATATTGCCAGAATACAGACTAGGTCCACAAATATTCATTAAAAGGAAAAAAATTCAAAACATTACCATAATTCTTCACTGCAGTGCCATTAAACAGCGTGCATTGTTTAATAGCAGAAATTTATATTTATTTTTGCTCACTCCGAAGTGTTTTCTTTTCAAAACACAAGGAAATAAAAAGAACTATGTCTGTATCTTTGTTTTGATGCATTGGCAACATTACAGTCCTAATCAGAGTACTCAATCAGAACTGGGCCTTCTTTGCACATAGTGCTAATAAAAGACATTCATTGCCACAAAGTACATAACCTAAAGATATTTCAGCAAAATAAATGCCTTTGAAACTGTGAGAACACAGTTCATCAGCTCTTCCCTAAATTATATATAGTACAGTTCACCAGCAAGCACTGCATTCTTGTGAAGTATTAAAATTTGACATATTCTAATTCCCTAATTACGACTTTATTTGGGCTGGAGGAATTGTCAGTGTCCTGTGTTTTTTGGTGTGTTTTGTTTTGTTTTGGGTTTTTTTTGTGTGTGTGTGTTTGGGCTTTTTTAATTCAAATATATTTTTACTCTGTTTTTAAATGAAAGTTACTAGTGCTGGGGGAAAAAAACTCTAAACTGTGCTATGAGTGTTGTCAATGCAGTAAATTCTACCTGAATCTACAAGAGCCTGGAACAATAGAATTGAAAGTTGGGATTTGCAAAATTCGTTGGAACATTTAAGATTAGTTTATATGTGCCATGAAAATGACCTGAAAAAAATTAAATGACAGCTACCGTAGCTATTTTATTACCTGTAAAACTCATAAGGAAGAGTCAGTAAAATATCAGTGTTACTGATTTCAGTAGTTAGTTGGCTCACCCATGGGGCTCCACTCCCCTTAAAGGTAAGTAGTTTAAACTTCTGGCCCATGTTAAGGCTTTCTTAGCAAAGGACTTTTTTTAATGTTCATCTGACTGAATAGCCATGGACTGTCACAGAAGGAAGGTAGGCAAGACCAGCAGAAAACAATCTGCGTGCGTAATCTCATTCTGCTCTGAAGTACCCTAGCAGCCTCTTCTAGGAAAGAGAACTACTGAATCCCATATGGCACAATCCAGTGAGCTCACAGTTCATGATTGATTTTGCACTGGTCCTTGCTCTCAGTCCAGATTTGTCCTAGCCACTCTTCTGTTAGTTTGCAAGGAGGAGGCATCAAACTAATTTTTCTCCCATTCTACTCTAGAAAGTGAATTGAAATTCTGACTGTAAGCCGCCTTGAACTCTGAGACAATTCAGTTTGGGTTTTCTATGTCTTTCCTGTGAACTCAACACCAGTTTTAGGTGTCTCATGGCTTTTGGATTTGGTTATATAAACATTTTCACTATTCTCTTGCATTATTGCATGTTCATTTACTGCGAACTAATTAATTGTTGTGACTTTCAGTAACTGGTTGGGGATTTCTTATAAAGCTTTTCTTCTGTGTTTGTTTTTACAGCCTATAAATCTTACTGTATTTTGTAAGACAATAGATTACTCAGACTAAGGTATTTAGTAAAACATTGAACTGTGTTGGTGTTTTGGTTTATTTCTTAAAGAACTCTCATAAAGCTGTAGGTATTTAGAGGTATTAATTAAGAGGCGTAGTGCTCAGAAGATTAAACTGGTAGTTTCCTTTGCCTACAATCACCCAAAATATAATCTTGTTCCTTTCTTTCTTCCTCACTGATAGCCTCCTAATATTGTCAGGATTGATGTCATCGTTTGTCCACTCTAGAAGGGCACATTCCCTGACAACTAATATTTTGGAGGGGTACGAGTGGGGAAGGGAAGTTAAATGTATTTCATTATTTTTTTTTTTTAAACACAGTATTTTTTATGAAGCAGTGGTTCCTATTACAGTCCATTTCTTTATATTGGTAGTTTTCTCATTTTGACTCATCTTCCATTCATTCTTCCTCCCTTCTGTAGCCAAATAAGAAAAACAGATTACTGTAAATTTTGGCACAGAGAGTCATTTGCATCATTTTCTTAGAAGTCACGTGCTTTGGATTTCCTCTTGTTTATGATATATTGAAATGTCTTCCAGATGTTTTTAATTATAAAAAGTTTTCAGGAAAGCAAAGTAATCCGTAATAAAATTTCCTCTACGTTTTTTAAAATAGCCAATAAATTAGTGTACTGTAGCTTTTCAAACTGCCACATAATTCTACATTTGACCTCAGTGCAGCAAGGTCTGGCATTTCCTTAGACAGTTACTTTGGTCAGAGGCAAAGCAGGCTTCCTCAGACATACTTTCAGTTCCTCTTCCAAGGGAGAATGTTCCCTTCCTGGGGCCATGCCGGCAATGTGAGCAGTCATTGGTGCGAGCAGCTCTGACTTCCTACACAAACGTAATCACCACTGCTGCACTAGCTCAGAAGTAGCAGTCGTGTGATGTGGGGTATGCTGAAGTTTGGATTCAAGACATAGAGAAAGAAAAAATATCGTAGCTGCTTGTATATGATGCTGATGCTGTGCTGCATGAGGAGATTTTCATTTATAAATTTTGGGCAGGTGCCCAGATTGCTGTGGTAAAATCTGGAAGAAAACACAATAAAATGAGAGCAGTTCAATTTTCAGGGACATGTATATGGATGAGGGGAAGGGTTTAATCATAAAGGACATTTTCAAATGGTCAAAGGACTAGACAAGGGGCAACAGCTGTGAAACCTTTAAAATCTTCCCTGAATCTACCTCTTTAATCAGTCAGCTAACTGTTCCCCTCATGATGCACCTGACAAGGGTGCTTGCTCTAAGCCTGTGTTTATATAAAATGTTAAGGTAGGCAGAGAAACAGAAATGGAAACCAACCTTGCTATTTCCATAATTTTTTTCCCCAAGCTTTGTGTGTGTGTGTGTTGTGAGGTTTTTTTCTCTGAAATTTATTACTAGAAAAAAGCCTAGATCTGAAAGAAAGGAATAGCTTAGCAAGCATCTTGGTGAAAGAGGAATTAGACATTGCATGAGGCTCGCCATTGGTTCATGGGTTTAGTGGCCTGAATGGATCTTTAGATTTGTCCTCCTCGAAGATTTCTTTCTGGGAAACAGGGGCTTCAGCTTATCTTCTGAAAGGCAGGAAAACAAAAAGTAAATATGTATTTGGTACTAGCCAGGTATGGGAATTTTGTGGCACTCAGAAGTGTATTGGAGGCATTAAACTATGACATCATGAACTGTGAAAGCTGGAAAGCATAGAGAACCCTAATGGACAAGATCTTCCTGCTTGTCAGAACCACTTCTTCCAGAGGTGGGAAGGGAAGGAATTACACCAAAATAGAGTTTTGTATTATATTTTGAGATTTTTTCCCCCCCAGAATATCTAAACACATCAGGGCTTATCACAGAATATATCTGGTTGGAAGAGACCTCAAAGATCATCTAGTCCAACCCTTGACCCACCACTAAAGGGTCAACACTAAACCATGTCCACATGCCTCTTGAACATCCCTAGGGATGGCAATTCCACTGGTGCCCTGTGCAGACCATTCCAATGTCTGATCACCCTTGCAGTGAAGAACTATTTCCTAATATCCAGCCTAAATCTCTTCTAGCACAGCTTGGAACTGTTTCCTCTATTCCTGTTGCTTGTCATCAAGGAGAAGTGGCTGACCCTCTCTTCACTCCTAACTTCACTTCAGATAGTTGTAGAGAGTGATAATGTCTCCCTCTCAGCCTCTTCACCAGCCTGAGAGGCCCCAGCTCCTTCAGATGCTCCTCGTAGGTCATGTGCTCCAGGCCCTTCATGAGCCCTGTTGCCTTTCTCTGGACACACTCCAACACCTCAATATCCTTCCTATAGTGAAGGGTCCAGAACTGAACACAATACTTGAAGTATGGCCTCACCAGTTGAAAGAACAAGGGGATGATCGCTACCCTGTTCCTGCTGACCACAGAGTTTCTAAAACAAGCCGGGATGCCGTTGGCTTCTGGGCCACCTGGGAACACTGCTAACTCATGTTCAGTTGACAATGAACCAACATCCTCAGGTCCCTCTCAAAGCCATCACACATCCCCAAGTCTGTAGCCAATACCACTAATGAAGCTATACCACACTGTCAGGTGGCATAAATGTTGTCTTAATAGAGAAAGTTAGCTTGCACCATTCAAGACTCTTGCTTTTTCTCGTTAATTTACCTTGAGTACTATTTCATCAGCTCCAAGCCTTTTTTATGCATTGAGAAGGTAAAACCAAAGATTTTACCTTGTTATTGAATCTACTTTTATTTATTGCAAAAGAAGCACAACACAAAATTTAGACCAAAGTTCAGCAGAGAGGTGACAAATGTCCCCTTCATGCTTCTTAAAATCAGTAACTGATGATAGTCTTGCCATCAAAATAGAACACTGTAATCAGTGATAAACAAACTGATTTTTTATTTTTTTTAAGCTCATGGAAGCAAATTACATGTGATTTAGAGCTAATCTGGGCAAAGCTGGTGGCAGGACATGGGAAGGGAGAAACCACTGACCTCATTACAGCAGCCAGAATGGCTGAGAACTTTAACCAGATTTTGAAAGGGACATAAAATATGAATGCTGTCACCTACACAAAACTTTCCCCCCTCAAAAGCCTCGCAGGATTTGAGATGCCAGAATCCACTGATTTTCATTCTTAGAGTACTTTAAGAACTATATATCCAGTTCTTTCTTGATAAGAGCTGTGCAGCACTCTTCTGTTTCCTGCACTTCATCAGTGCTGTTGTCCATACTCAGGAAAAGCTGCCACTGAGACAAGGTGAAATATAGGCTTGATTTAAGCTGACATGAAAGGTATCACATATCCAAGAACATCTTCTCTGGTGTTTCACCATCTTTCTGTGCCAAAGTGAAGTGAATTGCATTTTCAGAAAACTATATATTATTAAATGCTTGCTTATTGTTTGCTGGACGCTAATATTACCTATATTGCTACAAATACAGGTGAGTTACTTGCCACTCAATAGAAAGCTGGGTCTCTTCACTCCTAAATTGTGTTCCATGCAGAGAGTGAGGGGATTACAGTGCTAAGGAGAATTTTCATGGGAGGCAAAACAACCTAAGTAGTCAAAGTCTGATCACTGTTCTTGCTATTACCAGTGCTGGTGAGCTGAGGAGAATGGAGCTAAGAAAACCAACCAAAGCAGAGGATAAATACATTTCAACCAACCTTATAAAATTCTGTACCGACCAACCTTGTGTTAAATTAACCTGCAGTAACCTAATCCTATTTTACAATGAAAAGCTGGTGCCCAGCCCTCATGTTTGAACCAGCAGAGAGTAGCAGTGCTGATTAAAAAAAACCAAAACAAAACAAACAAAAAACAACCAACAAAAACACCATGAAATTTTTCTCTTCCCTTGCCCTAGAGCTGAGCTTCCTCCTGCTCCCAAAGCTGTGTTTTCCTGTCTGGAGGCTGCAGGCACTGGCTGACGGGCAGTGGCAGAGCTGCCCCACTAAGGTGGTGTGCCGGTCCAGAGAGGGAAAGAGACTTTGTTCTCTCGAATATTCCTGTGTTATGAAATTAGAGGCACAAAGGAGGCCAAAATATCAACAGTGAGGCTATTTACTAACAGAATAAAGTGGACGGATCAGAAGGAGAGAGGGAGACTAGAGGAAGAGTGAAAGAGGGAGAAAGAAGAGGAAAGGAATCATATTACCAAGCCCACCCCTTTCTCCCCCACCAGATAGTTTGGGTCTGTTGAGGAAGGTTGCCGCCGCTTTGGCGTGGAGGAGCTATTGGGTCTGTGGAGGAAAACTGCTGCAGCTTTGGCATGGAAGAGAGGTCATCCTTGTTGGCAGTGTTGTCCTCCATTGAAGGAGGGGAGAGAGAGAGATCCCCAAGTCCAAGTCCAAGTTCAATTCCTTCTCTGAGCAGCCTCTTCAGCTCCATGAGTTGCAGCAGGCAGAAATTAGGACACGGAGAGTGGGTTCCTCCTGGTCTGCTGCCTCCAGGCTACATGGTGATGTCTTTTCTCCTATGTCATTCCTTTTCTGTCTTGGTATTCTCTTCATTTTTCTTCAGAGCAGCATCGCCCGGGTCTTTTCCTTCTTCCAAGCCAGTAGTTGCTCAGATCTTTTATACAGTTTTTTAGGTATGTGTCCAGGTGGTGAATCCTTTGCACCATCCTCCCTTTCTGGGGTAGCTGGTGGGTAGAGATGATCTTGTCTATGGACATTGCAGAGAGTCGTTATCCAGGAGAGTCTGCCCAATACACACCAGCTATTGTCTGGGCAAGGAGGTGATTTTATCTGTGTTGAGTCACATCAAGAGAGACAAGATTTAGTCTCCCACAGGTGGAAGAGGTGGGCAATGCTGCCAAACGACAGTGGCTCCTTTTCAGTTGGTGAAGTGTCAGCAGCATTTTTCTTAAGCAGTGTCTGTCCTCTAAACACAATTTCACAGGCAAAGACAGTTATGCTTCACCTGTGAGTGTACAAACTCATCCTTCTACAGACTGCTGTGGGCTCTAAGCAGAAGAAACTGGTGTTTCACAGAGAAACCTGAGGAACTTATGATAGAAAAGGTGAGCTACAGGTAACAAAGAAGGTGTATCTTTTCTGGAAAAAGCATTTAAAGTGCTGCCTGATATTTTTGTTGAACTAAAACTGTACAAGTCATTCTATAAATGTCAGGGAAAGAGATCTGGGGGGAGAATTACACAGCTCTCAAAATGGTGGTGGTTACCGACCTTCAGCACTTGCAATGGGCTTACATAATGAGAGTGGTGAGGGGAATGAAAGCTGGTGTCAGTATCCTGGTCTCTGGAGGTGTTACACTGGATCTAAAACACCTGAGAGCTGGATTTTATGTTCACATTTTGTTTGCTCTTCACAGGCACAAAAGGCTCAAGAGCAAAGAAGAAATGGGCCCGAGGTCCTCAGGCAGCTGTGTTTGTGGGAGTGTAGTTAGATGTCTGCACCTCAGTTTACCTGTGGGAATAGCACTGAGGAGAAACTTGTGGGATATTTGTTGTCTGGTTTGTCTGTCAGAGAATATTTATTTGTTCATTATCTTGTTTTATGAAGATTGTACTGGCTACACAGGGCAGTTCCTCACTGATCAGTCTTTGTTCTTTGAGTTTATAAACCATGACTTCATGGGAAGTGCAACACTGTAGTCTGCCTCCTGCTCTTGGAGCTAGTGGTGTATGGCAAGTTACTAAGGGAGAGACTGTAAAAACAAGGCACAATATTTTGGTTTTGTAGAGACTGTGCTTCCACTTTTCTTTTTTTTTTTTCTTTTTTTTTTTTTTTTTTTTTTTTAATGTATAAGTTCTTAAAATATATAAACAGGACTTGGATATCCCCATTGCAGTGGATTAGAAAAGAAATGGTGTTAAGGAGGCTGTCCACACAAAATTAGAAAATGGAATGATGGCATAACTTTGTTACATTCAATTTCTGTTAAATAAAAATCATGCAAGAGATGGAAGCAGTCACCCAGGAGGACTTCAGAGACATTTTCTGAGTGTGCAAGGTTGGAGTGAGGAAAGCCAAAGCCGCTGGGGATATGGACCTAGTACAGGGTGATAAGAAAAGCTCCTACAGGTACACTGTCAGCACAAGGAAAGTCAGGGAAAATGTGGGCCTGCAGCTGATGGAAGTAGCCCTGATTCTTCTCAGAAATATCCAGCTAAAGGGCATGGCAGTGGTTACAACCTGAAATAGAAGAAATTCCACTTAAACACAAGAAAAAAATGGTTTTAATTACAATAGTGATTGAACACAGGAACAAATTGCCCAGAAAGGGTGTGGAGTCTCTGTCCTCGGAGGTATTCAAAACTAGACTGAACATGGCCCTGAGCAACCTGTTCTTCTTGACCCTACTTTTAGCAGGGGTTTGGACTAGGCAGTCTCCAGAGGTGCCTGAGATTCTGTGAAATTCTATAATTTCCAATTTAAACCAATATCTGTACTAACATAAATCAATTGAATATTCATCATCAAATTTGTCAATTTAACCTAGACCTAAGTGTTCTATAAAAGTTTCTATTGAATCAGAGGCCAGAAGAAATGTGTGCAGCTTTTAATTCCAACAAAATCAACGTGTGGTTCTTTTAATAAATAAATATCTTTTCTGAAAGTGAAACTGGCTGGAAGCAAAAGCAAAACTGCCTTTATTGCTTTTTGTTCTTCAAACTGAGAGAAACAGCAAAAGTAAATGGAGGTCATGGGTAGTGCTAAGTAAACTGGATTAAGAATATGAATTAGTTTATGATAGCAATGCCACTTTTAGTGATACAATGAAGAAATTAAAGTGTTTACCAAAACTCTTATTACATTGACAGAGCCCTTTTGGTCTTTTGTTTGAGCTTTCTACAGTTCTTCCTCCTTTCATCAGATTTCTTGCATTCAGCTCAAGTGCTTCATAGCTGTAAATACATGTAAGATGCAAGTTACTGTAATTTGTATGTGACTGTAACAAGTAGACTAATGTAAATCACACTAAGAAAGTGAATAATTTACTCTGGAATGAGTGCAGCCCACTGCTATCATTGGCAGGAGGAGAGATGCCCATTTGTTCCTATGTATGCTGAGAAGGGTGAAGGCTGAGTTAAAGCAGATCAGGCCTGCTTTATTTTACACCTGTCAGCTGTTTTGCTGATAATTCTGCTTGATCCTAAAATCCATTATTGTTCTTAGGCTGCTAACTTGCACACACTTCTTTTGCCACTATGTTACCTGCCTTTCTGCATGCTGTCTCCAATTATAGTTGCTGATCATAAGCCGTGCTTGACTGTGACTCCTGAGAACCTGTTTTGCCACATCTTGATCTCGTAGGGCTCACTTTAAGTAATACATTATGCAATGTCTACTAAATTGATGTATATTGGGACTTAGAACATGGGACTTAGAACAGTGCCCACCAGGCATCTCCCCAGCTGGGTGTTGATAGCTGAAAGGACTTTTTTTCCATCACTCTTAAAATGAAATAGAAGAGGTCTGAGACCCTCTTCATCCCTTAAGCAGTGTAGAGGACTTTGTGGCTATGTAATTCCTTCTGTTGCAAACTTTCTTCATGTTTGTTATGTATGACCTATAAATTTTCCCTCCTATACCTGCTACATGGACTTCTTCCTCCTTCCCTTGGCAGGAACACTGATACTTGGCAGGAACAAGTAACATTTCTTCCCTCCTTATTTTGAGTAAACCTTCAGTACATAAACAAATTATTTTTGACTAATCTAGTATGCATAGTTTTATTTTATTTATTTTGTGTTTCTTCCAGGTCCATCTTGAAATGACTCATTGTAAAAGATGTATTTAAATTTTTGAAGTTCTTTCTTTGTGCAAACTCTGATTCAGCCTCTAGTGGTGCAAGATAGTGAAATATAACAATGCTGTCTTCTTAATTCTGAAAAGTTTCTCTTCTTCCTTCCCATGTGGAATAGGTGAGAAAAGCATGTACCTCCACTGCTTAGTGCATCACAACTCAAAAACTCACTCCATCTACATAGTTTTGACTGCAAGGCTAGCTGGTGGTTCCTAGAGCTCAGGCTCTGAACAGGAGTTTAGCACTTTGAAATGAGTCACTCTGAACAGTACTTCAGTCAGAATCTGGGCTGGCTTTTTTTCAGGGGAAGATTCAGACCCTGAAATAACATTTTCACAAATGTGCCAAATGCAGAGAAAAAGATTAAAATTATCTGGGGGTTTTTTCCCCTGTTTTTTTCTCAACTCTTTAAGATGCTTCTTGTCTTTCTCTTGTCTTTTAGTGCAACGAAGATGTGTGGGATATACTGCCTTTGCTGACTTTGTTCTTACTTGTTTGTGAAGTGATTTCATCAAGATTAAAATGGGCATTTCGATGTTTTTACAAAGTCTTCTCTCTTGAGAAGCACTTTTAGCCTTGTATCATGAGTAGTTAGTGGGGACAAGATTCTCCTTTTCATCTGCTGGCTATGGACAGTTCTCTTCAAAATTACGTTCATAGCTAGTGTTCCAGCTCTCACCAAAAAGTTTGGGGTTTAATAATCTTCCTGCCTATGAAAACATATTATCAGCTCTGAAAACAGAAACCAGAGATATATGATGAACTCAGATATGCTTTCAGTTTTGATCATTAACACACAGCCCTGATCTTTATTCTTAGTTTTGTATTGATACTAGTTGGATTAAGTATAGTGTGTATTGATCAGGCAGAGGGTAAAGCAAATCACATAGTTTTCTTTTTTCATCTTTTTCCCCAAGGATGTTTGTGGTATGCTATGCTGCTTCCTTCCATAGAGGCAGACAGTCTCTAAGGAATTGGTTCCTTTGTTGATCTCTGAGCAGCATGCTTTTCTGATTAGTTTGGGTGAGGTTTGTTGCAATGTAATAGAGATAGTTAGACACAAAACTTCCAGGAGAGGTTTTTTGGTGAAATGTTGCTTATATTTATAGTGGTTACAAGGAAATAAAGTCAAATAATTATGGGAAGTATCATCAACTACGTCTAATAACAAAGGGGTCCAGGACAGTTTGACCTACTTTAAACAGGAGCTCTTGAAGTCACAGGAACAGGCTGTGCCCACCGGCAGGGAAGGCGACCAGCCTGGATGGGCAAGCAGCTCTTGAAGGAATTAAGGGTAAAAAAGAGGGTGTATCACCTTTGGAAAGGTGGGGAGGCAACTTGTGAAACGTTTAAGAATGAGCTCACCAAGCTGCTCTCCATCATTTACCACCAGTCCTGGCTTCCCAAATGACTGGAAACTGGCCAATGTGATGCCCATCCACAAGAAGGGCCAGATGGAGGAACCTACAAACTACAGGCCTGTCAGCCTGACCTCAGCCCCAGGCAAGATTATCTTTGGGGCAATCACAGCATGCCTGGAGGACAGCCAAGGGATCAGGTCCAGCCAACATGGATTTAGGAGGGGCAGATCCTGCCTGACCAACCTGATCTCCTTCTATGATCAGGTGACTGCCTGGTGGATGTGGGGAAGGTTGTGGATGTAGTCTACCTGGACTTCAGCAAGGCCTTTGGTACCATCCCCCACATCAAACTCCTGGCCAAGCTGACAGCTCATGGCTTGGACAGCAGCACTCTTCACTGGGCTAGGAATTGGCTGGAGGGCCAGGTAGTGGAGTCACCATCCCTGAGGGTGTTCAGAAAAGGATTGGATGAGGCAGTTGGTGCCATAGTTTAGTTGGTTGGATGGTGTTGGGTGATAGCTTGGGCTTGATGATCTCTGAGGTCTTTTCCAACCTTGTTGATTCTGTGATTCTAATATTTCATTCATAGTAGTATTCACATCTTTAAAAGTGAAAAAACACAGATGACAATTTTGCAGTCAGTTCAGGGTAACTCCTTACCTGCATTGAGCTGACTGAAAATGAGTTTCCTTTTAGTGTAAATTAAATTGTTCATCTTGAAGCATCTAGAACAGATCTTTTTGAAAAACAAACAAACAAAACCCCACAAGTGTACACTTTGAAATAAATTGAAATATTAAAAACATTACTGGAAAGAGTTCACTCTTTTAAGACATAATAATTTTTATAACTCTTTTGATAATGTTTTCAGTATTCAAATGAGTACCAATTGGTAGATCTCTCATGTGGAATGTGGGATTTTGTTTAGGTTTTTTTGCAAAGCAAAATCTACTGCGGAGAAAAAGGATCTGACAAAGAAATCCAACAGGAGCAAAAAAGGAAAAAGAACAATTTGAAAAATTATCAACCATCTTTAATCACAAATGAGTTCCTGAGGTGAGAGCTATTTGATAATCCTCGTTTTTGGAAGGACCTGCAAGTCTATCCTGCTTTTCCAGAGGCTTGTTGCATCCCTACTCCAATGTGGTGACAGAGCTTCTCAGGTGAGAATCCTTAACCTTATTCCTCAAAAAGTGAACTGCCAAAAACTGAACTGGACTCTCTTAATTCATTTAAATGATATTGTCATTGTAGTAGAGTCCATTTTCACTAAACAGGTGAGGAATAAACAGCAGTCTTAGTAAACAGATTTCAGATAAAACCTAGGAATGAGGTAATGACAAGCTGCTGAGGACAGTAACCTTGACAGAGGCCAGAGCTGTGTGTGGAGTAGGATCTGTGAGCACAGTGTATTTGATGCACTATGAAAGGCAGGTGATTAAAGAAGGGTGTAAAATGAGCTGTTATTACACCCAAAAGCTCATCTAGCCCCATATCTTTGTCCCAGATATGGTCATAAGTTGAAGAATGTAGATACTCCCCTCTGAAATGCTTTTCCAAACACAAACAGACTGTCTGGCCTTGGTGAGACTGAAGAGGATTTCTGCTTGGTAGACCTTCATAAACTGGTTTGTTTTTTTTTTCTTTCCAAAAATCCAGTCACTTACCGAATTTGTGCAAACTTCTGCACCAGCAGTGACATCCTTCTTCAAGCTGTTCCACACATCAGCTGTACATTACGTTGTTCTTTGCTCACAGTATTTGATGATTTTGAGCTCTCATACTGGAAGATGCAGTGAATGGATCCCCATTTTCCCTTTGCACACCACTTATTTTAATAGGTCTTTGCCATATTATCCCTGTGGCACATCTTCTGTATAGGAGGATCCCAGTACAGGTTGTTTCCTCTTCATAGAATCATAGAATCAATAAAGTTGGAAAAGACCTCTGAACAGGATGGGGCCCAGCACTGATCCCTGGGGCACACCAATAGTGACTGGCCACCAGCTGGATGTGGCACCATTCACTACCACTCTCTGGGCTCAGCCCTCCAGCCAGTTCCTAACCCAGCACAGAGCGCTGCTGTTCAAGCCACAGGCTGTCAGCTTGGCCAGGAGTTTGCTGTGGGGGTTGGTGTCAAAGGTCTTGCTGAAGTCCAGGTAGACTACATCCACAGCAGCAGACACCCGATCATAGAAGGAGATCAGGTTGGAGAGGCAGGATCTGCCCTTCCTAAATCCATGTTGGCTGGGCCTGATCCCTTGGCCATCTTGCAGGTGTGCTGTGATTGCCCCAAAGATGATCTGCTCCATAATCTTGCCTGGGGCTGAGGTCAGGCTGACAGGCCTGTAGTTTGTAGGTTCCTCCATCCGGCCCTTCTTGTGGATGGGCATCACATTGGCCAGCTTCCAGGCATCTGGGACCTCTCTGGTGAGCCAGAACTGGTGGTAAATGATGGAGAGAGGCTTGGCGATCTCATCTGCCAGCTCTCTCAGCATCCTAGGATGGATCCCATCCAGTCCCGTGGACTTGTGAGTATCCAAGTGGCTCAGCAAGTCCCAAACTAATTCGCCATAGATTTCAGGGGTACTACACTGCTCCCTGACCCCAGGAGGCCAGTTATCCTGAAGTCCTCCTGCCTTATTGTTGAAAATGGAGGCAAAGATGGTATTTAGTACCTCATCCTTTTCCTCATCTTTAGTTACAATGTTCCCCTCCAGGTCCAATAAGGAGTAGAGGTTCTTCTTGGCCCTCTTTTTAGCATTAATATATTAATTAAAATTATTTTTATTGTCCTTCACAGAAGTGGCCAGCTTGACTTCTAACTGGGCTTTTGCCTCTCTAATTATTCTCCAATATGATCTAAGAACATCCTTAAATGTATCACAAGTTGCCTCCCCCCCTTTCCAAAGGCAATACAGCCTCTTTTTTTCCCTTAATTCATTCAGGAGCTGGTTGCCCAGCCAGGATGGTCGCCTTGCCCACCAGCTCATCTTTCAGCACGTGGGAACTGCCAGTTCCTGTGCCTTCAAGAGCTCCTGTTTGAAGTAGATCCAACCATCCTGGACCCCTCGGTTCTTGAGGGCTGCTGCCCAGGGTACTTTCCAAATAAGTTGCCTAAACAAGCTGAAGTTTGCCATCTGGAAGTCTAAAGTGAGGGTTCTGTTACTGCTCCTCCCTGTTTCCCTGCATTTTGAATACTTCACTATCTCATGGTCACTGCACCCTAGACAGCCTCCTCCCATCACATCTCCCACCAGCCCTTCTCTATTTGAGAATATCAGGTTCAGCAGAGCCTGACCCCTGGTAGGCTCACTTAACAGCTGCATCAGGAAGCTGTCCTCCATACGCTCTAGGAACCTTTTGGACTGCCTTCTCTCTGCTTAATTAAGTTTCCAGCAGATGTCTGGCAGGTTAAAGTCACCCTCTAGGACAAGATCTGATGATCTTGAGACAGCCTCCAGTTGCTTATAGAATATTTCATCTGCCTCCTCATCCTGGTTGGGTGGTCTATAGCAGGCTCCAATCAGGATGTCAGTTTTGTTAGGCCTCCCTCTGATTTTAACCCACAGGCATTTGATCCTTCATCTGCAACCTCAAGTTCTGAGACATCAAGAGATTCCCTAATGTACAGGGCCACCCCTCCCTCTTCTCCCTTGCCTGTCTCCCCTAAAGAGCTTGTAACCCTCCAGTGCAGTACTCCAATTATGTAAATCATCCCCCCATGTTTCTGTAATGGCAATTATATCAAAGTCTTCCTGGTGGACCAAGACTTCCAGTTCCTATTGTTTGTTACCCAATCCAGTAGTCATTCTACAACTTATAGAATAGAATAGAATAGAATAGAATAGAATAGAATAGAATAGAATAGAATAGACCAGGTTGGAAGAGACCTTCAAGATCATCGCGTCCAACCTATCATCCAACACCACCCAACCAACTAAACCATGCAACCAAGCACCCTGTCAAGTCTCCTCCTGAACGCCCCCAGTGATGGTGACTCCACCACCTCTCCGGGCAGCCCATTCCAATGGGCAATCACTCTCTCTGTGTAAAACTTCCTCCTGACCTCCAGCCTAAACCTCCCCTGGTGCAGCCTGAGACTGTGTCCTCTTGTTCTGGTATGGGTTGCCTGGGAGAAGAGACCAAACCTCTGCCTGTCTACAACCCCCCTTCAGGTAGTTGTAGAGAGCAATATTATCCTTGCCAACCTTCACCAACCCTTTTCTATTTCCATTACATCCATTTTAGAAGTGGGATCAGAATGAGATACAAGAGCTACATAGATTTATGCAGTGATACAATCAGTGGTTCCTAACATTTAATTTGCTGTTTTCTTCTGACAACTTTGTTCTTTGAGCTGAGACTTTCATTATCTGTTATGCTATCTGTATTACTTGTCTGGCTACTACATTGCCTACGTTTTGCTGCCCAGATCTTCTTCTTGACATAACAATGAGCTTGGAACCCATCACTTTATATCCAGAATCAGAATTCTTTCTTCCGTTGTCTGTCACTTTGAGTTTGCTTACATAAAATTTCATTGATCATTTTGTTACCCAGTGATTCTTCTCATAAAATCCTCTTGCAATTCTGCACAGGCAGCCCTTGTCTTTGCTACCTTAGTCATCTTTCTAGCCTCTAGATGAAGGATCTGAATCCCCAGCCTTACTTCTGCAGCCCCTTTAAAAACAGAGTTCCTAAGATCTCCCACTGGATGATGCTCACTAATGCTGAAAGTGTGAGTTCCATGTACCAGGGTGAAAAAAGTTATTGGAGGCAGGTTTCTGAAGGTGGAAAGCTGATGTGCTTATGCACTATGAAGCTTTAATAATTGATAAAAGTAGTTAAAACAAAGCTCTTGAATGACTGTGCAAGGTGCTGAAGAATGTTTTTCCCCAGTTGGGCCCCTCACCATATGTACAGTATTATTACTGTAACTGTACTGTACCATATAAATGAAAGATTTATCTAGTGATTTATCCACCCTACCATGACTATGTGACCAACCTCTATTACTAGATCATAGTCAACCCTTTACAGTGGCAACATTTTTAGCTTTGTATTCCAGAGAATTACTTGCTTTTTAAGCAGTAAGACTGGATAGGGCACACATTATTGGCCACTAGAGCATGCCTCTCTATGTTCATTAAACACAAGCATGGAGACTGCAGTCTGCAGGTACATCCACAGAAGAAGAAGAAGGTTTCAGACTTGCCATACAGCCCCCAAATCACTTTCCTGGAATAAAAGTGAACATTCATAAGTTTAATGTGAAATCAAAAGCAGTTTGTTTGGCTTTCATGCAAACTTCTCCTAGATAAAAAGAAAAGTAGTAAAGGGTGGGAAGAGACATTCAAGTGACAGTCATTTCTCCTCCAGATTTTAACTGTGCTTGACTGGTGCTGCTGTGGCAGGTTCTTCTGCCATTGTGGCAAGCGCTGCTATGAAATTCATTACTCTTTCACACTGGGGTTCACAGTAGGGAGGAAGAAGTAGATCCTGAGTGTTTACTACCCCCAGCATATTCTTTTTAATAGAAAGTGAAAGATCAAAACAGCCCACTTGCCAATGAAATGAGACAAGAGTAGTAATTTGTCTGACAGACTTCTTAATGTGTTTCTCCAGACTTTTTATTTCATCAGTGATTTAGCTCTGACTAACACTTATTTTCCATGCAGCTCTTCCAAGGACTGGACTTTATTTCTTCATTCAGCTTCTTTTTTCTTTAAAAGGATATCAGAAGCATAAATGCATGTCAGACATTCTTTGTAATGAACTGGGAAAGATCCAAAATGTCCAGCTGCCAGGAGAAGTCTGCTGGAAGTGCAGTTAAACACAATGCAACATGTATAACCCCAGTGGATGGTAAGTGCAAAAGGTTTGGAGCACTGTGAGTAGCCAGAGAAAGTTACAAAAGGGTGGACTGGGCAGCATAACAGAGCATCTTTCACAGCAATTACAACTTAAGTCACATTTCCATTTGTATTCATTGTTCAGAATGGTATTAATGCTATGAAATATGTGTCCTCTGTATCATAAAATCCCTGATGCTGTTTTCCAGAACTGAGGAGGAAAAATCCTGGAAGAGGGAGAACCTCTATCCTGTTCTCTTAGCAGGGAACAACTTTTCCAAGTTCCCCAAAACCCTCTGTTTAAACAGTTGTTTGCTCTGTGGTTTAATTATATGTAAATCAGAGAATCATAGAATCATTAAAGTTGGGAAAGACCTTTAAGATCATTGAGTCCAACTGTGACCAAATTACCATGACCATTAAACTATATCCTGAAGCACCGCATCTACATGCTTCTTGAACACCTACAGGGATGGTGACTCCACCACCTCCCTGGGTGTCCTGTTCCAACACCTCACCCCTCTTTCACTAAATAATTTTTTCCTGATATCCAATCTAAACTTCTCTTGGCACAACTTAAGCCCATTTCCTCTTGTCCTATCTCTAGTTACTTGGGAGAAGAGACCAACACTGCAACCTCTTTTCAGGTAGTTGTAGAGAGCAATAATATCTCCCCTTAGCCTTCTCTTCTCCAGATTAAACAATTCCAGTTCCCTCAGATGGTCCTCGTACAACATGCCTCCTATACAGATACATGTGCTGAAATTCTCACAGGTCCCTGAGTGCTGGACAAATCCTGCCTTAAAACAGAGGAATTCTGAATTTTCATTCATGTATTTATTTTCCTCTGAAAGAATGGAATCAGTTAGCACTGATTGTGATAACTTCACACTTCACAGCATATGATGCAACATTGTACACCTGGCTTGCAAAACAGTTGCTTCAAAGTATTAGCATCCTATGATTTGTTCCTCTAAATTTTGTTTAATACTGACATATGCATATAAAAGGGAATAAATTTGGTAGCTAGATCTAATCAGCACTTTGTATATAAAGCATGAAAAACACACATCAGTTGCAGTCCATCTTCTGTGTCTGCATTCCAGATCATTGTGTAGTATAAGTTAACTGCTCCTTCACTTCTCCTGGAGCCCAGCTGGTCTTGCTTAATTTCACGCTATTTTATATTCTGTTTATTACTGAGGCCAACAAATATTTTATTTTAGCTGTTTGTACATGTTAAACAAATATGGGATCCTGGTGGAATGTCTCTGGCAGAAACAACCTAATTCCTTATACCCTCAGAGTCCCTTCTACACTTGAAGGAGTGGGCTCAGCCAGTTAAACCAGGCACCCAAACAGGAAAACCGCAGACGCACGATTACAGTTTCAGCCATAGCTAAACAGTTCAGCATGAAAGTCATGTTGTTGTTTGGCTTTTTCACAGCGAGGCCTGCATGAACAGGGACAGCTGGCAAAGTCTCTGTCAGAGCCTGCCTGTGGGAAGCAGGAGAGGGAATTCCTGCTTCACGGATCCGGCAGAATTGGTTTAGCTCTCCTCCGTAAAAACATCATCTTATGTAGTCAAGCAACAAGCCAGCATATTTCTTTCCAGACAGTATCTTAGGTGCTCAGAAACTAGAAAAGTCTACAGATTTTGGTCTTCACTTTCCTGCAGATTTCTGCCCTGATTGTGTTCACCAGGCCCTAAGAACTGTTCACTACATTCATAACTTCACAGAGCTGCTGACAAGGGTAGACTGTCAGGGGAGGTGATGACCGTTCTCTCTGCTGGTTGCCTGATGGCTCGATGGTTAGGAAACCTGTGCAGGAGATACATCGAGGTGTTGGAACAGATCCAGAGAAGGACAACAAAGATGGTAAAGGGTCTAGAGGATCAGATAAGAGAACTGAGGAGAAAAGGAGGCTGAAGAGAGACCCTATCACTCTCTACAACTACCCGAAAGGAGGCTGTAGCAAAGTGGATGTTGGTCTGTTCTCCCAAGTTTTCAGCAGTATTTCAAACCCAGTCTCCCACTTTCTTGCCAATGCTCAAACCACTGTAAGCAGTTTGGTCCTTCACTGCTTTAAAGACACAGCTTCACTACATGGGGTTTTGCAGATATTTATATTGGCTGCAGTAACCAAGCTAGCAGTACCCTTATTTAACTGGGAAAGAGCTTATTACTATCTTCATTTAAACTTCTTCAGATCTAAAAATTATTTTCCAGCTCTTTGGTCCAGAAGAGAGGCCAGGCTTCTTGATTTAGCCCAGGCATCTAATAATAGCCATTTTATTTTCAAAAGGACAGAGTCGAGTTGCATGCAAACTTTTTTTGCATGATGGATCTCTTTTGTGATGGTTTGATGGTAGTGTAGACATTGATTACAGTTTCGTATTGTTGTCTCAATAAAAATTGCTCAGGCATGGTATTCATTGAGTAAAATAACTTGTGAGTGATCAAAGGTGCAGGACTCCTGGTTTCTATATGAACTGAAATTTTGTTAGTCTTTTCTCATTTTGGTGAGTGGAAAAGGCCAAGGGATTGTTGTTTGCCTAATGATGGCAGGATACAGATAGGAGAAAGCTTGAAACTCTATTGCAGGGTCTGCAAACAATCTCATTGCATCAAATAGATGCCCAGTGTTTGCCAAAAATCAGTGAAATGAGGAGATAATAAGGAAAATGGAATAAAGAAAAAGAGAGAACTGTCTTTCTTTAATGCTGTGACCTTTCTTTGAGATGCGTCATTCACACTGGCATTAGTACCCAGTGTTGGCCCATGTTGATTTTAAAGTGCTTAGTTGTGTGATGGCTTCTTACCAAAGCTGAGGAAGCACCCTGTGGCTGGCCTCACTTTAGGCTTGATAAGCTATTACAGTAATGCTGTAGTTAATGGTTTCTGGAAAGCTGATATCTATCTGCATTTGAACAAGCACATTTTGGGCTAAATATTGAGAAATCACAGGTATGTAATGCAAATCCTGGGTGTGCCAGCCAAGCCTGTAGAAAAAAAATCTCATTAGGATTAATCTCTGGCAGAGTGACTAATGCAAAGAGAATGAGGTACTTTCCTCCCTGAGACAGCAGAGATTTGACACAGCTTTCAAAGGGGCTTCACTGGAATGTGGTAGGTTGCTTTGTGCAATAGGTATGCTAGCTTATTTAATTCAGAACTGCTTACTTCAGATCAGAGAATACTATACTAAATTAAGAGACATAGAGTGGCAGTCTGCAGAAATAGATTTAAAACAAAATATCTTACTCAGTTTGGAAGAAATGAGGTACATGATTGTCCAGTGTACATTAAGAGCTTTAAAAGCAGCAGCATATGAAAGCTATCTCACCTCCTGCTCTGCACTTTGAGATTTGCCAGATTCTTACTTTTGAAGAAGCATATTTATGAGTGATGCATTTGTTACATCCCATCCCTGTCTATTTTCACAGTGACTTCCACATGTAATATCAGGAAAATTAGTTGTGTTTTAGGAAGGGGTAGCTAAAGACTCATTTTATTAATAGTTCTCCAAAGTCTTTCTTAGGTGGAACATTACTTACTGGTAATGTTTGCATAAGACAACAGGATTTTTTTAGCTGGAGTCAGCTAATAGCAGTCAAATTCTTCTGAGTGGTATGTAATTGTTAGCCTCATAAAAAGAAAAATAAATTGCTGGGTTTATCAATAAAGCTATACAGAGCCAAATACCAACCCAAAGAGAGTTTCAGTATAATTTACAGTGTTAAACCGTGTTGCACTGCATTCCCACGTAACACACAGATATTTGTCGTTTCAGATTGAGAATTTTGTTTTGCCTCAGCATTTTTTTGACATTTCATCTGTATTTCGTGTCTCATTCTGGATAGCTTATCAGGCAGGGTGAGGATATTTGGAGATCTGTTCTAAAACTCTTAATCATTTTTCAAAGAAAGTTAACGGAAAAGGTAGATTTTCTTGATAATCCTTTCAAAATTAAAATATAACACAAAAACACAATGTTTAAGTGATATTAAGGGGCTTACTTAAACCAACTAAAGCTGGAAAATTCAAAGTGCATAACTGAGACTCCCTTGTAAACTGCTTTCATGTATTACAATTGACAGTGGGGAAACAGAGGTTCAGGGAGCAGTTCAGATAACAATCTTGGGAGTTTGGATATTGCCTAAACCCCAGTAGTTGGGAGACCAGGGTAGATGTCTTTCAAGATCCTTCTTTCTCATGAGAGATATGGCATTTCCTTTTCATGGTCATGCGGAACGTGACTTTTCCTTAGCCAGTTCATGCTTCTTTGCCTGGTTAATACAGTGAGGGCTGAGTATCATGCAAATAGATTACAACAAATAGAGATCTAAAATCTGAATCTGAAGGATCCTGGAAGATCCAGATCACAGACTTGCTTTCTCTCCTATCTCTACTTAAAAGAAACCTCAAGTAGACAGAACCTCCTTTTACTCTTTTAAAGCATCAAAAGGATACAGAGTTCCCCTTGTTTTCATTTGGGGTCCAGGTTGACCTTTTTTCTCATTGAAACCAGTGCACTATTCTGTGTTCACACACTTTATTAGCTTCATACTGCCAATATATCAGATAAGCATTACTGAGGCACAGCAGTACTTGTTAGGAAGAATCTGTTGTAGAGCTCCTATAATTCATGTGATTTACAGATCATTCTAGAAGTTTATTAAAATTCTTCAAATATTCTAATATATCTAAGAAAGGGGAGGTTTTGTAGGTCTTAGGTGCTCTTCCTTTAAGCTGAATGGCATATTTTTGTGTAGAAAAGGGAACTTCATACTCTTAACTGCAGTTAATTTGAGGCAGCAGAGAAACTTTGCCTTTCAGCTGCTAACACTAAAGTTAGCCCATATTTTACAGAGCTTTTGCAAGCAGAGCCTGCAGTCTCTGATTAA
Organism: Melanerpes formicivorus; assembly: GCF_026170545.1. Classification (NCBI taxonomy): domain Eukaryota; kingdom Metazoa; phylum Chordata; class Aves; order Piciformes; family Picidae; genus Melanerpes; species Melanerpes formicivorus. The sequence continues at coordinate 16,757,665 of NW_027142359.1, read as the reverse complement.
TGTCAGAATCTCCTTTCAGTTTTTTAGTCAATACATTACTTTAAAATGTGCATAATTGTTTAAAGTTGCACATTTTGCTGATACTGCCCCTGTTAAACGATACAAGAAAACACAACACAACATTATATTACATTACTGACAGGATCAAAACAGAAAGTGACACTTTTATGCAGCTGTGTATTTTGTGAATCAGGGCAGTAATTGTAGCATATTAATGATATCCTTGACACCCCCCCAACCCCTCTTATCCTGCTCTACCCCTGCTCCCCCTGCTCCCATCCATGTAAACACTGAGAATATTTAAAACATTTTAAGCTGTCCAGTTCTGTGTAGCTCCTTCTAAAGTAATTTGGAATGATGATTCCTACTTGGTGAGACGTGCTCAGACATAAACTCACACATACACATAGCAGCACATAAAGCATGAACCTGTTAAGGATTTCACCTTTTAAGAAATGACAGAATAATTACAGGACAACATGCCCTTCATGAGTGAAAACAACTAAGCTAAAGTGCTTTCAAGGCTGGCATGGCCTACTTCTAGCAAGCTGCATAAATCATAAGCTGCTAAGGAACTGATTCATACACTGAGTAGTAACTGGAGTCTATATAATGGTGTATATAAAATGTGGGGATAACATACACGTGCACAGAACTGAATTCAGTCCTTAGTCACAACTAGGTGACAGAATGGAGCTGGCATAATCCGAACTCTAAGTTTGTGTACAGACACTGCAAATGGAGAGAATGTACCATATACTTCCTTACTGAAGGGTAAATAAAGTATTCCATTCTCAGTCCTCTTCAGAAGGGGATTATAATAGTTGGTAAGTTGGCCTCAGGCTGAAACGTGGTGTGTTAGAAGTTCTCAGATCTGTAATGCATGTTCCTGGCTTTAAAAAGAAAGAAGAAGAACACCGGGGTCAGTCATCTAATTGTACCCATTTAGAGGTGAATAAAAATAAAAATGTTGCCATCTGCAGTATTTAAAAGAGAGCATGCCTTAGTCAAAGATAAAAACAACTCAAACCAGAAATGTTATCCGGCATTTCAGATTCTCTCTCATCTCTCACAGTGTCTTTCTGATGAATGAATTGTAAAACTTCTTTGTATTTTTTATGATCTGAAATCTTTCAGATGCTCCAAATAATCTGTATTATTGGGATGATGTTTCTTTCTAAGAACACTTTAACTGGGCAGATTGCACATATGCTCTAGCATTACCAAAGGCCAGGTGAATCCTGAGGAGCTGTAAGCAACGTTAACTCAACCTCTGAAGGTTATCCAGAGATTCAAGCTACGTGAAAATTACACTTGTCAGAAATACCTACTTTTTACAGGCAGGGGTGCTTCTTTTTCTTGCACATAATTTTAGGGCCACAGTTTCAAAGGCACACAATACATTTCTCCTTGTGTGTGAAAAACCTATACACAGAGGCACATTGGTTGGTCTGGATAGCTAACATTTGCATGCATAGGCAGTAGATTCTGTCATTTATGCATGTAGATAATAGAATTTACATGCACAAAACTCGTTTGACTTGGCCTCAGAACAGTTTGGGAGGACAGGTATTTAAGGTTTGAGGGACAGGTGCACAGTGGGGGACTGCTGAAGTAAATGATGGTTGAGTCTGGAATATTGAAATAAGGATGCTAAAGAAAGGATGAAGGCAGCGCTCGTCTGCGTTTGAGTCGTGCTGAAAGCAAAGAGTTTAAATACAAAAGAATGAGGCAAGAATGGTATCAAAGGTCACCTTTCATTGTGAAGAGAGCTGTAACTCGAAACATGAAATTTTATTTTCTGAAACATGTTTTTGCCCTGTGGTCTCTGTCCAGTGATGGCCTTTAATGTCTTTCAAGAAATTTCAGCCTAGTACTTCATGTCACTGATACCAAGTCATTTAGCAGAGATTGTAGACATTTAAGGGTCAGTCCTTCAATTCAGGTAAGCTTTTTGTGCCCACTGACGTGCATGCAAAAATGCTGGGTTTGTGCTCAGAAAATGTGCTTGAATTCAGATTCACAATTACTTCTCTTTGTGGAATATACCTCTGTTTGATCTTGATCATGTAAGAGTAACATTCTGGTTCTGAATTTCACACATCTTTCACAGTGTAAGAAGAAGCTGGTATTTAGATCTAAATGTTGCCATTAGGGACCCCAACTAACCAAAGTTTGTCACCCACATCAGAGCCACAGCTTATAGGAAGGTAGTGTCAAGGCCTCTGAAGCAACACACTTAAACATAAATGGGTAAAATACAGTGAGAGCAGAAGTCTTAATTTCAGATTTCTCAGGTTTGTCAGATTATGTTATATACTATCAGTTTGTTCTGTGAAAGCTGAGGCCACAGGAGTCCCATTACACTTCCTGGGCGAGATCCCTGAGTGATGTAAAGTGGTGTAGTGCTACTAGAGTAAGTGGAATTGCGTTGATTTCAGTAGCTTGGGATTTAGCACACTAGATCTGAGATAGCTATAAAGCCACACTATGCACTTTGAAAGTTGTACCCTATAAATGCTTCCACAGTGCAATTTTTTATAGTGTCTGTAGGAAACTCATGTTGTCTCTGTGGCTTAAGAACACTAACTAAACAAAGTCCATGTTCTGTTGTTCTCGCACTGTAACTGTTGATACTAATAAGTGAAGTTTTAAGTGTACTGTCTCTTAGTGTGATCTTTTTTCAGTTTGTGACTCTGCACTATTTGTATCTTGAACCATTTTTACAAGTAGAAAAACATCAAAAGAATATCACTAGCAGGGGCCACCTCAGTGCCCTGTGTGCATCAACAGAGTATCTATAACTTGCACAGAAGACACTCAGAAGAGTGCACTCAGAAGAGTGCACTCAGAAGAGTGAGTGTCCTCAAGCACCCACATTATCTTTTCACTTGGTAACTGATGAAATGACATTTTTGCAAGAAAGCAAAGTGTTAGCCATTCCAATATCTAGATTGAGCACCATTGCATTAATTGCCAGTGATTTGGCATTCAGAATTGAGGTTGTCTTCCTGAAAGATAGTAATCTGAAAGTGTCTTCCAACAATTTCGTTATAAGTAGGTTTGTTTCTGTGAGGGGAAGAAAATCGTACTAAGTGAGGTATAGAAGCAGGCATCCATGGGCTTTTCCACTGGTATACAGCAGCTTGTATTTTGATAAGCATAAAAATAATATAGGAGAATCCATATTTTCTATTGCACAAACAGAACAAAATATATATGTAATCAAATGGCTTCTAGTAATCTTTATTTTAGTATTTTGCCTTTTTTGGTGAAAATGAGACAACTTCTTTCCTCTCATTAATCTTTTACTTGACATATGTCAAATAAAATGCAATAATGGTTCTGGGTGTGAGGCATCATGTCTCTAAAAATAATATATAAGTTTAAACAATACCTTCAAAGTACCTAATAGCTTTCTGGGCAGGGAGCTAAGCAATCCTTCTACATCTGTTTGCTTGCTGAGTGCAGCTAGTGGATGCAGAGTATATTTACTTCATTGTCACGTAGAAACATAGAATGGTCTGGGTTGGAAAAGACCTCCAAAGGTCATCTAGTCCAACCCCCTCTGCAGTAAGCAGGCGCATCCTCAACTAGATCAGGTTGACCAGAACCCTGTCAAGCCTCACTTTAAATATGTTCAGGGATGGGCCCCAACCACCTCCCCAGGCAACCTCTTTTAGTGTTCCACCACCCCCACAGTAAAGAACCTTCTCCTAACATCTAATCTAAATCTACTCTTCTCTACTTTGAAGCCATTGCCTCTCATCCTATCACTGCAGGCCTTTGTAAACAGACTCTCTCCATCCTTCTTGTAGGGTCCCTTCAGGTGCTGGAAAGGCTCTATTAGATCTCCCTGGAGCCTCCTCTTTTCCAGGATGAACAAACAACTTTGAACTTGTCCATAGTAAGATGGGGGGAAAGAAGATAAATCATTAAAAGATCAAAAGAACTTAATCTTATACAGTGTGGACTGTATAGGAAGAGGGACCACAGTTGTTACCCCACTAACTCTTAATGCATACTAGATTGATTATTTTACAGTATGGTAGGCACACTGACACAAAATAAGAAAATCTCTATCGGATTGGATTCACTTTAAAAATCGCTTCACTTAAAAATTCACTTCACTTAAATGAAGCATTTCATTTGCTTTTTGCAGAATTAAGTGTTTGAAGTCAGGTATTGGTAAAGGAAATAAATGTAGCTAAAGAGTAAGTTGATGAAGGTGAAGAAATAATAGTCTTCTGTTTAGTGTTCCCAATTGAGATGTGAGGGAGACGAGTGCAGGTCTGTGCATGTCCTGCTGCATAAATCCTGTGTCATTGAGGCCATGTGTTCTTGTAGTGTGAAATATTGGCTGGAATCTTAGTGTATGCCCCTGCCAGTACTGCTCACTGAGAGATGGCACTGCCATGAACCTCCAGGCACGGAAATTATCTCAGTTAATGGAGACCGCTTTTACTGAGGTTGGACTGAGGTGGCTTCTCTTTTTGATCCAAATAATTCCTGTGACCTGATTAACACTCCAGACCTGCAAAATGGAGAACAGATACATGGGACTGTATCATTAATTAGTCCTCTTTTCATGGAGAATTAGGAGAACCAGGTATTCAAAGCACCTTTTCCTGGGAGCAGGTTGTTATCAGGTACTTGCGATATTCCCTTGAGAAGCTGCAGGCTTGGGTTCAGATTTCAGCTACGAATTAGGCTGTGAGTAGATTTGAACTTGAGCATCTTGAGAGAAACCAAGGTGAACAATAGCAACATTACACCATATCATGCCTTGGCTCCAGTGATAGTGTAAGCTCCTAAATTGCTTGCATTGTCAAAACCAAGTGGTTCCCCTGGTGATCTTAATGGGTCCCTACAGATCTGGTGAGGATCACAACACCAGCGGCATAGGTTTTTTAAGATTGTTTCAAGATATAGAGCACATCAAGAACCCATAATGATGTTTTCTTTGAGGCCTCAGATCATAGAATGTTTAATTACTGATGCCATTAATAAAAATATCCATAGGAAAAGGCACAGTTAATCTTTTAGAGATTAGGAGGTCAGGGCATCTTGGTTTAGAGCATGATTTCCCTGTAGGTTAGAATCTATATAATTGTAGTAAAATCATCCCCAAAAATTATTCTATGCCCTGGTGTGTTCTTGTATTCAGACAGTGGGCACATTATACCCTTATTAAATAAGTGTTGCTCTTCCTAACTTCTTCTGTATTTTTCTTAGACCTTTCATTTTACACTCTAATCTTCACCTAACTTGTAAAGTTTTGACTGGGTGTTTGATACCAGTTTCAGAGGTGATGCATAGCTTGGATTTCCTTGCATTTGTTCAGACATAATGAATCCAAATTATAGGTAGTGGGATTTGTAAGCATATTGCAAACTGTGTCAGAATCTAAGCCAATAAATGTAAGGCAGTCCAGGAGGTATTAGATCTTGAATGCAATGTATATTAAGGGCATAACCTACATTACCTTTGATGACTCCTAGACTGCTGAACTTTTGAGTTAATTAGATTCACAATGATCACTAGATTTGTATTCCTCTTTCCTGTTGAAACTCAAATATTATTCTTGGGACACCTTTTCAAATTTATTTTCCCATCTGTACTTTAAATCACACAGCTCGTAGCAATAATTAGATTTTTACATTGTTGAATATGGCTCTGTGTGTCAGAAGATTCAAGAATGTCTGACAGATGAATTTTCCAAATGAGCCAACAACTGAAGAAACGGAAGTAGCCCCAGTGACCCCGTAACACATATTCACATCTCTTAAATTTTTTTGAGAACTTGGAAAATTCAAACTGCAACTGAAAAGCAGTGTGTATCCCCAGGCAGCCTTAATTTACATGATCAGTACTTACTCAGCAGAGTACCACAGGTATCGGAGACCTTGGTATATTAAATGGGTCACACTTAACTGTCCTTGAACAATTTCTCCTATGTACTAAACATAAACAAGATTTTTGTCATATTCAGCATCCCTGTTTCTGTTTTCTCCGCATTTTCTTTGATATAGAGTAGGTTTTCTACAGGTAATTTTAGGGGGCCACAGTGAATGTGTTATGCCACATTCCTCTCATAGTCTCGTTTAACAATTCTATCATTTAATTTTCCTTGTTGGTGGGTTGTTTTTTTTTTTATGTTTGTTTTGTTTTATCTTCAAGGAAAGTTTGATAATTCCAGGTGAGCAATAATTTAAAATAATAATAGTTTAATTTTATGGCTGAGGATTGTAGGACAAATTACAGTCTCTTTGCAGTTTTTAAATAGCCTTTGTAGACTGTTCATCTCTTGTCATGCAAATCCACTGCCCAGGAATCAAGCTGTCTAGTGAGAACCAGAAAGAAGATGCAAGAGACCACTGGTTTTCAGAAGCTACTGAAGGAAACTGGTAGAAGAGTTCAAATGTAAATAAAGATGTCAGGAAAGTGTTCTTTCACAATAAAATCCAAACAAGTCTTTCTTTAACCTCCTTTGTTGTTTTCCTGTGAAGTGTTAAATAAAAGGTTTTTCCTGTATGTAACAGGAGATACTTTTCTGCCCATTAAAATTCTCTTGTTTTTTAATAGCTTCCAGGAAACCTTTCTAAGAAGCTAGGGAGTGGTTTTACACCTTAAATAATTTTGAACAGAGCTCCACGAAGTCACTGCATCCTATACCAAAATATAAGATGTATTCAGTGAAGACAACGAAGAGGAGGAGGGGGGGAAAACCCCTTAAGTTACTTTGCACAAAGAAAACTTGAAAAGGGAGTTGTTTTAAGCATGCTACTAGCTTTGATGTAATTATCTTGCTTTTAAAACTATTATAATGTCTGAAAGTCTGTAATTACATTATTATTATATGGGTTTTTTGCTGTGCATTCTGTTCCACAGATTTGTAAATCTTCAGTCCTGCAGATGCAAAAATTCTCTATTAGAGAACTCAGAGAATAGTTCCAAAAATCCCATATATTATGAAAGGTTGGATGCCAAAATTGAACATTATTTTCTGTGAAGTATGGGGTGATATGTCTGCAAAAGAACCAGGTTTGTTCAGGATTATTTGAAATTTGTCCCATTCAGTGTGAAAATCTAAACACATTCAAAGATGCAGTCCTATGGGAACTGAACAATCCTAATATATACAGGACCTAAAAACTCTCAAGATAAAACCTTGAATTTCAGTGGCTGAGTTTGAAATGTATTCTTTAAACAAACAAACAAAAAAGTTCATTCTTACTATTCAACTGCTTTTCCCTCTCTCTCTTTTTTTTCTTTTCCTTTAGAAAAGCCTTAGCACTATTCACATTCTTGAATAAAGTGGTCATAGGACACTTTTACTGACAGATCGCTTATAAGGACTCTTTTGAATATGTTATCTCTACAGTGTTCTTAAATTGTCCTAAAACAATCAAATAAGTTGGATAACTCCCTTCAATGTGTTTTCAATTGCAGATCGTGACACTTTCATCCAACAATTTTGAGGAGATAACTTTTAATTACAATAATAAGAACCATATGGACAATGATTGATGCAAACCTGATGTGTTCTCTTACTTTAATAATCTTTTTAATTAGAGGCGAAAGAATGCTTTATCTGTTGAGAAGGAGAAGAGATGAGTTGTGATGTTCTGCTGCACTTTTGTGACTTAAAAAATTTAATTGCTCATCAGAAGTGTGTGTTTACCTGGATACAAAAGGTGAGAACTTACACAGTGTTTTGTCTCACAGTTTTGCTTATTTTCAGCTCTATGTAGTGCCACAAACGGCACTATACTGTTGAGGTTATGATATTCAGTTTTACTTTACTTCTACGAGCTTCTTAGGAATGTAGTTTGCAAACTCAAGGAAAGAAGAGACAGTGTAACACCACCAGATGTCAGAGCATTTGCTTGTCAAAGGGTAGGTCGTATAAGGTGTTGAGAAAAACCTATGAGATGTCTTGTTTTTTAACTGTCCTTAGCTTTTACAGCTGAGAGAGCTTAGAATGTCTTAAGTCTGCTGAGGCTGTGGGTTGAATCAGTTGTAGTTTACCATTGCATGAAATACACACAAACAGGATGGTGTAGATTCAAATGCTAATGCGGGTCTTTGAAAAAGATACTGTGAATATTTTTATCTGAAGTGATTTAAAGGATTCACTTGCTTTGAGCATACAGAAGTTTAGATTCTGCTCATTCTGTGACTGAGATACTTTGCAAACCTACAGGTAAGTCTTAAGTTTCACACATTTGCCTGGAGATTTTTCTCTTGCAGGCACTTGAGTAGGATTAATGACCACTATGGAAAAACAGCACAGAGGCTTTTCTCACTTACTATTGTTGTTCTTTCATATTATATAGTGCTAATAGTGTGCCAAGTGAGTTACTAACAAGTTAGAGGCAAGGTCTCTGCTCTAGAATGTTCATATTCTAACTAAAAATGTGGTATCCCAGGGCTATATAAAGGCAGGAAGGTAATGAAATTTCTGGACAGGGAGGGAACAGAAATGTTATGCACATAAGATGTTGAAGGCAAGGCTAGTTTGTGATACCTGGATTTTTGTGGTTCAGACAAGAAACTGTAAATTAATTTGTATTAGCACAAGCATGATTGGAACTTCACAAAATATTCTGCAAACTAACACAGGAAGAAAAACACACACTTCCATAGACTTGAAGTTGTGTAAGCTTCTGCATTACTTGAGCAACTGGATATAAATGGCATGGATTCCAGCCAGTGTTGTGGCTTGGTAATCTGTGCTAGCATGTTAGGATGCTGACTTTGGGACTGATTCAAATGTCTTTGAAGTCAATTGGAAGGCTTTCACCTTCAGTCAGTGAGCTACAGAGGTGTGTTGCGGAACTTTCTTGTGCCAGGCAATTTGGAAATATCAGTGAGAACAGAGAAAGGAAGAAGTTCAGTTTCCCGTATCAACTGAAAAAGGGAAAGGAAATTTAATTTAAAAAAAAAATTATGGTGGGGGAAGAAATAGTTGCAAAAAGATCTTCATGCCTGTCACCACATGCAAAAGGGACTGAATTTGGGATAGGGATAAGGTAATGGGAGCACGAAAGGAAGTTTGTTGAGTGTCCTCAGGTTACTATGCATTATTTGTGTGGTAGAAGTGGGTGTGCAGCTCATCATAGATAAAAATGTTTAGTCAGGTACAGTCTGCCATTCATATTGTGACCTTATCTGCAAATTAGTTCCCTATGATTGCTTAAGTGATAATACATCAACAGAAATGGAAAAGTTAGACCTAAAGAGAAAAGCACACACCACACCAAAACCAACCAGAAACAAAACAAAATCCCAACCCAAAACAAAATAAAAACCCAAACAGGTTTGACTTGCGTTACACTTACTGACAAAATCATTGTTTAATCCAAGTCCACTCTCTAATGTAATGAGTGGCATGAGGGAGCTGAAGTGCTCAGACAGCCTGCGTTTGTTTCAATCTCTCACACCCAGCATGAGGATGTATGGTGAAAGCATGGAGGGGAGATTATATTTTGGGATTCCTAAAAGAGTGCCCTGGCATATATTCCTACACACGTTTGTCACATCTAAATTATTGAGCAATTGAATTTAGTAGTAATGACCATGAATTAACCATCTGTCAAAGCCGAGGAATGCCTACTTTAACCCTCAGGCTGCCACACATGCCTTTATATGGTGCCCACAGCATTCCTTTGGTCCCAAAGTGGAAGTGTGGCAGCAGACCAAAAAGTAACAGCGTGGTTGGAGGGGAGATAAATTCCTTTCCACTTTCTGAGAAATGGTTATTCTTTTGTTCATTTGTTTCAGCCAAATTCTAGTTGTGTCATAGTGGTATCTGCAAATTGTTTGCATTTTGAAAAAGGATGACTGCTTTACACTGCAAATGCACTTCAGCTTTAAAGAGTCAGGACCTTTTCAAATTATCTTTCACATTACCTCAGACAATATCTATATTTTGTAGAAGGTTTAGAACTGAAAACTATTGGATTTTCTACTTAAGTGTCCTCAAACTTCCACTTCAATTAGTCATCTAAAATGAGACAGTATATAACTTTTAAAATGTAGTACAACTGTATCTTCAAAGAGTCCAGAGTGGTTCAGTGATCATTTGCCTAACTGACTTCCTTGCTGTGTACTCCACCCTAAAACCAAGATTGAATCTCATAAAGAAATAAACGTGACAATTCAGTTAGAAAGTTAGCAGGCTAACTGGTGGACATCTATGTGGTGGGATTTGTTTGTTTTCTTTTTTTTTCTTGCTTGGGCTAACCTAGCCTCTTCACAGCTGTTTTCGAAGATCTGTTCTTCCACAATTTACTAGGCTCTATTTAATTTTTTCACTAAGATCAGTTTGAAATTGTGATGATGATTCCATTCATTCACTTTGAACAGTGACTGGATCACAATATGTGAGTCTAGCTACTAGACCTGTGTTTAAAAATACCTGAAAATGTTTTGGGGAAAAATTATCAACAAAACTTATCCATCCATTTGCTGAGACTGTTGTGGCAGTCTTCAGACAAGCATTTGAATTCCATACTCCAGGAAGTGAGCATCTGTAGTGTGTTGAGAAATGTGACTTCTCCCAGGATAGTTTGATTTGGGGTGTGGCTTTTCTTGGTTTGTTTCATTTTAAAAGAGAGCTGCTTTCCCTTCCCCCTTTCTCCTTCTCAGTCCTTTATTATGGTCTTAAGTTCTCCTAACTGGTCCACTTTGACCTTATAACTTGTAGAAACATCCATATGGAAAACATCAAGATGCTTAATGACTTTCATGATTTCTTTGGGAGGGGAACAGGGAGCAGGGGAAACGAGTTCATTTCTCATACAGTAAGATCATTGATATACCTGAAGTGATCAGTCTTCTCACCTGTCTCTCACAGTAGCTGAATGTAGTCATGAAGACTGCCTCGCTGCTGCCTGGAAGTTAAAAGCACACAGTACTGAGGAGAAAAGCTCCTCACCTTTACCATGGGCAGTGAAAAGATGAGAAGTTAAATGGCTGCTAATAGTTTTACTGGCTTGAGATATGAATCTGCTCCATACAACATCTTTGGAAGAATCATCCACTATGTGTTGGAGTAGTTTCACGTTCCTTTTGCACAAACTGGGCTACAAGGGCTAAGGGTCTAGCCAAAGCAGCTAGCAACAATTGCAGTACTTTGTTGTCCCATAATGAGAGATTGTAAACATGCTGTTATGTGCATCCTTCAGAGTCTTTTCAGTGGCTGTCTAGAGCTTCCCTCAGGTTCAAATCAGACATTCTCCATTTCCTCTCAGTGAGGCTACCTTGCTGCTAATATCTGAAAAAAATCCTGAAATGGAAAAAATATAGGCAATGCTAAAAGGAATACAACTTTTCAATATCAAGTGGAGTGTTCAGAGGGTATGAGACATGCTTTAAATGCTTTAAAATTATTTCTCTCATTTGTTTTTTGAGGAGTCACATTCCATGAGCAGTTAATTTGAGTTGGGTTGTGTCATATATTTCAACTATAGTTCATGCTAATTTACAAATAAGCTTTGCCCTGCACAATACTGTACAGTGCAGTCCCTTGAACAGTCTTTATCTTGCAGTTTTAGTTCCCCCCTGTTACTCCCCTTGAAAGGTAGGTGGTCACCCAAAGTAAACAGAATTCCTTCTACTCCCTCCACATCTGCTGTGTGTTATCTGGCACTCACCTCTGACCCTGATATTCATCATAAGAATAAGAGTTGCATCCTATTCAGCTGGTTGTGTGCACTTTAACTCCAGTGATCACTGGCTGTTGAAATAGCATGTGCTGGGAGAAGAAATTGCTGAGACAGCATCAGGGTGTTCAGACTGGACTGTTCCACTTTCTTATACACTTTTGGATAATTAAACAGAATTCTAGAGATAAGCAGGTCAGCACAGTATACCTGGAGATAGAATTTGGTATTGCTTATGATTATACCTCCTAGTGAATGCAACGAAACTAGTTTGATGCTGACCCTTAATGAGAAGGGGTTTTGAAAATAGCCTAGTTCTTTTCCCCAGCTGCTGTATCAAATGACATTATGCATCTGTATAGAGAAACAGTATCTTGCTGTATGGAAGCAGTAAGTTTGAAAGTATGTTTGTGCTGTGAACAGCAGCTAGTGATTTTCTTACTCTGGTGTAATAACATCATCCTTCGTGACCTAGTGGTATCATTCAAGGAACTAAGTAATATTTGTTGTGAGTTTTAAAATCTGACCTTAAATGCAAGGATCCATATGTTAGGATTAACGCAGATCTGGTCCCTCTGACCCCACTAAATGGAACCCATCTGAAATGTTCCTTTTTCACAAGGGTGAACAGAATTATTTTTTTGGACTGAATTACTTTTGTGGAGGAAGAATTTTGCAGTCTAAGGATGAATTGATTAAAACTTTGGGAACTTTTGGGCAATCTCCGTCATCTCAGCATGGGCACTTCTAGTCAGAGGGCCATCATGTGGGTAACAAGCATCTAGTAATGCTCAGTGATACATACTGATTATCAGTATGTAAATAGACTTTTTTTTTTCCCCTTTAAATTGGTTATGCTTCTTCACTTGCCAAGTTTGTTTCCTTGAGCATGTCCGTATTTGTGTTTAGCAAAATTAACAAGGGATGAAATAGGTGCTGAGGATGTTAATTGTGTAATTATACGAGCAAAGATGTACCCTGTAATGGGCAGAGAAGAAAAATTAACAAAGAACTTACATGAGGAAATTAAATTCCCTGTTAGTGTTTGTACTAAAGTCCTCATTTTCCCTGCGTTGCCAGTGGTCACTTGTGACCTCAAGTCCAAAGGTGAAAGGGTTTATTTCTTGCTTGTGTTTAAGTATGCACACTTACATCTGATACATGTTCACATTAGTTATTCCTTTTTACCAGCAGATTAAAATATGGGAAGCAGGATTCTCATCCAGGAAATCATGTGTTTGAAAAAGACTGTAAACTGAAATGAAAAGGATTGTATGAACTTTAGCGGTATCTAAGTGGTTTCAGTTTTTGCATTGTTAAAAATCCCGTAGTGTCCTTTTATGCCCTTTTAAACTTGTTTATTTGAATAAGAAAAAACAGTTAGCTTGAAAGGTGCTTCTCAGTATCAGAATTGGCTTCTGATCACCCTATCACTTCACAATCCTTCATACATCAGGAACACTTGAAAGTATATGCATGTTTGTGGGGATTTTTGCTTTTCCTCTGGAGCGATTCAATTATTTATGCTAGAATTATTCTTATTGTGAGTTATTTTTATAATTGAGTCAAAACTGTGTAGGCTGATACAGCCCCAAATTACCTTTGTGATCTGAGAAAATCCTCAAAATGGCCAAACTGAGTAACTTTGTCACTTGTTTGTCATACCAGTTTTGACAATAGGTCATTCCATAGATGTCTAAAATGATCTTTAGCCATGTTTTATGAAGCCAGAACTGTAATCCAATAACAATTTTCTGGCTAAGTGCTTCTCAGTTGCCACTGGGGACTAACTGCATCACTATCGCTGCTCTTAAAATGAGCTTAAGCTAAAAGGACACAAATTTCACATTTCTTTCCTTATTTTCTTGAGAGTAATCTAAGAAAATAATATTTTAAATAATTGCATTCTGGTTCCTGAGGGACATCAGCATAATTGCATTGAGGATACCTTTATTTTTTTATGCATTTATTTATTAACAAAGAAGTATATTCCATCTGTAAACCAAATGATTGGTCCAGTGGCACAAAACAATAAAGCAATGAAACCGCTAGTTCATTAAACTGGAATATAGGGATTGAATGACTAATTTATGTTGATTTAAATTTCATGTTATAAATTATAGGATTTCAAGATGTAAGGGAAAAATGTTCCCCATGATGCAGGTTATCTACAGTTCCAGCCAGGAAGATTTATATAAGACTCACTGGAGATGAAGGAAGGAGAGGTACTGAATGCTGGGACTGTCACGGTTCATCTGGTGCATTGGTAGACATATCACAGAAGGCACAACTGAAAAAAATACCCAAGACAAATTAAAACAGTAACAACAAACCCCACACACAAGCAAGCAAACAAACCAACCCCAAACAACCACCAACAAAAAAACCCCAAACACCAAAACCCTTACTGAAATTGAAGTTGCATTGGAGAGGTTACTTCTAAATATGGATAGTTTGAAATGCTTGTTTCTGAAACTGCAACTTGAAGGTCAGGTTGCAGGAGAACTGAACAGTGAGAAAGAGGGATGCTTCATAAACCTTAAGTGGTTTCCTTTCATTCCTATATTATCTCTCCTGTCATCCATCCTAGTGTTTTATTCAGTGTAATCTTGTTTTCAAAACTTTCTTGTGAATTTCAGCCTGCTATTAAGTTCTCTCTCTTCTGATCATTTTCGTTTGATTTCTGTGTTTAACAGTCTCTGGAGTTGCCTGTAGAAGGAACTATAAAACCAATATAAGACAATATGTTCTCTTCAGAGCTACTATGTTGACTGTATTCCTACTATTGGGACCTAGTGTTCTGATTTTGGAGATGAAATCTTAAACGACTCTTATTTCAGCCTTTGAGACACAGGCAAGTCACTTTCTGAGAACAGCATGTGCCTCAGTGCTACCCTTCTTCAAAAGTTGTTTTGGTTTCCTTCTTGAGTGACAAGAAGTGTTTCATAGAGGCTGCCCTCAGATTTTCTGGAGAAATGTTAGCTAATCTTTCCATTTCTGACATAAAAATGATAATTAATCTAAGCCACCTGTATGGCAAACTATCACGAAGGTTCAGGAAATAAACTGATGTAATGAAGTTGAGGTTATGGGATATTTCTAGGATTAATGCAATGGAGCCACAATTATTGTGAATTTAAACCATCTCCTCACTTAATTCAAGCCACCTTTTCATCTCTAAGCACAGGAAGATATTTTCATTCTGCCTCTATTAGGTGCCACATGCCACTTTTTTACAGTGGGTTTTAAGGAGGCCAGTGCAGTAAGTAGTTTAATAATATCTATGGACAAACATGTGACATGCTGGTTTCACAGTCTTTCTCTGTGTTTCACAGCTGGAAGGTGCAGTTATAATGGGCATATTTGCCTGCTAGAACTGTCTTCTCCCTCTGAGGAAAACATAGTCGGTTATTTGATCTAGTAATTTGTGTACTTTGAAATAGTATTAATTCTGATATACAAAATATAAATCAAGCTTTTTCCAGGGTAAAATTTGCATTTGTTTCTTGGGAAGGAAGATTTCAGTCTCCTTTGACCACTAGAAGTGATCTGCTGCATCCCAACACAGAGTTGGGTGAAGGCTCTGTGTCCTCAAGCAAGTCAGCATGAATTGAGGCACTTTCATGAGTACCAGCACTCTACTAAAAGCATGGCCAGTTTGGATCAGGTTCCTCAGGGCTATTATTGTCAATTTTTAGCATCTCCAGGGGCAGGGATTGTGCTCTCTGGCCTAGATGTTAGTGTTTTACAGTCCTTATGGTGATTTCTTTGCTGTTTTATTTCAACAGGGGAGGTTTGGGATGGATGTTAGGAAGAAATTCTTCACAGAGAGAGAGATTGGCCATTGGAATGGGCTGCCCAGGGAGGTGGTGGAGTCACCATCACTGGAGGTGTTTAGAAAGAGATTGAATGAGGCACTCAGTGCCATGGTTTAGTTGATTAGATGGTGCTGGGTGATAGGATGGACTGGATGATCTCAAAGATCTTTTCCAACCTGGTTAATTCTGTATAATTGCAATATCCATTGTTGCAACTTGGTGTCCTTTATCTCCCACCCTGTCATTTGTGCACCTTGCAGAACAGTCCGGTACACTCTCTCTGTAGTTGAAGACTACTTCAAACTGTTTGAGACTGGCTGCAGTTGCTTGTGTTTCGATGAACTTTTGCAGAGCTTCAGAATTTTCAAGAATGGGTATTCTACCTTTAGTAGTTCCTTGGACCTTATTTTTAGCACTTTGTTGAACCTCATTTAAAGCTGATTAACAGGGGCAAACAAATTCTTATAGCTTTGTGTAATAATCAGGATTTTTTTTAATCTCAAGATCTGCAATATGGGCACATTTTAGGATCTGTAAGGTTTATGAAGGACAGTTGTACCTTTGCAGGGCATGCAAAAACCCATGACACTTTGAGTACGTTATCTCACGAAAGCTGTGTGTATTCCCCTTGAAGCAATAGCTAAACACCATAAACCTTGATTGTTTCCAAAGGCTCAGAGAGGCTCAGGAGTCCTGAGCTCCAGTTTATGCTGATTGTCCATAATGTATTTAAAGCTTATCTTTGTATACCTCATTGACTCCAACTATGTAAGTGTTTGCATAATATGAAAACGGTAAATGAAAGAAAGATGCCAATTATCAAATATGAACCGAATTTCAGGGCAATAAGACATGCACTTTTCATTACAGATCTGGCCTTGCTATTCTTTAATCCTGCCAGGAGGATGATACTAGGAGGTCTTATGTATACTTGGCTAGACAAGATAATCTTTAAATAAGTTTAATTACTATCTGGTTTATTGTTTGTGGTTTTCTTTTTCCTAGTGCTCTCAAATAGGAGATAATCTGACATGCAAATAATTTGCAACACAGGTAGGTCACACAGCTGATTATATTCAATCATTTCTGGCAAAATTTTTGAATTTACTCTGTGAAATTGCAGATCAGGAAAGCAAGGTTTAGGTAGTACTGTAGAAGTACTATCAGAATGACAGATACAGAGTTGGAGAACACAGCACATAGCTGTGAGTCATTCTAATGCTGACAGACCACTTCCAAGGCATAAAACCATATCAGAGAAATAAGTATCTTTTTCTATACTGGTTCCCTCTTGAATCTATTAATTGAAACAGAAGCTTACAGGTCTGTAAGTCATCCTCACACGCCACACAGAGTTCAACCTGTTGTTTTCTCAGCTGCAGTTTTGTGTGTGAATTCCCTTTCTCTCTTTTTGTGAACATATACACCCCCTACCTTCTCCAGTCAGCTGTCTCCTGCCATAGAGATGTTAAAATATGTTCTCTTCCCCTGCCTTCAAAACAAAAAAGGGTGTGAATTTACACTGTTGTTTTAAAGAGGATGTTCCTCTAATTTGCTAATAATGAGATTAATAGCTCAAGAAGGAAAGAGCTTTCATTTCCCTTTATTATGAAGTAGACACTAATTTTCTGATGTAAATCACTGAATTATATACTTCAGAGGTGTGTCTGTGAAGAAATAAGTGGATGATCATATTAGAAATTTGAGTTTGTATGAAACAACATATGTGAGTTGATAGACACATATAGCTTGAGATTTTTCTGTAACTTTTACTTCTTGCCACAGACTATTATCAGATTAGGAATAATTTACCTTCAGAATAAATTACTGACAATTCATGCTGGACTCCATGCTCCAAGGAGCTTCTACTAACATCAGTCAGATGAAGCCTGCCTTGGAAGACACTGTTGCTTGCTGCTTATGATTATGTATATTAATCCTCTCATGAGTGTCACATGTAAACCACAGCTCTCATTTTCTTTACCCTTTCTTGACATCATCCTTCTCATCCAGCAAATTTCTAACTCTCTCCACTGCCCCTTTGTAGTGGGTTTGATCCTCTCAGCTCCAGCACAGGCATTTCTGCATATGCAGCTATCAGCTATTTTCCACAGGCCCAGATTCCAGATGCCTTTGAGGACCAAACAAAGCATTGCTGTCTATAGCACAAAGTATATGGGAATACATCTGGAAGAGGAGGCCACTATGGATGAAGAACGTATAATAAGGAATTTTGTCAAGAGGAGAAATAAATTGTAAGGGGTCTTTTTGGTTGTTTGTTTGAGGGGTTTTCACCCTAACAAACTAGGATTTTTAGGCCTACTGCTGGGACATTAATTATTTCTTATCTGAAATATTGTATTTACTATTGTGCTTTTGTATTGGGGACAAGTTGTGAAGAGGCTCAATACTGTGGATTCAGTTTTGTAACCATGTACGTAGACTCTCTGCCATGCCACGTATTTCACTTGGGGATCTATTTTTCATTAAGAGTGATCTATTAGTGATAGGGTGGAGTTCAGTTTTGGCAGATGAGGTTCAGGATGGCATCTACATGTCTTTGCTGTCCTTCAGCAGACCTCTGTACTGTTGCTCATACTCTTAGCCAGATACACATTGTGAGACCTCCAAATCTTTGGGGACTCTGGGGCAAATGGTGTGTTTGACTCTCAAACACTGTCACAGATTACATGCTAGCCATGCATGATCTGTCTGATGGCTTCAGACTTACATTAATCCAGATATGGTTTCTTTTGATCCTCACATCACTTTGCATGGAAGGTTTCAGGGCATCAAAATTGTACTCAAGTGACTAGACTTCACATCCAAATATAGGTGAAGCACAGAAAATAAGGAAACTGGCAGTTATGAATGGAAAAAAAAAAAAAATAGAATGGAGAGGATATAGCAGGCATTGCTTTAGAATGAAGATTGAGTGGCAAACAATAGGTTAAGAAGGAGATTTTTAAAGTTTGACTTGATATGCATACAAGACCAGTACTTAAATCTTCTAAGAACAAAATCATTTGTGCTGTAGCACACTTAAAACAGGTTGCATCCTCTTTCATATTGAGAGCAACATCACAATATTTGGGAATCTTTTTGTCCTGAGAATCTTAACCATAGAACGCTGTTCTGCACACTTGATTTTCATGAGGTCTAGGTTTAGAAGCAATGTGAGGCACTGCATATAATTTTTTTGTGTTGATATTGGTGAAGTTGTAGTTCTGCTTTTTGCTTCAGCTGTTTATAAGCCATACCAGTACAACGTTGTTCAGCCAATAAGCAGCCATTACATTTGTGCTATTTAAGCACATTGGAAAGTGACAGTAAAGCAGACAATAGAGGTTTTCTTTCACTCATATCTTTGAAAACATATTCAGCAGTCTCAGTGTTATAGTTGGGGAAGGTAGTCCTCTGGTTCTATCATTTTTGTTAAACACCACTGCTTTAAACTAACTGGCAGTAGGCTTTTTTCTACTTGCTAAGCAGATGGGTAATTCAGATAACTCCACAGTCATCAAAGGCTCCTTCTTTGGTCATGCCACAATCACTGAGACAGTTCCAGGTAAGAGTATTTGGCAGGGATAGCTCAAGGGTTCATTCTTTTCAGAGTGTTGACTTTACCTGACATATCTTTACTGAGTGCCACAGTGATTAGTCATCTGTATGTTATTTAAGGGAAGTTAAGGAATACTATTTTCTGTATATAAGAAACAGCTAGGGGATGTGTAATAAAAATAAAGAAACAATAAATTCCCCTCAGCACTGGAGAAGATGTGCTAGGAGAGAACAGTTGTGCAGCAAGCAAAGCACAGTGTAGAACAGTGCGTGCATGTATATACCAGGTAGAATAGAGTATGTTGACTTCCATCAAGACTGCCAGAAAATCCTCCCTTTTAAACTACTGTAAACAAGATTTTATAATCTTCACAGACTTTAACTGTTTGGGTTGATATTTTCCACGTTGAATTTCGTCCTGTGGCAAAACACTTGGAATAACTATGACCAAAAATGTTTGGCTGTTTCTGTAAAGAAAGTGAATATGTATTGCTTTGTATAAAATTTGGAGCACTTTTTCCCCACCCTGAATGATGTCTTTCTTTTGTTATTTAAAAATACGATAAAAATCTACAAAGTGTGATCTTTCCCTGAATTGCTGCTTCCTGTTGCTGTTGTTGCTTTATTCTATGAGCTGAAATGATAGAGGTCTGTACAATGACGCAAAATATTGCCAGTGATGCTACTGAGCCACAGGATTCTATGCTATGGCATTTGCAGAGAGCTGAACACTTTTGAATTTTTAGAAACCTGGTAATTTGCAACTAAAACCTGAGATGACAAGTTGAAAGTTTAATATTAGGGTTAAATATGGTGGTTAAAGAACAGACTCACTTAATAGTCAGTTCAAATATTTTGTTCAAATATTTCAAATGCATTATTCTGTTCTTGCTTGGGGTGGGAATTTTGGTTTGGCTTGGTCTGGGTTTTTTGGGTTGGTTGGGTTTTTGGTGTTTGGTTGTCGTTTTCTTATTATTATTCTGTCAAATGCGTGTGCCTTCTGGCCCTTTTTATTATATACTTTACAAAACTTGCAGAGACAGAATTATTCATTCCCTCTTTGGTTTCTATATAGCTTTCAACTCTATATTATGAACCATTACTGAAACCATTAATGGAGTATTTTTCACAACACCTTGATGAAATAAGGAGAAATTATTGTCCTCATTTGTCAGATGGAGACTGAGACACATTAATTCAAGGCTGAAAGTACTACTAATTTGGGAACTTTTCCTGAGACATCCTGCTCCAAACTTATTTAGAATATTTGACATGGGGTAGTAAGCTGAAAGTGCAGCTCTCTTTAACTTCAGCTACATTTGTAGAGTTATCAGTGCTTTGAGGAAGGTAGGCCCCCAGTTTAAAGTCAGGCATGAAATGCCTGAGGAGTGCACAATTCATAGATGACTGTGTGAAAAGCTTGGTTTTAAGAAACTTATCCTGTACCTTATAGATTTTCTCATGACAAAAGCAGGTGTAGACTTCACACTCTTCAGGGCAACCTTTAAATTACCTTAAGTAGGAGACCTTTTCTGTATGTTCATTTGGGGTTTTTTGTTTTGGTTTTGGTTTGTTGTTTGTTTGCTTTGTTGGGGTTTGGTATGGTTTGTTTTTTTTCTTTCTTTCTGCATTCCTCACTCATAACTCTGAGCCTCAGCAATGCACGAGGCAGTTATCATCAGGCAGCAGCCTCCTGCCCTGCATCAATTCATCTAGCACACAAGTCCATGCCATGTACTGTATGAAATGATGAACTTGTGGGAAACTCAGTTTGTGATTATGTAACTAAGTTGTGTGATGCGATTACCAAATCTTAAACTCTTGTTCCATGTTTGATCACAAGCAACTGAAGTCTGAGGTCTATCTATGGAGAGAACTACACAGAGTACTAATGATTTGGCAAGTATACTTGCATAAAATGACTCCACATACATTTGTGCAGGCAGGTATAGCTTGAACAGTGATGATTGCTGCTTATCTGTACTGATTTCCTCCCATTCCTCATCTTTTGTCCCTTTTTTATACCTAAATCCCAGACACTGTAGGATACAGATTACTATGTTTTGCTTGTATAGAACTTTAATGTGGTATTGACTAAGGGACCTCTGCTGCTCTGACAGAGTCCCTCTTCTTTCACATTATTCATGCTATCATCTGTAAAAAATGAGTCTCTCAACTACTTAATTGAAATGTTGGCTATATAGACTGTTCTCTGTGGACCTCAGAGGCGGTAATCACTGACAGTTTGTTATGTGTATTGCTCACCTAGAATGATATAAGGGGAATTGCAATTTGTTCACTAACTTTTGCTTCTCTTAAGTGAATTTAATGTGTTTTATCCTTTTCAATTTACTTAAGTGCTAGCAGTTTCTTAAAACAGAACATTAAATTGACCTGTATACCTGTATCACAGGACTGTTGTGAAGATTAATAATTAGATAATGTTTGTAAAGCACTTTTTATAAGTGAAAAGTGCTATAAAGTGCTAAATATTATTATTGCAGCATGATAGAGATCACAAAACACAAGTGAATTAGCTCTAGGCTTAATCCTTATAAGGCAAAGCATACCAGGGGTGAAATAACATTACAGTTATTTTTCTTACATCCAGCACTTCATTAACTACCACGCAGGGTTATATAACTCTGCAAGTGTCTAACTTAGTGAAGTTTATAATCATAGCAGGAAAAGTTCTCACGGGTTTTGCAGACAAAACTTGTATGTACAGCCTTTAAGGTCACACAGAGTTCCTTCAGCTAGGAAGCATTAATGCCTCCAGTTGCATGTAGGGACATCAGAGCTCACTTTGGTGTTCCCTACATTAATCCCTAAAGGCAGGAATACCTGTGTCTAGGTTAGATAATACAAATCACTAAATACAGATGTTCCTGCATTTAAAGTGGCACAATGTCATTGAATGAGTGCTGACATCTATATCTTTTGGGGATTTTACTATGGTTTCTGTTTTCCATAGTGTTAACCTCTCCTTAGTCTCTGCTTTTCCTCTAAAATTTCTCTGAAGATGTGAAAAAGATGCAAATCCATCACTTGTTTTCTGGCTCCAGTCAAGTCTTTAATGTCTTTGAGAAAGTCACTCAGCAATTTCTTTCCTTTTCACTTCTCACCTATTGCTTATCTTGCTACAGGTGGCCAATTGCTACTGCTGCACTCATTGCTTTTCCTGAGGAGGTCATTACCACAGGATATTCTCTCAAGCCCTGTTCTGGTGCTGCCTGTTTTCTGCCTCATCTTCTGTAGGACAGTTTTGAGCCAAAACACTGAGAATTAGTATTTGTTACTTGGTATAGCTACCTGTTATGTGAAGTAGCCTTCTCACAGAAGTGATGTGCCATAGCTTTGGAAGATGGTCCATTAAGAAAACTTATATGACTCTTTCAATATGGTTTAACATCTCCTAGGCTGATTGCTTTTTTTCTTTTTTCTTTCCTTCCCCCTCCCCTCCTACAGGAATGATCAGTAGACAGCCATTTAAACCCTGTCTGCTGCTACGTTGAGTGACTCTACAGTTCCCTCTGAATCTTACACTAACTGCATTATCTGTTGTGTCTTTAAAGAAAAAAAACAAAAGTCAAAATGTGCACCAAGGCACCATGTCCCCACACTACAGTTAATTTCTAGACTACTGCAATGAGTTAAGCGAATTTGTTTGTTTCTGATATGTGCAAAATGTGTGTTAAAATGTCGGGCCTTATGTGGTGAGTGTTGAAGAGAAACCAGTTGCTTTGAGCACCAGGTGCACCAGCTTCAGGGGAACAATTGCTGGACACCTCAGACAGGTGTTTTTAATTATCTAATTGCAGCTTATAGTGCAAATGCAAGCACTTGTCTTGGGAGAGACCTGCAGTCAAAGGAGCTTACAAGATCATGGCTTCTTATCCACATTTTCTTCCGACATCCCTGCTTCACAGTCTCAGGGATTTGATATTGGGGTCCTCAGTAAGAAGAACTCCACCTGCCTTTGTGTCCAGATGTTGACTGGGGCACATACAGTTACAACGCAAACAAGAACAGATGGAGGCTGGAAAGAACTGCAGCCCTGTGAACTGCCCTGGTCCGCAAAGCACATTCATATGTGCAAGGAGCGAAGCTGAGGCTGTCCTGTGGGACTCACTCATCTGGTTAGCCACGTTGGCCCTTCCATGGGAAGCCAGGTAAGTAGAGGTGAACTTGATTATAAGCAAGGTAGCTTTGTGGGGTAGCTATGAGAGATGCTAGAATGAAAATATAGATGAATAAGTGAAAGATTTGATTTAGGGACCTACTGATATGTTTCTACTGTGACACAATAAGGAGAGGGAACAAGGATTCCCTTGCTAGACTAAAGACACCGTTGAGACTGGGCCTCTGAGGTTTTTCTCGGGGAAAGACAATACCAAAGGTGAGGGGGAAGAGTACTGTGCTCCTTTTTGTCTTATTTGTGGCCCTACAGACTGGAGTTTGTCTGTTTTGGCTTGTGGCCCCCACAGAAGGGGTTCAGCAGCTTTGGTCTGTGACCCCACAGAGTGGGGATTGGCAGGTTTTGTTTCCGTCCCCACTGTGGAGGCCCAACAAAAGGAGGGAGTTGAATCGGCTGAGCCAGAGTTCCCTGGCAATGGGTTATGATTGCCCAGGTTCAGCCTGATTTTAACTGCTCCATCCTGCTGGAAATGTTGATGGTGGTGATCTTTACTCTTGTAGGGGCAGTGATGACTGCAGCACAGAAAAAATAGATGTGTTGTAGATCAAACAGAGTGAGAGAAGAAGAGAGTATGAGAGGAATTGGTTGTGGACTTGCAGGTGAAGCTTGAGGCAGGGTAAAGCTTCTGTGAGTCAAGATGGTTGCAGAGGGCCTACAGAGCCATCTGAGCAGCGCTTTCCTTAGGGAGTGAGAGCTGTGGCTAGAACTGGCCAAGCTGTGGCAGGGAGACCTTGGGAATGAGTGTAGATTCAGTATTGTGGCTACAAACCACAATTTAGGTGCTTGGGAAGTAGTTTGTCATTATCCTTGGGCTGGAATGAAAGAAGCAAAATCTAAGGGAGATAATGTTGTTCCTCAGCTTCATCTGCTTTTTAAAACTGAGTCCCAGTATGATGAGGCAATGAGGGTGGTCTAGAGGTTGTGGTTAGGGAGATCCCCTGAGTACCACTGAACTGGCAAAATTACAAGAGAAGTATAGCTATGCCCCTTGGGAGTTGGAGACTGAGTGTGTGTGGAGGTTGTCTCTGACTGGGTGGGACAGAGTGAAGCTTGCTGAGGTGAATGGCCTCAAGAAATTTATCTATACTTAGTAATAGTGACCACAATTAGGTTCCATGTCTTTCGGGGAGAGAGCACAATAACCACTGTGTGACTCTACTGCTGGACTCTATAAACCATTCTGAAATGCTCTTTGGGATGTTTTCCATGTCTAAAGCTAATTTGATGGGCTGTCAACATGTGTTATGCTATCTTGTGTTCTGGTAATTTTGGGTTTATAAAATAAGTTAATGAAGAAATGTAAAGTTAGAAACACCAGAAACCCAGAGAGAGTCAAAGAAAGGTTTTATTGTAGGAGAGACTGGGATTTTTAATTCAAAGTGGGGAAAGGTGAGAAATTAGGAGCTCTAAAAAGGAGAGGAATATTTGAGAGGGGAAAGGGAATTACTTGATAAGCAAGAAATACCAAACTGGTCAAATGAAATTTCATGCATCTCATAATTAGCATATAGAACTTATTGCCATGAGATATCATGGGAGTCAAGCACTTAAGAGGATTGAAAAAGATCAGACATTCATATGGGTAATAACAGAATCCAAATTACATTGAGTAGAATAAAAACATTAATAAAGATGTAGAACTTTATGCTTGTGGGCAAGAGCCAAACACACGTGAATTGGATTCCAAAGAAACTCCATACTTGAGGTGATTATTCCATAATTTTCTCCTTGGTTTTGCTTTCCTTTTTAGCAAAAAGTACCCTGCAGAGAAACCTTGTGGTCCCATGCATTTATGCTTCTGTAAGAAGGAAGAAAAGGGTGCCAGAAGCATAATATCCTGTTTGGTGTTTCTCAGACAGGGATAACTTGTAGACAATTCCAGAGAACACAAGTAAAGTAATCTTATCATAACTGGCATTAGGGCCTGGCTGCTAAATTGTGTGGAAAAAAGACCTGGTCAAGTTATTCGTAACTCTGATCCCCCACAGCTGAGCCAGGAGTGAATTCTGTGGAACAAAGAATCCTAGAATCCTGGATGATTTTTTGCAAACCCATTGTATTTTAGTCCCCATCTCCTTCAAAATAAATTTACCATTTGAAGCACATAAATACATTATTCATACTTGAAAGGAATGATTCCTCACATGTAATCTGCCTCATACTGGCAGGTCACAGTTTGTGAGTGGTCTGGTTGTGGCAGTGCATGTTAGGTTTGCTGCCTGGAGATCTCAACACAGACCCCAGCCTGCCAGGTGAGCCAGCGCAGCAGATGTGCTTTCCACCCCTGCCCTCCATTCAAACTGGGACTACATCTAGTCACATGATAGTCTGCTCCCCTGACCTCTCTTCTGCATGATGAGATAGAAGACTTTGGAAATCACTTTCCCAAACTGAAGTGAAACAATCTTGCCAATTAAAAATGGCTGTACAATGCTGCTAAAGTTTTTGTCATTTCCAAAGGTATTGCATTTATTTCTGTCTTTCACTATTGCTTGACCCTATGACTGCTGTAGCCACTTCCAGGCACTGAATTAATCTGAATGGAAATATAGGCAAAAAAAGCACAGTAGCCACACTCTATTTATCACAAATTTGAGGAGGAAAAAACCTGCTTCAGCACTGCCTCCATTTCATACTTCATATCTCTAAGAGTAGCCAGTTAATTACATTCCATGGTTACTGCTATTGTATTATGTGTTTATTTGAAGTGCAAAGATAATCATCGATTGTATGCTCTTGACTACACTATTAATGGTTTCAATACCCACATTGTGTTTACATTTTGCTTTATAACTAACACTTAGCCATTATGGTTTTAATGTGTAGTAATTCAGTGAATACTGTCTCCATGCAATGCCCTTGCCATTTCATTCTGCGGTATTAAGTGTTGTTTTTCTGGGAAGGTCTTGAAATGTCGGGCATTATGTATGAGTTATGCTAATTTGTTAGGGCAATGAATACATTAATTTCATTAGTAAATGCCCCCAAAGCAATAATTACCAGTGTAGGTGTGTCAGAAACGATCATGTTCAGTTTTGCCAGTTAATTATTAAGATTTTGTTCTAAAGGACCCAGATTTGACATCCGACTTCAATTTAGCCATAAATAAGCCTGAAGTATATTGGGCTGAAGGAAGCTAGCCAAGAACTTGTTTTGTTCTTAGAAATCTCTACATTTTGTCTAATAGTGACTGCCAATAAGATGCCAAAATAATTAGTGTCAGTGATATGAGGTTTACACTATACCTCCCAAAAAGGCACATCATAATGAAAATGGCAATCGCATTTCCTCGTTCCTCTCATCTCGCCTTATGTTACAGAATGCTGAATTATTCACTGGTGGTATTACTTGCTACTGCAGTATTAAATTTGAAATGGCTGCAGTTTGTCGTTAAAGCTGAAGGGTGTTTTTTAATGGAGTTTACTTATAATGGCCTAATTAGGCTTCTAAGTTATATCCATGCACTTACTGAACTTTACATGCCTAACACTGTAAAAGAGACAAATGGAGGCACTTGTGCCTCCCCTACTTTCCATAGATGTGACCCTATTTTTAATTACAGTGGACTTGTTGAAAGCACACAATAAACCACTCTTCAGTAATAATATGCTGCTGGGTACCTTAAAACTGTATTTTTCCAAAGGAAACTTGGAAAACTGTGTTCTTGAGCTGAGATACATTTCTCAGTTGTTAAAATGGCAGCAAATAAGAACTCTTCAATGTTTCGTTTTTGTTATCTGCTTTGTAAAATAGGGACATAGAAGGAGGGAAGGACACTCTCTGTTCTCATCACTAATGTTACTTATGGCTCCTTTAAAAACATACATACATTTCAAATTGCAAGTTGGAACTTTTCAGATCACTACAAAATAACGCTGGGAAAATTAGGACCAATAGCTACTGTCTCTCTTTAGTTACATCATCAAATACTCAGTTGTATCATAGGAAAATGCACTATGTATGAAAGCAAAAGACATATGGGCTCCCTACGTTTCTCATCAGTGGACAAGGATAACAGTCACAGCAGCTATTTCAGCTCTGAAATGCATTTTATATTGAGTGTAGAACTCTTCAGATGTGGAGTGGAGGCCATCATTAGTCCAGTTCAATAAGAATATATTCTGCAAAGTTTGCTCCCTGACCTTATTTCATAATCTCAAGCAGAGTCAGTGAATAATATTGCATCCAGCTTCTTAGATTTCCAGATAGAAAGAGCAGGTGTTGACTTGTGGCTTTCTACTTTTGCATGACAGATAACTTCCCATTAGTTCAGCTGATACTCAGTTTGTCTTGGGACAGTTATAAGCAGATGCAACTGATCACACAATGAATTTTGGCATGTATCTAGGCAGCCTGGTTACTTTACTGACTTTCTGGTCAAGCTCCTGAGAAGCATAACCACCCCAAGGAGAAGCAAGTACAGTGCTACAAGTGTAATAGAAGGCCTGCATAACCATTTCTATTGCTGGATGGCTTCTTTGCTGATCCACTATTTGTTTAGGCGTTCAGAAGCCAAGGAAATTACATCCTTCCTGCCTCAGATTGTGCCCTTTTCCCAGCATATTGGGAGGAAAATGAGTCTTGTGTTTATTAGCCAATTAACTGAAATAGATTGACAGTTAGTATTCAAACACATTTAGAGTGGCACAAATCTATCAGAGTAATCTAGGACTACTGTTCACCATTGAGATTCTGGAATACGTAGGCAAAATATCATCTTAAAAATTTATTCCCAAAAGATAAATCCCCTGGGAAATCAAGTTCTGTAAAAAGCTGTCAGTAGCAAGGAATATATATATATATATATATTTTTTTTTTTTTTCTCCTTATAATCAAGCATCCAAGTCATTCAGGGAACAGGTTGCCACTGAGTCTGTTACTTACCTGCTTTTTTCCCCTTTTTTCCCCCCCTAAGTATTAAGTTTAAACATTTACAGATTGATTTAATATTTATTGCACAGTTTAATAAAACTTTAGTGATGTAAAAGAGCTGCTTGCAAAGATGTGCCCCACTTGAAACTCATTTACAGAATCAAATGCTAAGTAAAATAAACAGCTTGGCTTTCTATTGATATTTTATAGCCACCTTAAGGAAAAGGTGGGGAGGAGGGTTGTGTTGCCATGTGGATTTAATTCATGAACTTCCACTCAGAATGCTCAAAGGCAATACGGTAGTTGAGCCAATGTTCTCTGTTATATCACAAAAAAAGAGAGTTGGGTTTTTTTTTAAACCAAATACAGGGGATCAACTGCAGCTGCAAAGAGGAAATTTAGAATTATCATCATACCAGTATCAGAAGGTCCTTTATATTTATAGCTTCATAAAAGTTCACAGCTAGAGTATTTGCTGCCAACTCATATAAGAACTAATGAAAGTTTCTGCAGATTTTTTTTTTTGTGGACAGTGATATCTTAATCCTGTAAACCCCAATGAATTCTTATATTCAAAACAATTGTAAAAGAGGAGAGAAAAGGACTTCTTGTTGCTTTAATAGTCACACTTACTATCAGACAAACTGTGCTAGAGTTTTTCTTGGGTAATATTGCTGCGGTCCAAGTGTAGCCGTTAACATCAAGAAGACTACTTGTGACAGTATCCTTCCATGTAAAATAAAAAAGTTATAATGCTACATAGCCTTTAAGAAGGCAAGTTGTTGTATTATTTCCATAAACTTTCAAATCTGTTTTATAATCATAACAATTGTTATCGCATCAACATGAAAAAAACCTCTTATTAAACAATGTTTCTTTCAGATAAGTAGTGTGTGGCAGTAATAAAAACTTTGTGTTTTAATGTACCTCAAAGGGTGCTGTGACTCAGTAATTCACAGGTTCTCTGAGCTTTCATGACTGAAAGAGAGATTGTTATTTACATTCCTAAAATTATTAAAATTTTATCAATATTTTTCTCTCCAGCTGCTGTAGAAAACTATTCCAGAAAGAAAAGATTGTGATAGTAACCAGCTACCTGAACACTTTTCAAATCTGAGGGTAATACAAGTTTTGGTGATTTAATTTTTTTTCTAGTTACTGTTCATCTTCCTCCCCACTCTTTCCAGCTTCTGTGTTTATGAAGTCAGAGACGCTCTTAAATTTGTCACCTTTGCATTGTTGTTTTGTCCCTTCTCCCCTGCAACCTCATCTAGTTGGAGAGAGCAGCTCCCAAGAATAGCATATAGTTTTGAAATTTTACTTGGCAGGATCTTTGAAACTCTGTAGTGAGAAATGTTCTGGATTGTAATAATAGAAGGGTGTCACTTGGTGCCACCAGAATAGAGGGCATGTTTCAAAACCAGAATGTTTCCAATCCTATTGTTGGAAAAGGATTTAGCTCTCAGAAAAAGGAGCTTCCTTAATCAAAGGAGTTAAACAGGAGTCATAACATCACTCTAGTGTTGTATTTAAACATACATTCCTTTAGAAGTACAGCGACTTTCATGCACGTGGCCCTGGTAACTGGGAGAAAATCACAACGGATTCAGAAACTCTGTAAAGGTCATAATTGTTTAGGAATGATTTTGTGGGCAGAATGAGGATAAAAGAATGGAAAGAGTTGGGCACAAAAAAGTTCCATTATTTTCACTGTGCTGCTTCTTTAACACTCTCAGTTTATGAATAAGGGTGGTGTCTGTATTCATTTGTGTAGTTGTGAAAACTCATGAGAAAACATGCCTTTTTTTTCCTCCCCTGCCAAAGAGTAATAGTGCAGTGAAAAATGACCTCTTTCGTAAATCTGAGAGGCACACCTAACAGAGCTGAGCCATTCAGGCTGTCCTCTCAGCCCCAGCCATTTTATCATTTTGCATGCAATGTGCCTCAAGCTGTGAAGCTATTTGTTGAACTAGGCCATGTTACTGTTTGACTGAGAGGAAGACAAATGGTCCATATTATCCTTAATTTCCATATAATTGTTTTAATCTTTGTTTTATAATAAATGTATAAAAGTGCCCTAAGGGTACCTTTATGTTTGGAATTGTAGGTGTCTCATTTAGAGTCCAAACAAGATGGAAGTGTTCAGATTTGCTTTTTCTTCCTCTCACCTGAATGTGTCACAAGACACATTTGAAAAATAAAATGTTCAGCCATTCTCACTGCAGAGCTCTACCTCCACATGTGAAAGCATGTGAGGCTGTTTTCATCCATCTCATTCTGGATATGTTTAGCAAGTAAGATTAGGGCAAGTGACAGCTTTGGCTAGAGAGATGTGCTCCTGTCAACTCCACAGAACAGATGTTGCTAGGGGATCATATGTTCTAAGTTAAAGGGAACTGGGGAGTGAGGGAAGAAGGAATATCTCAACTGCAACTCACCACTGCTTCCTGTTTTGCATCTTGATACAGGCTTACTCAAAGAGGCTAAAACAAGTAGTCTTACATAAAGAAAATTACAATCTTCAGGACATCTGAAGGGTCAGGATTTATGAGAAAACACACAGAAGTCTCATATGGAATCCTTTCAGTTTGGCACTCTACCTAGGTGTTTTTTGTGTCCAGTTAATGAAATTTCGTCTCACTTAGTCGCTCCCAGTGGTCAGATGCCTGAGGCCTTCACTCTTGGACTTTATAATTCATAGTGGTGGTTTCAGCTGTGTCTTTGTATAGGGGTGGCTGTTTCCAGATGCTACCCCATCCATACATCTGAACTCCACTCACACAGATCTGCCAAAGTGACTACTTCCTTGGGAATACCCAAATAAAGTGCACCCTTTGACACAATTTCTCCACACCAGCCTAGTGGGAGGGAACTAGAGAATTAACAGAGTATAAAATGATAAGGGAGAGAAAGAAGGTCCCAAAGAGATTTTCTTTTTGGCTCTGTAGAAGTTAGAATAGTGAGAACGAATCTGCAGACTTTAATGAAACATTGCAGTTCCACTGTAAAACATCTGTGTGGTGCCATAGAACGCCTATAGAACATGTAGCATTGTATAATACATCTCCATAAGAGTCGTCTTATTTGGTTTTTGATTTGGGGTTGTACAGTTGCTGAAATCAGTGAGGTGAGAGGGCTGTCTGTGTGTGACTGAGAGAACAGAGACATATGGAAACTTTGGATAGTTCTTTCACAAGTTGTTTTCAAGAAATAGAGCATAGTCTTCAAGGGGAAAACAAGCACCCTGATTTCTCTAGATGTTAATGTTTAGTTTCATGGTCTCTTCAATAACAAGCCCAGTGAAAAGGGGAAAGTCATATGAATATAATTTTTTTTTTACATTTTGTTTATTAGCATTTTATCTAGGCTAGTAGTAAATGCACATGTCAGCAGAGATCTCTTGGTGAAGCAAATAAAGAATCTTAACAGGCAGGGAGAACAAAACTAACAACAAACTGCTCACAAAGAGCAATTTACTGGTTTCGTTTTCATGAAGATTCTGTTCTGGATTCTGGCTTTGCCAGAAGAAACAGCTGAATGATGACATGGATTCTTAGAAAGAAGATGTGCTGTCTAGTAGGAAAGGGGAAGACTTGAGGAAAGAGTCTATTTCTTTTAACAGTTTCCTCAAAATATTGAATACCACACAGTAAAAAGTTTTCTTAGTTTGATTTGTTGGTTTTGGTGTACTGCCAAGTCTTCATTTATACAAGTGCTCTGATGACCGGTTCCTCTTGTAGTGACTGACTACAGCAAAGCAAGTGAGGTCTTCTCTGGTTCTTTGTTGTGCAAATGGTACAGAGCCCTAAACTCAAGATATGCAGTTTCATGGAACTACTATTTTTGGTTTGCTGTATGCACTTTTACCCATTTATACTACTGGCACACTGCTCTTGAGGCCAGTAGAATTACTGCCTCGTTTCTCCCCCCCACACCTTCCTCCAGTTAAGCCAGTTTATTCTCCCACACAAGGGAAGAAGCTGCAAATTCCAGGGTTAAAATTGAAAGTTGTTTGTACTATGTTTAGTAATTACAAGCTGAACACTTTCTGTGTTGTTACTGGCTCTGCAGTCAACAGCAGTCACAAATGTAGAGCATGGAACTAAATTAAGTTGTATAATTAGTAGAAATAAATGCTGTCTGCACTGCACTCTTCCCAAATCCATTGGTGCATTAGAGATGGTGCCTGTAGGACTCTTCAGCCAGGTGGGCACAAGGAGCTGTCATGTGTCACAGTGCATGAAGTAGCTATGGACTCTCTCTCAACACAAGTCCTTATTTTCAAGGATTACTAAAACATTTCTGACCCAACCCATTCAGCCTTCAGTTTTATGTTGGTGGTATCAGAGAAAGTGCTGTGTTTTCAAAAAAGTAATTGCTGAGTGACCTCATAGGTTAAGATCATCCTCTTACTCTTTCTCTTGCCTTGGACAAGCAGAAAGGTGCAGAATGTAATGATGCACCCTTAAAAGTGCCTGAAGTCAAGATGGAAAAAGGTAGGGAGTGGAGTAACACAGGTCAGATAATCTTAGAGAAATAATTTGTTTCTTTGATTAATTATATTTCATTTCCCAGTATTAAACTCTTTCTCTGAGTTTCTACGATTTTTACCTGACCTTGTCAGAATGTCATTCTGAAGTATGAAAAAAAAACCCTCAAACAAAAATTGCTGAAACATAGCAGTCTAGAAGTTGTAATATTTTTATTTGTTTTATTGTTACTCTAGTACAAGCACTCCTAGCTTTCAGGTAGAAGGAAGAATAAGAGACTAGATTAAGCCCTATAAAGGTAGTAACACAGTAGAACTGGTTTGACTATGTAGACTAATTACATGTTGTTCACTTTTCTTTCTCCTTTCTATTCCTAAAATTAATTTCTTCTGTAAATCCAGTACAGTAACTTCTGTTCCAATAAAAGCTTGTCAGGTTTTCCTTCTTGCTGAAGAAACTATCTTGAAAACAAAACAACTGTTGTAGCAACTCAGGAAATGTAGTTTCTCCTGTTTCACGTTTCCTTTGTCCCAGATCCTGACAGAAGAAAGACAAGAATGTGGTTTAACATGGCTGTAACTTTACATAATGTTTCAAGCAACTATCTGACAATAATTCATCCAGCACAGGTCATTCATCCTATTGTAATCCACTTTGCAAAGGGCCCCTGTCAGCTCTCTACCCCATTAACCAGGCACAGCACCATTGCTGAGACTTCACTGCTCTCCTCTCAAGCAAGGCAGGGAGAATTGACTCCTCACTGTTCAGGAGATTCAGAGCTTCAACCCGTTCTTCACCGTCTCCCTTTATTAGTAAGTGCTTTACCCTATGCAGCTTCAGTTCTAGCGTTATAATGAACAAGAAGCCCTTTTGAAATGTTTTCTATGAACATGTGCTTGCTGCATTGCAACTTTCACTTTCTCATCCCCTGAAGATTTTTCACATTTGCTTACTATGAAGGTACTCCTCAGGTCCACAGAAGCTGTGTGATAAGACACAGGAAGATTCTGAAGTGCAGCAATTTTACTATGCTAAAGTTGCAGTAATTTTTAGAAGTCAGTTTTCTGGGTGAAAGCTAGAGACAAGAGAAAAAGTTTATAAAATGTTTTGATTTAATGTGGATGGCAAGAGAATGGGGAAGAGAAAGGAAGGGAAAAAAGACCTAACACTTTAATCAGACTCTCCTGATACAAGTTCCTCATTTAGCCCATAAGCTGAAAACAGAGTAAGTTCTGGTTTCTTATAGTTACCCCTTTAGAAGATGCCAAAAACTTTTCTACCTCAGACAAAGCTTTTCCATCTCCCAGGCTGCCAGAAGTGGCTTCTAACTTAGTAAAGGCCCTTGCATACAACTTTGAAGGCTGGATAACCTGCAAAAGCTGGGTGTGGGTTTTGTCTTCTCAATGGGGCATTTGTTTTATGAAAGCTAATGCTAAAGGCAGTCTTATTTATCCCCATTAACATCAAATTAATTTCATACAACTAAATGAAAAGAGTTCCTTTCAATAAGACAATCTCTACTGATTTAATTAAAACTACACTTTTATCCATCCCTATATCCCTGTTGCTTTTCTATGAGGGAAAAGAAAAATGTGACCAAAATATTGAAATCTTTGCCTGGACACTTCTGTTTCAGTGTCTTCTTGATCTACTTTTCATAACATTATTTCACCAGACTATCTTAATTTTTCTCCATTGCATTATTTTTTCAATATGACATAAGACTGGATTGTGTTAGTTGCATATTCAAGGTAGAGCTTAGCAATATTCCTGATTGTTTGTGGGTTTTATTATTTTTTAATTATTGTTGTTATTTTTATGTAGGAGAATCTAAGAAGTCCTTCCAAAAGGATTTCCTTGACTCATTAGGTGATTTTGCTCTCTTCTTTTTTAAACAGGGGAGCTTTCACTGGACTTTTCTCAAATGAGTTGTAGTGTTATAATCAAGTGAAGATTTGTACATATATTGAATAAAATAGAATATGATGCAACTTCCTTTTCTTGCAGGCATGTAATATAGATTTCTTCAAGGAGAAAAGGATGATTTTAATTTAAATTGCAGAGCAGTTGGGACAGGGACAGATTATAATTAGAAATGGGTGAGGATGGGGGATAAGAAGACTTCTGACAGGTAGAGTTGCCAGCATTGTACTGCTTCCATTTTAATTACACAGCTAAAAGAAGTTACATTGAAAGAAATGCTATGCTGGGTATCTATAGAGGAACTGTGAAGGTTAATCGTTTGGTATTTGAATGAACACTACCTGCTGGAATATAAACACCTTGGCAGGCAGATTTCATGTTTCTGTTCACTGTTTTTCTCTTCCCTTAATCTCGCCACAATTAATTGAATCAAAGTCTAGACAGAAGTGATGCACTCCTGTTGTGTCATTGTACATACATGGACTTGATGAAGCACATCTGAATCATGATGTTGACTGTCCCTTCAATTATCAGAAACTTATCAGAAGCTGGCTTTGCTGATCAATCTGTCTACAACAATGAGCCTCTTTGAGCCTGTATTTGCACCTGTGCTGTGCTTGGGTGCTCAATTCTCTTGGCTTTCCCCAAATTATCTGTAGATGGTGAGTTCAGCAGCCTGAGACAATAGCACAATCCAGCAAACAGAAGTGTAACCACTTTCTCCTTTTTTTTTTTTTTTTCAAATATATCAGTAAAATCCTGTAATCCTTCTGCCTGACTCTTTGTACTCTTTGAGTTTAGTTTTTATAATCCCTGAGCACAAAACTTGAGGGACTTGATATTCACAGCATACTGCAGGCCTAATGTTTCACCAGTCATTAGAGCTGGGTAGAGAGTTGGACAGATGCCTGTTGTAGGTGATGCTTGTGGCTGGGTCTGAAGTGACTACATGACTGGGTCTCATTGACTGTTGCTTTTCAATTCAGCAGTGTTGCTATGATCATCAGATACTCAAAAGTTGTATTTTTCTGAGAATGCCAAACGTGATTGCAGCTACACTACAGACTGTGTGCTGCGTTTTTCTTTTTAGAGAACTGTTATTTCCACTTGATCTTCTATATCATATTATGTTGTACAATGAAAGCCAGACTACGTTTTTTTCCTACCTAAGCCAAAATGAAGTTTGCCACCCATTGCTCGTCTCAGCGGTTTGTGTGGGAAGTGTGTTTGTGCAGGACTGTGGTCAGTGGAGCAGAGCTTTGGCAGCTCTGTGTAATGATGCCTCACAACATGGGAAAACCTGCCGAATCTTGTGCTTTTTCTTGCCCTTAGGAGTCAGACTCTGTGAGCAGTCACTTAAACAATGAATGGGAAGTGGAAAGATGCCCTAATTTCTTAATTCGCCTATGTGAATGATGTAGGTCACAAGTCACATCTTTTTTATGACCTGCAATATTGGGATTGTATCTATTTCAGAGCTCATTAAGTTTTGATAACTAAGGTGGTTTAGTGGCACACTGTACTGTGGGTTTTTTCTTCTGTATGTATATATGTTCAACATAATGATTCCAATTATAAATACTAGAAATAAAAATCAGCTATTTTCTTCTCAAGTGAGGATTTTGGGGCTACTTTTTAATTGAACCTCTGTTTTGTCTATATAACCTGTTCTCTAAAGTGGTATCTTAAATAATGCAACATTATTTTGTTTTTCTTCCCCTGGCTTTATACTATGTAGTTTTCAGTTCAGTCTCAATTGGTCATGTCATGTAGTTTTCTGATCCTAACATCTAAAATCATATGGTTTATAATATGGCTGGGAATTTGAACAGGAATTACCATGTAGCACAAGACTAGATTTTTTGAAAACCCTTCTACTAAAGACTGTGATGGAATATTTTATGCTTGTACTGTCTGCTGTAAGGAGATGTGGAGTTACGGAGAGCTGTAAAACATAAAGACTCCAGACCTGCATATTATTGTTTATATTAAATTGAAGTAAATTATACTGCTCAGTGAGAGAATTTTCCAGCACTAAAGCAAGATTAGTTGTGTTTCTCTACCTACTTTATTTTTATATGTGAGATACTGGTTGTGGAGGGAAGCATGGAGTAGTGTTCTGGCCTTTTATCTCTAGAGAGAGAGTGGTTTGTAAATTGGATAAAGGTCAGAAGGGAATATTAGTTTAGTTGGTGATGTCAGATGAGTTCTTCTCTAGATCATGCAACCACCGCACAGTTGGCAAAAGTATGGTAATAGGCTGTGGTCTGTCAATTTAATGAGATATCGAGGGGGATCAGAAGGATCAAGAGAGGGTTTTCTTGTATCCACTGCAATGCTATACAAAAATATCTCTCAGAAAAAGGAAGATACTTTAATTATAGCCTTGAAAGGGAAATGTGGCTTTTTCTGTAGAGCACTGGTCTGAACTGAGGTCCACAGTGGACATTTTGACATATCCAAACATGGGAGTTCATTTGGATCATTCCAATGAGGTCAGAAGGCACCTTTCTCATCACATCCAACTTTCATCCGAGTGTGCCTTCACCTTGCAGAGAAAAACTTTAAAAAGGTGTGCATATACCTAGGGTTCCTGGTTGAGTTCTGAAGCCACTGTGCACATTCAGTGTGTTTGCCCTATAGGTGAAAACTACAATTCCTGGGACTGCAGTGTTACCAACAATAAGTGACTGCCATCAGCAATACTGATATTTGCAGGGTCTGAAAAGCATTGGCACATTTTGTTAGTCACTTAGACCATGTGGTAATTTTCCTATCCCTGATTATGCAAGGTTGATTCTTAGAGTGACTATTTCAGATGGAAAGTATCCCTACCATCTATTTTTTCTAATCAATATCTGGGTGAACATTTGTCACCAAATGAATTCCTTGTATTTATTTTATGGACAACTAAAAGAACAGTTGCAAATGAAGACAAGATGTTAGAGAAAAATGTATTTGAAAAGTTTTGAAATCTGGATTAAGCTCATGTTAGGCTATTAAATAAGCATATTGTGTAATGACCTGGCTGCTGCTAATGTGCTTTGGATGTATATCTGTGTGTACTGGTTATGGCCTCTTCCTTGTACAGGTCACTGGACATGTTCACAAGCTGATTGCACTCACGAAACATCACCATACCAAATCTTTCTATTACTTACATCAAGTAGGGATTTGCACTTGTAATTGCCTTTCAAAGTGGACAGTGTTGTCACACCTTTACATACAAGGACCTAAGAACTGCAAATCTTCATTTCCTTTCTTCTAAAGCTCTTTGGTGAGAGTTCTTCTTTCTTTTCTTGCAAAATGACTGCAAGTAGAGAGAGATCCAAGTGTGT
The DNA here is from genome assembly GCF_026170545.1 of Melanerpes formicivorus. Lineage (NCBI taxonomy): Eukaryota > Metazoa > Chordata > Aves > Piciformes > Picidae > Melanerpes > Melanerpes formicivorus. The sequence goes on along the minus strand of NW_027142359.1, from coordinate 16,719,796 downwards.
TATCAGCATCATAACTATTCTGAGACAGCTCCCCACATCTTGAAGTCTATAGCTATGGAAAATAAATCCATATTTCGAATATCAATTTTTCTTTTAACCTATTTGTAAATGATTTATTGTAGTGGAAAGTCAGATGATGATAAGATAACACTGTTTAGAGGTCATTAAAGAGTTTTCAGGAAGTTTCTGTTGGGGTACTGTTCTTATATTGTCAGTATGATAAGAAAACTAACAATTTATGTCAAAGTTTGCAAAATGTGTTTGTCTGATAAACAGTCTGCTCAAGGGACATCAATCATACTTCCTTCCCAGAGTACATTGTATTTTTCATGAAGTGAACTTCAGTGACTCTGCACATTCATGTGTTTGATATCACAGCATCTTAAGCAGCATCTTTTCTGTTGTAGTGGTTGTAATGCAGTGTGCGGCTTGGTGCCACATATTGTACCAGGCATTGATAACCAGAAGGCTCTGTTTCTGCAGAAGCCAATGATTGTATGTTCTTCTTTATCCAGATGAGAATGTGATTTATATGGTTGCTATTTGTGGACCTCAGAGTATGTTTCTTCTCTTGAAGGAGAGATGTTTCTGTAACATAAAAATTTAGTGTGGACATCTTACAGAAAGGAGTTACAACATGAGGCTGTTTTATAGAATATCATCCTGAAGAGACATTCTGCATGAATATCATTAAGAAGCATATTTGGCTAAAACCAACTAAAATATAGACTCTATAATCTACATTCTCACTGTTTTTCTTAATGTGCATTTCAGCTTATTACAGTATAAATCACTTCTCAATTGCCTTGAGCTGAAACAATGCATCTGAGCCTGGGTTAAAAGCATGTAAGTGCTTCTTTACTTGAACAAAGTGAAATCAGGTTACATTAATAGAAGTATTAATTAATTTGCCCTCATTTATTCAGTAGAATTAACATTATTGAAAAGACTTTACCATCTCTAAGTACAGTTAAAGTATCTGTAGCTTTAGTGACAGGATTTCATCTATAACACCTAGTGATGTGTCAGATAGTGTAGAAAATTATTGTCCAATTTGGAAACCTGAGACATTACTGAGAAATGCTGTGGGGTGCGTTATAATGAAAATACCAATCCACATTAGCCATGGTTGCCATAAGCAAAAATCTTAATATCTTGGCCAAACCTACTTAAGGTTCATGTAATAAACTCACATTCCTAATTTTATTAGGGATGTGCCAAGTTAAGCACTTTGCTGGCCTTTGGACAGATTTACAGCTTGACTTCTGCTGAATTAGTGTTGACTGACAAGAGGACATTGTTTTATAGGATGCTATTTAAATAAAAACCTGCAGGGTATTTCTGTAATGTTGTCACTTCAAGTCCAAACTGGAGAAAAGAAATGTGTATTAAGGAGGAATCTTCATTAGCTTTCACGAGTTTAATCTAAGGCTGTCAAAAGCTTCCTTATAAGGTAAGACATTGTAATGCACAGGGACAAGCCTCATCTTTGTTCCAGGTTTTAGTAAGGAGTCTGCTAGACTTGCAGGAAATTGGGGAGGAAAAAATTCCTGTTCACTTTTATTTGGCAGAGCTGTGTGTAAGGAAAAGACTGTGATCCTCTTGCCCTGTGAATATCAGAATGGCAATTGATGAGAGACATTTTACTTTGTAACTTTATTGTATGCCTAATTGCTGGTGCCTGGTTAAAGTGTTGTCTTGCATTTATTCATTGGCTGCTGTGGGCCAACAAACGTGAACATTTTCATATGTAAGCAGCCTGGTTGTAGGAAATTTGTCCTTCCTTTTAAAAATGTTGGTTGGTGGAGCAGTCCTTCCCCATTATAAAATAAATATTAAAAAAAAAGGAAAAAAGGGAAAAGTGCATCTTCTAGAGTTAAAATTAGATGGTGTGTAACTGCTGTGACTCAGAGCAAAATATTGACCCAAACGTCGATAAAATTAATCTGACCCTTCAATCTTCCCTTGGCATATATTTTTAAATTTGTGGGAAAGCCACCTGTACTACTATGAATAAATTACTCACTGGTCTGTGACCACAAAATCTGTAGTCACAAATTTGTATAGCTGAGTTGACCATTCGTAAAAGGAGGAGAGTTATTCCTGCCTCACTGAAGGAATGAGAGGTGCAAAGGACATGACTGAAGTATTTTGTAGAGCTTCAGAACTATCATCTGACCAGGAGAAAGCCTTCCTTTTTACAATTTAAATTATGGCATATGTGAAGGGAGTACTATCAACACCAAAATGTCCTTGTTTCGTGCATAATGAAAAACATAGAAGGAAACATCTTCACTAGAGAGAATGACAAAAGGCAGAGGTTGGTGTTATAACCTACCAAGAACACAGAGTTACGTATGGAAGATTGCACGATAGATTTGCTTTAGGGTAAGAGATATTGTACATACTGATTAAAGTCTACGTAAATCAAATATTGGAAATATGCCAGTCATACCTCGCAGTGCCACTCATGCAATGGATCTTGGCTATGTTTCACTGATTTTCTGAAGATTTCTGGTAGCTATTAAATGCTCTCATCCCATCAGCTGCTCAATCCAGCAAGAGTAAGGTGGGAGAATGAAATAATAAGAATTCAGTAACAAAATCAAGACTAGTAGAAGAGAAGCTGAGGAATAACTGATGTCATTATAGTTTAAATTATAACATAAGGTTTACAGAGCCTTATTCAAAAAAATGTTGTTCTGTGCACATTCATGTGATTTCTGGTCAGTGATGGAGCCATTACAATATCACATCAGTATTACAAGGCTGACATGGGAGTATACCTAAAGAGCCTCTTCATTAATGTAGAATTCACAGTAGATGCTAACTGTGTTAAGAAGCTGCTTTAAATTGTTCTTATTGAATATTCTCTATAAAGGAATACCACATTTGTTTTTTATCAGTATTTGAACTAGAAAAAGTGATGGAGAAAGAGCATCTTATTTATTTTTTTTATGTGATTAAATATAACTTCTTATCACACAAACCTACTGTTGAGGGCAGCGATTAAAGACAAGGTGTTACATTGTTTGATTTGTAGGCCCTTACTCTTCCCCTAGTTTAATCAATGGTAAGTGTAGTTGTCAACAGTTACTGCTAAAGTAAGTATTTTCTTGTCTTCCAGTAGTATGTTATGATGCCTGATATATGGTCAAGAGTAAGTCTGAGATAGCACCAAGTGTGTTCATCGATTTTGATGTTGGAAGGATCACAGACTTGCGTGTAGTACAGCTTTGTCTTGATGGGGAAGCTGACTCTTCCTTATGTACATCAAGATAGTGCATACTTGCTTTATTTATGTGCTGGTTAAAGTATTCTGTTGGCAGAGGAATTTCACTCCTTAGGTCTGTAGCTTCTAATTCTGCTCTAATTAACAAGCATGAAACTAAATTCACCTCACAAATACTTCCCTGACAACTTCACCCTATTAAACCCTAAACTTCTTGCACCTTAAAAATCCTTCCACAACAGACTACTCTTTATGGATATATGCATCACTGTTAGAACTTGCTTAGTCTAAGATAGGTGGGGGTTCCCCTAAAAAAAAAAATAAATCAGAAATGTTCATGAGTAGAGATTAGATTAAAACAGTAGAAGAATTACTATTCCTTAAATGTATGCACACATGCCTGTATAACTGAAACCTGTGCACACAGTCAGGTAGTTGCCACATCATATTTTGGGTTTGGAATTGAAATGTGTATTTGTACTTTGGTGCCTTTCCTGTTTCTAAAATGCTAACCTCTTTGTACTTGGGTTCCATGCTACTACACATGAATTCCTGTTAATATGAACAGATATGTATATTTTTCATCAAATGTGAAATAGTGATACATGTGGTACTATATGGAAGCCAGTACCAGAACAAGAGGACACAGTCTCAGGCTGCGCCAGGGGAGGTTCAGGTTGGATGTTAGGAAGAAGTTCTATACAGAAAGAGTGATTGCGCTATGGAATGGGCTGCCCGGGGAGGTGGTGGAGTCACCATCACTGGAGGTGTTCAGGAGGAGACTTGATGGGGTGCTTGGTGCCATGGGTTAGCTGTTTGGGTGGGTTGGATTGGTTGATGGGTTGGACATGATGATCTTGAAGGTCTCTTCCAACCTGGTTTGGTTTATTCTAATAAAGGTTATTCTATTCTAGTTTGGACTGTAAAGGATGATTGGAAGCCATGTGACCATGTGGCTCTGTTGCATCTTGTGTTACACTTTCCATCAGGCTCAGGCGAAGCTAGATTGTGCTTAGTGAAAGAGAAAAGGAAAGAGGAAAACAAGAACTCTCCTCCAAAATGTTATGGAAATCTGAAAGCAGTTAAAAATGCTTGCTGTTAAACACCACCAAACTCCAGAAGATTAAAAAACATCACTATAAATCAAATTTTGGAGTATAGACTTCTATATGGTTTCAGAAGCTGCCACCTCAAGGAAAATATGTGGGAACCATATCCTGGGAGCAGATTCCCATCCTGTTCCCTGTGTTACTTCTAATTTTAGCTAGGATTGCTAGATTAAAATATGTCAACAACCTGAGGCTACAGGGAGAACAGAAATTAGTGGCCAAAACATCAGACTATCATCTGCATACTTTTTTTATTTCCCCTTTTCCAACCTTCTTTCTTTTATGATGGTCCTGCTTTAACAGGAGAACTGGACCACAACCTTGTCAAGAATATACCCGCATAGTCTGGTTGTTAGTATACTGCCACATGACCTGGGAATTTAGCGTGGCCCTGGAAGAAAAGGGCCAGTAACTGGAAACCTCCATTTCCCAGCTGACCTTTTTTTGTGAATGAGGAACTGGCCTCTCCTCCTGCCTTTGGGTAGAAGCTCTGCCCTTGAAAAAATCTATGGGTTTTTATTTACTCTCAAATCTGGGAGATGCGTTAGACCTGACTATGTTATTCTGAAGGGCCTAAACCAATTTTCGTGCAAAAGAAAATGATGATGAATATACATTTTCAGTCAAAATTCATATTTTTAAATATGGATCAATATTGTTCCATATTTTTATTTCTAAGGAACACTTTTTATCTGTTCTATTTTTGTAGTTTATATCAAATGTGAGTTTGATTTGGATTGGAACTTCAGTACCCGTTCTATAAGCATAGCGTCAACCAGTCTTTCTTGCACATTTCTTGGAGTGTTGGTTTTGTGTTTTGGTTTTTTTTCACCCAAGGAGGTATGAGGCCTAGCTTCACACAATCTGTTAGCCTTCCACTTTCATCTCTTCCGCTAAATTTGGAGTTTTTTTCCTCTGCAGTCTGAAGATGCTCTTACACAAGGGATGTCAACCCTAATCCTATTTTTCATTTGTATCGTGGATGTTGCTAACCACTCTTATAATAAAAATATGATGTATTCTAATATGCTAAGGAGCTCCATGGATAACCGTATAATTCCAAAATGATACTGATTTTGTTTATATGCAACATAATCTTTTACAGTTCTTAGTCTTTATTTGAAGCATTGCAAAGTGGATTTTTATGAAAGGTATTATAAAGGACTCCTTGTTTTTTCATAACAGATTTGAACATTAACTGATCAGAGTTCAGATAAATAGTCTTTACTCTCCATTAAAATATTAAAAAGCCTTTGGTAGGAAACTGGCATAAAGATCCTTCATTCTTGTTTAATGAACACTTGTTGGCAAGTATAACACTTTAATAGCTTTGCAGAATGACTTTCGTGTGAGCATCCTCCATTTCCCTGTCAGACACTTGTCCAGGTGCTGAAAATTTATTGGGGGAAGCATATTTTTACTCATTAGTTCTGTATTTGATTACAGAACAGTAAAATATGAACCACTAAGTCCCTGAGGCATAGCTGTGTACATTGAGATTAGTAATTGCATGTCATCGTGTTTTCCATTGGAATTTATATGGACAGATAGGATAGGTGCTTCTTAAGTAGGTTTAAAAGCAAAGCAAATCTGTATTTAATCTTTTTTGCAGGCATATTTTCCCTAATGGAGTAAAGGTTAGGCTAGATGATACATTTTAAATATGGTTTTAATTTATTTTTCTCTTGGTTTTGCCTTTGTTGAAGTATGAGGGTTTTTTTCCCTGACAGACTAAAGGAAATATATTGTAGCTGAAAAATCTGACTCTCTATGTGCTAATATAAACAGAAGGAAAGAATTGTGGTGTTGTCAGCAAGAGGTGCTTATGAATATATGTTTATAAATAATAGTTAGACAATGTTTTTATTTTTAACCACCTTTTAATGATGTAGGTATGAATGAAAGTCATGTAGCAGCTCTAAGAACAAATTTTATTTGAATTGGATAAAAGAATGCCATTTTTTAATGTCTTTAGTGTGCCTGTTCTTTGAGAGCAAGTAAAACTCCATTTAAAAGTTTGCACAGTAAGAAAAACCCTCAAAATGAAAAGGAAACTGATTTAGGAAAAAAAATAATGTTTGAAACACCAGTTTCTTTTGCATCATGTTGAAAGGTTAAATAATGCCAAATATGCTGTCCTCTTCTGTTTGAAAGCACTCATAAATGCATTTTCCAAAACTGAATCTAATGAGGTACTTAATAGTCACAAAACTGGCACATTTGATAATTAATGTTCCTTACTGGATTTTTGCTGATGTGGTATAGTTTTAAACAGAGAGAAATGTTAACCCAACATATACTTGAACCATCAGCTGTTTGGGAACTTCCCCTTTATTGATGTGAAATACCTGTGTGTGAATGCTTAGCACACCTTCACTGTAGTGTGAGAACTTAAACTACAAGAATTTCTGGTTTGTTGTGTAAATCTCTCTGTACAAGGAATGCAATATTGTGATTGTGTTCCATGGGAAGCCAATTATTGCACCCCACTGGCAAACTCAGAACTATTTCCACTTCTGGTCATTGAATGAATTGGCATTCAACTGAACTCCCACACCAACTTCCTGAGCAGCAGAAGTATGTTTTGTGCCAAGTGAACAGGGGATTGTAAGGAACAGGGCACAGAGAGTTGCCACAGCACTGCATTGGTGGCTCTTCAGTCACAGTAACTTGCATAGGCCCGTCTTGTGCACATCCATTGCTAGTGTCATGTACCTATTTGATCAAAATGGTCGGTGGATGATGAGAATAAGGTGTAATTTGTGCAAAAGTGGAGATTTACAGGTCTAAGACTTAAGTGAGTCTACTAAAATGAGGAAACTCTTAACAATGCTGACAAAATGCAATGAAAATATGAATTTACGCTTAAGAGATGTTGAGAATGGGTAGTAAATAATTTTATTCTTTCTTTTTCATAGTCTTTTCTTCACAGCAGCAGTGGCAGGCTATTTCTTTGCTAGTAAATTCCCACTGATTTCACAGTACACATATTGAATATACTACATGGTACAGATCTAAGATTCAGAGGATTTTGAAGGAGAAAGAAATGTTGAAGGGTAATTGGAGCCACACAGGGAGAGTGGAAGAGGGATCAGGATAGCAAAAGAAGGCTCAGAGAGGATTGTAGAGGCTTTGGGGAAGCTAAAAGTGGATCAAAACAGGACAAATGGAGGTAGAAAAGATCAAAATGCCAGGAGAAGGAAAAGAGAGGATTGGAGCTATATAGTTCAGAGAAAAAATGTGTGATCAGACAAGATCAGACCAATTTTGTACTAGTAGACACAAGGTCAGAGGAGCAGGAAATAAGGAGAGACGGAAGAGGTTTTTGGATCTGAAGTGTATGGAGGAGGAAGTAAAAGTGAAGTAGAGAAAGAATGGCAAGAAAGAATGGCAAGAACGAGTATTAGAGCTGCATGAGGGATACAGCAGAAGTCAGGGTATCAGGAGAGCTGAGTGGGGATCAGAGGAGAATTACATGAACAGCTATCAGAAAAGCCAGGAGTGGGTCAGAGAAGCTTACAGAGATTTGTTCAGAGTGGCCAGAGAGGCAGAATGGTGTAGCATGTTAGCCTGTTGCTCAGCATACCACAATTAGTTCAAAAGCTCTTATGGAGTATCTCAAAGAATGGAAGTACCAGGAATGTTAGCATGTTGTTGTATGTCAGATTTGATTTATTAGCAGAAGCAAGGCTCTTACTTAATTTATCTCCTGTGAAGGTTTGACTTGTTGGATGTTGTACCAGCTGCTGCTTCAGAATCCAGCAGTGATTTCTTAGGACAGCTGCAGGGCACAACCTAAAGATTTTAGACAGCTTTCCTTCTGAACATCCCAGCATCTGGAGGCTGATGCCAGGGCCTCAGCATTACTTTATTTATGTTAAAAATAACCTGAGGTCTTGAAGCAGACAAATCTTCTGTGGAAGTCTTTACACAGGCAAATTTTATCTGAAGAATGCTCTAATAAATACTTGCTATAGAATAGAATAGAATAACCAGGTTGGAAGAGACCTTCAAGATCATCGCGTCCAACCTGTCATCCGACACCACCCAACCAACTAAACCATGCAACCAAGCACCCTGGGGCCATATCCTTGCCTGGGTATAGCAAATGTGCTTCTGCTTGTCCTGGCCTCTATGAAAACTTTGTCAATAAGCCACAAAGGTGGCTTAATTTGCTATGGGATAGCTAATTCTGGCAGATGCCATCACTTGCCACTGCCAGTGGCACAGGTTTGTCTGTCCTCCCAGCAGATAGCAAAGCATCTTCTTGAAAGGAAAACATTCTCATTTTGTCCCATTCCATCCCTACTCTAATCTGAACTGGATGTCATTAATTATCACTTCAGGTAGTAAATCAGTTTCTCATTTGTGGAAGGAATGCTTCGTCTTGAGTCCCTTTTTGTTTTGTATAGCCAGAGGGCTATTACAGATGGTTTTGAACTCATAAGAATCATTTTAGTGTTAGTCTAGCACAAAGCATGTTATAAATGGATAACCTCATTTTCCTAAAAAGATGTGAATAACTGTGACTTCAAATTCAATGATTCTCCTCTGTCATCCTCTCTCCAACTCAAAACCCCACATATTTAGAATCTCGCTTTAAAGTCAAGGCTGTGTGCTGATTGCCAGTACTGACATAGTTGTGTTAATGACAGGACACTGTGTCACCATTGTATAGATATGTTGCTTATCATCACTATGTATTTGGCTGCGTTCTGCCAAGCTTGACTTATGCTTCTTGTGCACTGTGGTTTTAGTCAATCCCTTAAACTGCTTCAGTGTTGAAGTAACAACTTTTTACAAGTCTTTTAGCTGTAGTTCAAGAGAGGGAAGTCTTCCAGAGCATCATTAAACACGGTTCAAAGTCTGTCCTTCCTGAAAGGCTAAAATTTTGAGCACTTAGAAAATTAGTTCTTTGATCAATACAAAAAGTAGTGAAACTGCTTTTTCTCCTTTCCTTTTTTTTTTTTTTTTTGGGGGGGGGCGGGGCGGGGGGGGGGCTTTTTTCTCAAGTTCATGACGATAATGCATTTTAATTCTACAGAATATCTCTTCTTGGTCACAGCTGAGGTCCTGCAGGTACAATCTCAAACTTTTGGAATGTCTATATAACAGAGAAGCATGTAACGGGAAATGCAGACATTTTTATGCTGTGTTGTTTCTATAAGTCACCAAGGTTTTGCTTGATAATTCCTTTTAGATTATGTTCTGCCATGTAGTTATGGATCTCCTCTTCAGCAGATGCTTGATATGAATGTAGTTCAACAAATAGTAACATTTAAGGAGTACCATGATCATGGGAGGTATCAAAAAAAGTTTTAAATTAAACTTAGTATCATTGTTCCCTAGCTCATTCCATTGTAAGACAAGTATCATCATTAAAAGATGAACAGCAAGTAAAATATGAACACTTAGAAGTCGTAAACAGAAAGTACTTATTCGGGGATGGAAGCCATCTCAGGACTGCAGTTATTCCACATTGTGTGGGGGTGTACTTCTTTCTAATTAGTGCTAATTGGGAGTGTAAAGCTCTTTCAGCCATGCTGATAAATTGAACACTAAGGTGTTTTATTTCAGCATTTTGCTTGTTATTTGCAAACCAAAATGGCAGATGAAAAAGTTCTTATCCTGAAAAATAAAGTTTGGGTTGAGACCTGCAGCTGCCAAAATTTTAAATTATCTTTTTCTTTTATGTTTGTCAACATCCAGAGATCTTCATTATAGCAGTTGTCTTCCTTGGAAGGGGTTGTGCCTCTTGTATTAGTGACATCAAACCTGAATGAATAAAAAAGTTGGGCAGGCTTTGTCAAGACTTCACTATGAGAGTGGTGAAACCCTGGAATGGGTTGTCCAGGGAGGTGGTCGAGGCCCCGTCCCTGGAGGTGTTTAAGCCCAGGCTGGATGAGGCTCTGGCCAGCCTGATCTAGTGTGGGGTGTCCCTGCCCATGGCAGGGGGGTTGGAACTAGATGATCCTTGTGGTCCTATGATACTATGATACTTACATGTATCCTGAAAGGGCAATTTTGAAAGGGACCCATGATGGCTGTAACTTCCATGATGTTGCTGGAGAACCATAGAGCTGGTGATCTGAATATGATTAAATAACTTGTAAAATCAGTGCACATGTGAACTTTCTTAAATGTGACTGGGAAATTCTACCACACAATTCGTTCCAGGAACTGGAACTCCTACCAGCTATTTCAGCAGGAATAATTAACAAGAAATGTTCTTATAGCAGCTAGAAATATCTTGAATGTAACATCAAATAATTACCAAAACATCCTGAAAGTACAACTGGTCACTGCTGTCACAGTCAGAGGAGAAAAAATTTACATTTGTTCTTGAACCGATAGCAGTCAGGATTCACTTAAAGTGTCCCTGACTGTGAAGTAGTTAGTTCTGGTGCAATGGGTGCAGTGGATACACGGGGTATATACATTTGGATTCACAGTCTTTGCTAAGTCATTGTATTTGACTTGCAAGAGATAAAGTATTACTAATATGAGCTCAGTATATATGACTATCATATGATAATTTTATTTTCTTCTTTATGGAATATTCTGGCTGTGGGAATCAACAGTCTTGTCAAGTTACTCTGCAAAGTTACTGGGGTAACAAGTCAATGTAGTTATCATTCTGTGATAGTCCTGAGAAATTCTAAAATTATGTATGCCTTCTCTGTATTTGCATATGTGCACCCCAAGTGTAGAGTGTGTACATGTAGATATTTATTTGTCCACCATAGAAGCATGCATGTACTTCTAATATTTGCTGTTTTGCTAAAGAAGCTACTTATCATGACCTATTGCACTGTAGAGTTTTGAAAGGCTACCATAATGCCTCTAGTTGCTGTCCTGAGTGGGAAGTGTTACCTGTAGTATTAGTGCAGCCAGTTACAGAGGTAGTAGTAGGATGAAAAGTTCAAGTAGAATTTTTGTTGCTTCAACCTATGGTGCATTGACCTGGTTCAAATGTGATTACTAGCTTAAAGATGCACTGCAGTTTCCTACCAGATGTGATACCAAAGATTTGAAAGATCAGGACTTTGGGTTTATCAGATCTTTGGGATAGTTGAATACATCTCAGTCTCTTGTATATGGTACAGATCTAACTCTGTATCTTCATTTTTACATGTACTGAAGAATGTTTATTTTAATATGTGGCCTGATTTCAGCTCATCACTTGAAATTTCAAATGTTAAAAATCTAAATCTGTATTTGGTAGCCTGAAACAGGCCCCTAACAGAGTGTAGGTAGAACTCCTTCTCTAAAGAGAGCTACACTGATGGCCCTTCTGACTTGTTTTATTTTGTGTAAGTGTATGCTTTACAAGTGCTTACCTCTGTGTGTGTGTGTAGTCCCACTGAAGTCTCTGACGCTGCTGATAATCATTAAAGTAACTATGTTACCAGGCTTAGAGTCTCGGATGGTGAAAAAAGGCAGTGAGGGCAGATTCTCATTTTTACTTTTCATTAAGTCATCCTGTGTGATTTCTGTTCATCCCCACAACATAATTCTGGTTTTTTTTCTTCTCATTTAGATGTATTGCTTTTTGATTTTGGTTGTTTTAGAGATGGAAGGTCTTTAAAGCTTGGTGGTTATTTATTTTGGGTTCAGTGTCCCTCAAGCAGGAATCAAAGATGTACTTTTCCCTCAGGGGAAAAAAAGAAAAAATTTAAAAAATAATTTTTCAATTTTGGACTAAGGGTTCATGTCAAAGATGAAAGAAAAAATAATTATTTGTAAGCCATATTAAACATTGGCCATTAAAAAGGAAATTGGAACATGTCATGTCAAATATCGAGAGAGAGAGAAAGAGAAACGGAGGGAGGGAGTTGAGAGGCACATTCCTTGAAGTAACTAGAAAGAGTCTCCTGGTGAAATGGAGGCATCCTGGGGATCACCGACTTTAATTAAGTAGAAATGATCAAGGCACCAGGGTACTTCCGGGGGATTAATGACTGACTGGGAGACTTGATGGCCTCAGGCAAAGCTGTAGGCCATTAACCCCAGCCAATCCTTCGTTCTTCAGGAAATGCCCTGTGCCAAGGTCATTTCTGCTATTATAGCTAAGGATGAATCTTTTTCATAATCTCATGAGAGTCACAGAGTCCATGATTTTTGTGTTGTTTTTTCCTCTTTTTAATATTTGACTTATGACTTATGTGGGGATAGTTTCACTAGATTGGCCATGCTGCAGTGAGAGTAGCTTCATACAGTTCTGGTCCAAATTTTATAAAGATTAGTGCATGAACAGCCCACATGCATATTAGCCAAATGAATATCAAGGGATTAATCAGTACTCCAAAAGCATAAGGACATTCAAGACAATTGGATTATTAAATTTATTCCCAAGAACAAAGTTGCAGGCTTTAATAAAAGTTTTGTTAGTGAAAGCAATCTTGGATCTGTGCAGATGTGCACTTCTAGCATCCTGTGGCAGAGTTTCAGAAGCTGTTGTATGGTTTTTGCTTCTCTCTCACTATTTTTTTTTCCCCCAAGAGTCTAAGGGATTGTGGAATGTATGAAAACTGCCCTACTCAGGAGCTGTCCCTTTCATTTGGAAAAAGGTGCAGCCAAGCAATGTGCTTTGCTACCAACATCATCTGCCACTTGTCCCCTCTCCATGGTTCTTGATGCTTCATGCCCAATAGCTACCCTTCCATGGACTTCCCATCTTGGCTTTCTATAACATGGAGATCTATAAAAGGAACATATACAAGGAAAACTTTCCCAGGGATTGAAACCAAGCTTAGAAAAGCAAGGGAGCATTAATGTTCTCAGCACCCTGACTCCACCACGTTGATAAAGATACATTATATATTATTGTACATTATTACAATTGGAAGAAAAAAATGACTTCCAGAAAATATGGCCACTGCTGTAGGGTTCCCAGATTCCAGTGCCTCAATCACATTTTTGCATCAGCAGATTCTCCCTGAGCTGGGGACTTTATGGTTGTGCATCTTGGGAGGTGAGCCAGATAGCTAACCAGACCCTCAACCCCCCTTCCCACCCTGCTCCCATTTACTGGAAAAGCATCTTAGAAACAACTGCTGAAAATAGAATTGTTGATTAAAATAATTTAAACTAAAAAGCTTTTAAGCAATAGATCAAGCTCTTTAGCCTTATGAGCTAAAAGTAATTAGAAGCTGTCCACTTAATACTCTTGACACAGGATACCATTGCAGCCATGTATAGCTTATCTACAGAGGTCAGAAGTGAGGAACAGACCCACTGTCTCATTTAAACACTTCTGCTTCAGACACTGTTCCTATTCCATCTTATCTTGAATAGCTCATGCTGAAATCAATTCATGATATTTTGCTTGCTACACTTAGAGACGCTATCACCTATGAAACATGCCTTAATAGTAACTTGGAAAACTCTAGCCAGCCTTCTGTACAATATATATACATTTGTGCTCGGCTCAGAAAGCAGCTTACCTGGAGAGGAGCCAGCAGGGCCAGCTCAGAAGAGGCTGCTGCAGTGGCAGACTGACAGATGCCTACTCTTACCTGCCTGGAGCAGTGTCTACATATCTCCTTGTCCTTTGTATTTGTCTTACCTTAATGGACATGTTTTCTTTTGGCATGGCAGATGCCAGCCTGGTAGATTCAATGTAGTCTATTGTTGGTCCCTGATGCACTGTCTGTCTTTGGCCTTTCTACATAAACATCTCTTTATGTATAACATCATGTAAGCATCCAAAAAAAACAAGTAAGTGCCTTTTTCTAGTGACTACATAAAAGATTCTGATTTAATGATGGCAGGTCATAAGGCCTAATAGTTTAGTTATTTTAAAATTAATGGTGACTTTCACTGTTGGTTTCTCTCCAAATCTTCCTGCTTAATTGGTTAGACACATGCTGGACTTCGAATTCTTTTATGTAACCAATAGTGGGAAAGGACAAATGATTAACACTGCTGGTATGCCTGCCATTTTCCTGCTTTCCAAGAGTAAAGAGGAAATCCTAGTACTTTGGTTGTTTTTTTTCAGAAAGAGCAGAGGCAGTGAGTGCCTGTGCACTTCCTAGGATGCATATCCAAGACCATGAGCGAGATTTCTTGCCATGTGTCTGGAGACCCTGTGAGAATGCTCATTGCATTCCTTCATCTGACTTCATGTCAGTGAGTGGGATGCTTGATTTTCAAGGTCAGGGCTGTGAAAGGCAAAGGTACAGTTTTCTTAACTGGAAGGAAAAACCAGAAAGAAAAACAGATGCTTCTGCTTCATGCACAAGGTAGAATAAATATATATATTAACAGGGGGTAAAAAATAGAGCAGTGTGCCAGGAAGACTCAAGAGTTCCTCCAAGAGTTAAGAAGACCCAAAAGTTCCTCAGATCAATTGTCTGCAATTGAAATGAAACTTTGAGCCAAAAGTGATGTTTAGTAGGACCACTACATACAATACTTTTTAAGAGAATAAGAATAAGTTCCCAAGTTGAAACTGCAGGGAGAATTTTAGGTATGCAGGATGTAATTACCAGAACTGGAATTTGGCCAGATCACTGTGATTAATTTAACACCCATATTCTTGTTTAAATTGCCATGGATTTTTTTTTTTTTTTAATGATGAAAAGAGGTTAGAAGTGGGCCTTGGCTTTCTGTTTCACCAGAAATAAACGCAAAATACCAAGGAAGACTGCTCTGCTGTTTGATTTGTCTTTCACCAGCCATTATACGCAGTTCAGATAATAAGAAATATATGTCAACTAGATCTTTTTTAATCAAAATATTATTTTTTTTACACTTATGCTTCTAAAATAGATATTTTATGTTTTTTAAAAACATTTATTTATTTATTTTATGGTAGCAGGGCTGTTGTAAGCATTATACTATGGAAACACTGCTTCTGTGGAAAACTTGTGGGTTTGTAGTTACTATTCCCCAATACAAATGTGAAATCCAGTTGTGGCAGCACATGTATGGTTTGTGTTTTTAAATAGCAGTGTGTTTAGCATAAGCTATGTTGCTGAGTCACCTTATTGTGGTGCACTGTAAAATATTCCCCAAACCTTAGCATAAATATTATTATCTTTTGTATGTATTTCTTACTGATAACATTGAGAATGGGCATGGTTTAGGCTTTCTCCACAGTTTGCATCAGTCAAAATGAGCTCTTTCACACCAGTGCTATAGAATCAGAGGACCAGGCAAAGGTATTGAAATGGAGTTTTCTCCTCCCAGAGCAATTGACTTTCACTTTCCCAGGCAGACTGACCCCTGCCAGCATAACTGACACTTGAAATCCCATAGCTAAGGTTTTATGGAACCAAAACTCTGAACCAGCCAGCAACATCTGAGCTTGAATGCGATACTAAGGATCAGAGGTTTATTTCAGAGATACACCCATTAATTACCTGTACCACATACTTTCTTTTTCAGTGTCTGTTCAAAAGAGACATCTGTAGAAATGTTCTGATGCACATTTTGCAATTTAGAACAGAAAGCAGAATATAGCTTTTTCGTCTTAATATTCCAATAAGATTTGGTAGCTTAACCAGAGATGCAGTACAAGAGCATTTATGGTTCATGTTATATTAATACTCTGGCCTGATTATCAAAAACCATTACTCTTGATTATCTTGCACAAGCTTGAACTGAGCTGGTATGTCACACAGACTAACTGTACACAGTGTGTTCCATGTTTATGATGAGTATTCTAAACATAAAAGAGAATTTGTTAAAATATTTTCCTTTAACAATTGGATGTGTTATAGATATGTGCACTCGGAATTGCTTTTCTGTGTGCAAGGAAAAATCATAAAGAAACTCCCCACTCAAAATGTCACTAACCTCTCCTGACTGTTTTCTAATGGGCAGTTTTACTTCTGGTCAGAATAGGGATCTGAATTTTGAAACAAATATTCTGTTTACTTCACCCTTGGCAGAGACACAATAAGCTGCTTGCTTTTCTTCTCTGTTTTGTTTTGATTTGTTTTCTCTTTTAGTGATGTGCCTCATGGCTCCTATTTCATTGTAATGATACTATATTATATACCACAGCATTTCCCTATGGAGTAAAGTCATTGTTTCAAAGTTCTTTGTGGAGATGCATGCATTTAGGATTTTTTCCCAGCAATGATTGCATTTGTTGTAACATCTAATGCTAATGCTATTGTGGTTGACTTTTTTAATTTACTGCTCCCTTACTGTGATACTTTCACAGGGCTTGTTTGTATTTGTAGAAAGGAAGTAAAAGAAAGGAAAAGAAAGAGCTTCTAATAAAGTATGGGCTTGGTCCCAATACTAATTTTCCAGTCCTGTTTATCTGTTTTTATTACATATCTTAGTCCAAAAGGGATATGACAAATGCCATGTGCCCTTACTATCCAGAGCACATGAGAATAGGCTAATTCATATCATCCAACGCAGATCTGTAATTCTCTTGCAAATGCAAGTTTAGGAAATACCTGTAAGGTGCTATCTCTTTTTGGTTATGCTGTCCTTGCCTGAAGAATTTTCCAAACCCTTTATTTCAGACATTTAGTCTTTTTAGCATAAAGTCATTAAAAAAGCAGTCTGACAAATTGTTTGAAATACAGTCTCTTATGCTGTGTTTTCCTCTTCTCTTTAGAGGAACTGTTTTGCATGTGTAGCCCTTTCTGTTTATATTTGACAATCCTAGAAGTACAGGCCATGTTCTTAACACAAAAACTGGTCTGTTAAGAGGAATTTTTCCTCTCCTTTTTTGTTATAATTTGCATGAGAAATACCAGACCCCACATAATTGTTTCTTTGCTATTGTGACGCTGTACAAGAAGCTGTTTCCAATGTCAAAAATTATAACGTGCAAAGGAGTTTAGTAGCACGAGAAGATGGGGAGGGGAGCCCACCGCCAGCCCATCAAAGTTTCATAGGAAACTTGCCATCATCTGATGGAGCAAAATGCATACACCAACTGGGCTCCCATCAAAGCTCCATGTGAATACAGCCAGCAAATAACTGGATCTTCCACACTATATGTTGAGCATTATACCATTTTGTGTGGTGTCTAATGAAGAATTAACATGTTTTATATATGATAGTTGCTAATTGCTTCATTATCCATGCAAATCAGAAAGGCAAACTGTGCCTTGTCATAAAATCAGTAACTAGGCCATTTAAAAGCAAGGCTCTGAGAAGCATTATTATGTCCATACTTCTTCTGTGGCTTGTGCATTCTTTTTTATGGCTTTGTATTCAGTTGTAGCATTTTTTTCCATGGCCGTTTGTTCCTTTAGATTAGTCTTAGGTTAAAATAAGCTTATCACTGATAAATTTGGGAGAATTTTGTGGCTTCTGGAACTCAGTCAGTCCAGCTGGTGTAGAGATACCATTTCTGTTAGCGATAAGTGCAAATTGACTGGGAATAAGGGGAGGTGGGAGGAAAGAAACAGAATAATGAAACTCTGCATCTGCTTTTCAGCTCATTCCCTTGCAAAGCCCGGGTCAGTCTTGGAACTACCAGTCACAAGGGGCCCAAGGCAAAGGGGGGTTTCTGGGTATGACAGCTCTCTGGTTACAGTGCTGAGCAGCAGGGAAAGAGGCCACATGGGTGCTGGGCTGGTATCGTCATCTTCATATTGTAGTTGTTACTGGATGATGCCTTTCAGTAAGGAGAAAGCCTCAATACTTTCTGTCCTTCAAATTATCCCATCCCTAAATTCTTCATTAAATGAGGGATATGAGGGAGGAAGAATTGAAATCCCTTCCACATTTCTCATCCCTTATCTTGAAACTGGTACTTGGAACTTTTCTTGACACTTCTCTGTAACTCTGGTGTTTTTCTGCCAATAGAACAGAAGACTGATAAATGTGGCTTAGGTTTAGCAAATAAATCAATGAAAACAGTCAAGCCATCTGCAAAAAGGAAGACAAAACTTAGGAAGAGAAACAAAGGCATGAGTAAAATCCTGCAATGCAATTTTAATTAGCGTTCCAAATGCAAGGTACTGCAGGTGTATGAACTAGGAGACTGGGAAATATTTTACTGTAAACATACTTCCAGGCTAACTAGCAATGCTAATGTCAAGGTAACAAAGAAATTCTGCCTGCATGCTAATTTCTCACTGCAGCTGTTGGGGTGTTAGATTAAAAGTCTGTATACCTTTCCCAAGAATATTAAAGCAGACTGTCTAACCGCCTGTGTTTGTCCTAGTAGCCTCATTCTTGCTGCTAGCAGAGCATGTCCCAACTGTTGTCAATTTATCAATGTAACGTGCACTAGTGGGCACAGTTTGAGCAGCCATTAGGACAGGTGCCTCTATCCATCACAGCCAGTCACTTATTCCACCTTGTCAGGAAAACTAAATGGAGCTTTTGGAGAAATGTAAACAACTCTCTAATGGACAATCAAAGCACCACTTTCTGAAGCAAACAAGAGGAAGGAATCTGATGGACATTCTTAGATTTTTAGTAGCATTTTAAGTGTTAAAAACAGGAAAAGGGTAAAAATAGCCAAGTCAGATACCTACGCTGAGAAAATTGGGATTATGGACCCTAAACATGCTGCGTGGAAAAAAAAGCGCCTCATAATTCAGAGAAATATGCCTTAGTTAAATTTTGGGAGCCCGCCAACCTGAAAACAACGTCAAAATAGGGCACCCAAAAATAATTCAGCTCAGTATATCTGCCTGAGAGGGACGTTTCTCAAAAGATTTTCACCTTGATATAAAAATACATCCTCTCCAGCACACAATTAGGCAATTTCATTTACCAAAGAACAATTCTGAACTCTGGTAGGTTTAAAAGGTACCATAAAGTAATGATGTTGTTACATGTTGTATATACAACTTACATAATAGTGAAAAATTATTCTTCAGTGTAACCCCAAGGCCTTAGTAAAACGTGTATGTGCTACCCTGGCAACACTGGTTATAGAGGTACTGATGTGATGTGGGGTGACCTGACTGAGTACCCAGACATCAAAACCAAAATAATATGGAGCCAATGACACTAGCAGACTGTCTGTGCTACAACAGCTGCATCGTTTGCTCATGTCACTTTTTCCTATTAATTTGAGGTGATAATGTTTTCTTTTCTGTAGAGAACTGATGATGAAATTAGACCTCCTCTGTGAAGTGTTTCTGCCTTTGTTGTCGCAGTGCCTTTCTCATCATAGAGAGAGGCAGCAACCTGTGAGGAGCAAGGAAATTCCATCAATCTTGTGCCATGCATGTGCTTCACCGGCTTTTTGCAAACCCAGCAATTAACTTTTGTCAAGCTCCATAAAAACATTAACAGGGTCCTGATGGCCTTTGTGTTTAAAGCAACATTATTACTTTTTAAATACAAGGCACCCAGTTCCTTTAGCAGAAAAAAGATCCTGGCCCCCCTGTTGCAGACACAAAGTCACTGTAAGCACTGTAGCAGGAGCCCTGCTCGGGGTTTTTAGTGTATAGTTTATGGATTTAATTTCTTTTAGGAAATAAAAGATAACTTCCAAAGAAATGACATGAGTATAGAGCTTGTGTAATCTCCTTTTTGCAGTGATTTTTCTTTGATTGATGTGCCATTAATACTTTAATTGGTAACAGGTGCAGCTGATTGTTGGTTCCTAAGCTGAAAAATCTGAAATTGAACATAAGGCTCTGATAAATTAATAAACTCCTCTTCTCCAAACAGTTGTTGCTGTGAAGGAACTAACTTTCCATGAAGTGCTGCTCCATCAAGCACACTGAATACTTTATGTTAAAAAGCAAAATGTTACTTAATGATAAATTAAAATTACACTAACAGGCAAAGATAAAACATAATAATGACACCCCCTGAAGGAAAAGAAATCACTGGAAAGCACTGAGGAAGATATCTTGTGAAATGTGTTGTTTCTGTTGGCGCATCAGGGTGGCCATTTGGATTCTCTATCAAATTACTAAAGACATCTCCATCTATGAAATAAAAATACGTTAGGTATATGGGGGCAGAGTGGGAGGAGAAGAGGTTGTGTAACAGCCATAACACGGGAAGTTTGTCATCTTTTGCTGCTGCCATCCTAAGATGTAAAATAGACCTCAGTGGTAACTGTAAAAGCAATAAACATGAATCTTTAAAGTGCAATGGGTAAAATTTACCCTTGGAAGATAAGCAGATGGCTTGTACACCTATGAAACCACTCAAGCTCTGTTTTGGAGACACAGAAGTATGGTGTAATTTTCAGCAGCTCTTACCCATGAGTGCCCATGAGTACATGTTACTCCTTCTCCCTTATCCCTTCCAGCCCTGCAGCCTCCAAATGCTGGGTTTTGTTGCATGGGTAGGCTTTGCTGTGAATGACACTTCAGTCTTCCCTTCTGTGTGTTGCCTCAGAGAGACTGAGGAACATTATTGTAGATGAAATAATGTACAGTGTTCCTTTGTTAGTTGGGTGCCAGAATCCGGGACATGCAGCTGTTCCTAGCAGACCAGTGACTCAAAGCCCTGCCACAGCTGAGAGAGTGAAATAAGTTTTTCATCTGATGAAAAATCCTTTCCTCACTACTCAGATACTGATCATCTTGCTTAGGACCTGTAATGAAAACTACTGTTTCTTTATTTAGTTCCATATAAATTATACATTAATGAAAATTTGTGGTAAAAAATGGGTCAGCTTCTTAATACCTCTGAGGTCCAAGCTGTGATATTTGTCAGTGAACTCATTGGTGATTTGGCAAGTGATTTCATTGAGACCAAAACCAAGAGAGTTTTTTGATGTCTCATACCATACTGCGTGGTCTCTGGTTTTTATTGTGAATTTTGCAGACAACAGTAAAAATTGAACAAAAGTGTGCATTTTCAACTTACTGTGCATAAAAGAAGGGAAGAAGAGAAGTGATCACCACTAATAAAAAAACCTGAGCATAAATACACAGTGACACCTTTTTAAAGGGTTTTCACAGACTATGTTTAAAATGTTATGCTTGTAGCAGAGCAGAGTAATGGAGGTACACTCTACAGATGGAGCTTCTAATCAGATTAGCAATAGAGCAGTTTGAAAAGTGCTTTGGAATAAAAGGCATTATATAAATGCAAGCCATTATCACTATGGGGTATATTTTTCTCCTGATGTGTGTGCATAATTCCCTCTGGAGTTAATGGGAGATGCATGCGTTCATCGAAGGGAGACTATACCTGGCAGTGTGCTGCTTTTCTGCTAAAATAACTAGGAAGATAAAATTTTTTTCAAGGGCACAACATAGTAGATCAGCTGAATAAGGTATTCACTGAATACCAGTCTAACTGGTCTACTGAAAACTTTGCCACTGTATTTCAAAAGCTGTATATTGTATCACAAAGAGATAATGGGGTGAAGGCAGTTAAAGTGATTCAACTGGTAGAAGAAATGGCATTAAATTGGCACATACAGTACCCACTTGTAATTCAGGGCCCTATTAGCAATTGATTGATTTGTTGAAGATTTAAAATGCTTCCTATTCTATTCAGGAATACAGTAGTATTCCTGTAGTAAACAGTCTTTCAAAGGATAAAGTAAACATTATCCAATGAAAAAAAAGTGGTATCCTACCCAATTCCTGAATCTTTCTTATAATATTTACACAAAATCCAGGGAACAGAGACAGCTGCCATCTTTCAGATTTTCAATGCATTTTTGAGTCTTCTTGAATTTGTTAAAATCATCTCAAGTTGCTTCTCAGTCAGTAAATTAAATGATGGTGCTGTCCTGCAAAGCTAAAAACAACCCAACCAACCAAACAAACAAAAGCCACAACCTTTAACAGAAAATAATTTGAGGGAAACTTATGACATCTGTTTAGATGTCAAATATTCACTTAATTTATAATGGGATTTACATGGCTGCAAGCAACTACATGCTCAGTTCTGTCTCATTGTCATTCTGTTAGTGCAAATCTGTCCTCATGAATTTGACTTTGAGTCAGACTCTAGTTTAGACAGGAGAGTTACCAGCTCTGTCTGTTCCTTCTCACCCCAGCAGTCACCTTCTTGTTGTGAGCCTCATCAGAATTACATTCTAGAGCAGGATTCTGCAACCAAAAACTCCTTCTCCAAGTCAGCACCTATGGCCATTATGAGGCTTACAACAGCTGCAATAATACCTCAGTGAGCCATTCTAAACTTTCAAAATAGCTGCACAGCTGCCATTTGTGTATACGCCACACTAACTCTAAATAGAACATATTATTTCTATAAACCTTATTAGTAAAATGACCAAACTATATGAAACCAAAAAACACGTTGTCAAGAGTGCTGAGCAGATTTAATGTCACGAGGTGGAGGAGGCTGAGAAAACTATAAGCTACAATTGTATTTGAAGTAGCACACCTTTATTTTTATTCATTAAGTGTTTTTCTGGCTAACTCATTAAAGACCTCACTTCATCTACTATCCATTTTTGTCAATGTAGACGTTTCAAAAAGAAGGAGCTGTACAGATCCCCCAACATGTGTTTACCATATACTGCATGTGATTGCAACCACTCACAACAAAGTAAATGAGGGAAACTGCTCCACTGGAGTCAGTGAAGTCTCACACTAGGCTAAATATGGTAGTTCAGAAAAATCTGAATCAGATCCATTGTTTACAGAATAACTTAATAGTATCTGTATGTTAAGGTTTTGTCAGGTGTTTCATTATAAATCCTCATTTTGGAAAATTTAAAACTCCAGGGTAGCATTGTTTTAAATTACAGGAGCATAGATTCTACATAACTAAAATGCTATTCTTTTTTTTTAATCCTATACCTAAGAAATACCTTGATTCTTTCAAATGAAGTTTGGCATGCAAGCAAGCCATAATGAAAAACGATTGCACTTTTTTTTTTCCCCCCCTTTTTTTGGGGGGGGAGAGTGGGTTGCAGGGAATAAATATATGGTTTTGTACAGGATGGTTATTTTATTTTTTAAATTGTTTACATATGCTTGGCAAACTGAACAGCCAGCGTGCTTACAAAAGCTGCCTTGGCAGGGAGCATGTCCGGTACCTGAATATAGTCTAAACCTAAACAATAGTATGAATAATCATAAGGCAAGCTGCTTCCCTCCTCTCTGAATTTTAGCCCATGAAAAACCAATCTGCTCCTATCAGACACCATGGAGAAACGTTTCCAGTTGAGACTGACTCTGTAGAAGTAGTTTTGGCTCAGCTGCTTGGAGGCTCCATTTTGAGTCACCCACCAGAGCTGCCACCTGCAAACCACCACAGTCCCTTCCCATCTTGGCTGCAAAAACATGCAAGATGCATGTTCAGCTCAGGCAAGGCTGAACGCTACGTGGTAGACTGCTTGGGGAAGATAATATGTGGCTACCAGCTGTCAAACCCCAAACTGCTCTCAGCCAAATTTGGTGTGGAGATTACTATTTAGGTGCCAGATAATTACATTTAAACTTTAAATTACGTTTAAAATGTTAAAATGTTAAAAACGTTTAAATTACGTTTTTCCATAGCCATTGAACTTCAGAAGCATTCTGAGAGCTTTGTCATGATTTTATTTTTTTTGGCAATTGTTCCTATTATTCCTTTAACATTCACTTGGTGAGTACTCAAATACTTGTGATAATAAGATGTTCACTATGATATTTTTCTTCTTTTTTTTTTTTTTGGGGGGGGGGGTCTAATATACAGAAATTCAAATCTGATTTATAATATCCTGAACAGATGTGAATAGCTACAATACTTTTTACAGATATTGTAGGTTAAAAGTGTAGCATTGCACAAAGGTAGTATCCTTCCAAGCCTCAGGGTCCCAAACACATACCCTGTGTGCTAAATGCATTGCATGCATTTCAGTGTGCTAAAAACATCAAGCCAAAGGCTGCCACATAAACTTTAAAGAGGAACTGTGACTGTTCTGCAACTTTCTCTGTTTCATTAATCCCAACCAAATTGTTCCTCACCACTGACAGTTCTTGCTTTGTACTGGTCAGGAAGCTGTTTTCCTAGAAAGCTGTGCACAGAGGCCTACGCAGAGTGCTACAATAACCACTGGTTTGGTTTGCTCTGTAATGTTATTGCACGATTACATTAGTTTAAGTAGAAAAAGTTCAAATCCATTGTCAACTTCAGGGAACTGACAGATGCAAGCACTTTTCTGAGTAACTATTTGTTACACAGTAATGGTTTAACTTCAGAAATAAAACTTTCAGACCCAAACTGAGCCCTGTTTGCAATACAGATTTTGTCTAACATACATAATGAAACCAGCAAATTAGGTCCCATGGCCATAAACCTCACAGAGGGAAAGCAAGCAGAGCATGAATCAAAAAGCTTTAGGAGGAAGTAAACTATTGGTAACTTATAAATTAAGCTCAAGAAATAAAAGTATCAAACAAGTTAAATTCTGTGTGTGTTTAGAAGAAAAAGCTGAATTCAAAACAAAATATGGAAGTGTTAAGACTGCTAATTTAAAATAAAAGGTGCAGGCCAATAGAACCTGTGACAGGAACACAGTCATCAAAACCTAGATCAAGAGGTGGTTTAACTCTTTCCTACTTTATTCTTCAACTGTGCAATTTGTCAGGGCAGTATAGCACACAGAACATTGATACCTCCCATGCTGTGCTTGGTCCTCTGCACTTCTAAAGCATAATGTCAGCCTTCACTTTTAATTTCTTGACCCTGTCTGGTTTATACCTTAGCCTGCAGGTATTAAAAGCAAAGCAAAACAAAACAAAAACCTGCAGTATTTTATTTTGCCTTTTGTTACAAACAGAAACAAAACAAACCCCAAACTAAAAAAATCCAAACCAAAACCACTTTAAAAAAAATCTCTGTTTTAAGATCCTCCACCACAGTTATTGACCTGATCATATAAGTATCAGCTTTAAACATGCATGTTGACCTAATTACATTAAAACCCATTTAGGGAGTTTTAAAATATATTTTATTGATTTTATTGCATCATAGTCTATAAGAATCTCATCATGTGCACTCACATTTAGTTTGCCACATATATATTTATGCATTTTTAAGCAGCTGTTGTATGACTTCTTTGCCATAATCGTGGCTATACTATTTGCCATCTAGCAGATCACTAGACCTGAGTATTCTGCATGCTTAATAACCTTTATTCCATGGATTTAAATCATCAGGACACTTAACATAGTCAAGAATAACAACAAATAAAATTATTTCAAATGTACATATGTCATAGTGCTTGTAGGTCATTCTTGACCTCTTGAGTGCTTTCAAAAAGCAAATACCAAAAGCATCCAAGACTGAGGTCCTGCAAATGCTTTTTGTTTATATGTGTAAGAAACAAACTGCACAGCCAGTGTGTTACTGTTCAGGTGGGGGGGAGGGAGTGGGAACAGTGCCTTTTCAACCTAAAGCAACCAAAAATTATTTTGTTTTTGTCAATTTGTAAAAAATATTTGCTCTTAGGCTGAAAGCTTATGTGCCAAGTTTCAGCTTGGAACCCATTTTTACAACTGAATTATAAAGCCCCTGAAAACAGGGGTTTCAAGCAAGAGTGCTGACACAGCCTTAAGTACAGTGGCAAGAAAGGAGAGAAAGGAGTGCTGTAATGCATATAACTTGTTTTTTCTCATTATTGCTATAAAAGGAACAGCTTGTTGCCTACCCTTAGGCATCAGACAATGTTTAAACCATGTCTCATCATACAGTCTTACTACCAGGTGTGTGGAAAAGACCTCATACAGACCCTCGTCTGAAATGAAACTGGTAACTCAGGTAGAAGACACTGAATTATTTCCTGATTTTTAATGGGATTTTTAAATCAAACTTAGAGGCTCACATGGCTTAGAGGAAGTAGAAAGGCACATAGCCTCTGTCTTATCCATTCTTTAAATCTTATTTTAGCCTATAGTTTGCCAGTAAAACTGAAAGGAAAAAAAAAAAAGTAATGATGAGCTGCTTGTGCAGATTTAAAGTACAACACAAATTACTGGGAGAAGATGATGTGTAAGAAGCTATATTGGGTTTTGGCTGTGTTTATATCCTGACTTAAGGTGGTTTATTACATGGTTTGCAGTGAAAAAAGCTTTCAGTGTATGTTGCTGTTAGTGCAAGGCTTTTTACATTCTTTCATCATGGAAAATGTCTGACGAGTAATAATCTTTTTTAGAGAGCTGAACTGAATAAAGTCCAAAGAGTTCAAATTTGAAAATGCTTTAGAACTTTTTCAAAACTTTGCCAAAAGTTGACTGGTGAGGTTAAACAAATTCCATGAACAGACAATAGGACGGATACCTTCTTGTTGAACAAATCAATTAAATATACACTGTAGTGAGTCTTTGCAATGCATGAGGTTGAAGCACTGGAGAAGTGCCTGGAAGGGTGAAGAGGCAAATTTAAGCTATGAAGTTTTTGTAGCATGCACTGAACGATTCTAAAAATGTGAGAAGTTAAAGGGAAGGGAGGGACAGGGCTCCACTGTTTTCAGTGCTGCTCAGGCTTGGGCTTTATTTCCACCTTAAAATCTTTACCTGGCCGTGATCTGTTGTTCCATTACTGGAGGGCAAAAATGGGAGGAATTGTCTGGGCTAAATTGCAATTAGGCAGCCCTGAGAGAGGCTGGCACCAGTTAACTTGGGATATTGGAGTGAAAAGGCCCGTAATCAGCCTTCGGTCATGTAGAACAATGCATAAAATTAAATTGACATTAATGAATAATTGTGTAATGAAAATGGAAGAGGAGAGTTAATTGCATGTTACAGTGAGTGTAATGCCTAGATAACCTTGCATTTAATGCTATTCTTAGCCCTGCTGCCAAGACTTCTACAGAGCCTCTCTCTGCAGGAAGTCATTAAAGCTGTGAGTAGATAATGCAGGCTCAGTGAAACCTAAGTGGCAACAATATAACAAGAGTTTCTTTCAGACCTTAGTGTTTTCAGAAAAAAAGAGGGGCATGTTGAGGTAATTTGTACACATCGGAATGAAAACAGGAAACTCAGAGCAATCTATTTGTAGTTTGTCCAGTTCCACAGAATTCTCAACTATTGTTGAAGCCAAAGTCAATTCACATAATCAAAGGCAAGACTGACCGTCAGTGGTTGCAACACAGTAAGCATCCAGCTGTCTACAGCTAAAACTTTTTGTTGTTAATCGCCTAGTACAGCAAAGGATACAAAACACTTGACCTCACACATAAGATGACAGTGGGAAACATCTTCAGTGCTATCCTATTGACACAGTTGGTTTGTCCTGATAAATAAGAGTCTAGAAAAGTAGAATTAGAACACTTGGTCCCTTTTCTGTAACTTTGAAGATCACAAAGAATGGCTGTTTATATGTGCCTGGATGTTTCCCAAAACATTTAAACTTGCACTGTCTGTAAAACAAACTTCTTTCACCATGTTTTTCTTTGTATGACTCCTTAAATCGAATTTCCAAATAAGACTTTTGTTTGTTTTTTAACCTTTTGAATGTCATGGGAAAATTCACTCCAAGAGATATATCTTTTTGCCTTAGGGACATTGGTTGCCATCATGGTGTCGTATTGATTACAGTGGGACTGTCCTTCAACAGTATGCCCCTGCTTATAATACAGACTTGGCAGTCAGAAAGTTAAAAGGACTAGAAGAGAGCTTGCTTCATGAAAAACAACTAAGCTCAAAACAAACATTCAACAATCCTGAAAAGTGAACATTTTCATAGAATCACAGAATTGCCTAGATTGGTACAGACTTCCAAGATCATTGAGGCCAATTGTTAATCTAGCACTGAGAAGTCCTTGACTGAACCATATCCCTAAGCATCCTTTCAGTAAAGAAATTCGTCTTAATATCCAACCTGAACTTCCCTTGGCACAACTTGAGGCCATTTCCTCTTATTCTATCACTTGTTACTTGGTTAAACAGGCTGACCCCCACCTCTCTACAATCTCCTTTTCAATGTCTAGAAATTGTTCATTGCTGAAACAATACATTTATATTATTAAAAACAAAATCATTTTCATAAAGTCAATGGTTTATCATTGCTGACAATACCTCTGCATTATGATTCTTTTTGTGAAGACACGTGTGAGCTGTCTTCAGCAAAAGGTGGCTTATTCTTTTGTAAAATGATTACGTTCAGAAAGGTGTTCTCTGCTTGAGAACACTCCACAGTCATCTACATGGCTGTATTCTGTAGACAGTTGATGTGTTATGAAGTGAAGCATCCTATTACATTTCAACTCTTGACTGGAAGTGAATTCACTCATCGTTTAGATGAAACATGGATTTGGATTTATTTGGATTCAGTTTCTGTGGGTAGGCTGTTGGCCTGCAGTCATCCTGTCCACCAAAACTGCCTGCAAAGAAAACAAGGAGCAGGATGGTACTTGCTTGGATGAAAACTAAAAATTGCTGTTTTCGTTTCTGCAGTTCTGTCCTTACATTCTTTGGAAATGGCAAGGGAAGTTCCTGTTACTACTAAGAGTGGTATAAACCCATCATTGCCTGGGATCCTGACCCCATGAATGTGAACATGAGACTTGACAGAAACTGTAGTGAGGAATTTCATGGGCTGTGACTACATTTGAACCGTGGCTGTAGACAGCCTCTTAAAAAAAACAACTGAACTCACCAGTGGAGCCTTAGTCTTTACCTCTTCCACTCGATTAGCTGGCAGTATTTTTCAGAAGCCTATGGCTAAGAGGCAAGATGAACCACAAAACCTCTAGTAAATTGCAAACTGTTAATAAATATTAGGTGGCAATGGCAGTTGTCTGTGAAACTGAAAGGCAGCAATACATTTGCAAATGAAATGTTTTCTTCAGTGCGTAACTGCTCTGTGGACCTCACCCTAACAACGGTAACCTAGATGAAGACTGTAACAGGTTTCAAAAAGAACTTAGGCATGAGTAGTTTTTTTGTTAATTGCTCTGAGACATTTTTACAACACGTGTCTGAAGCTTTATTCTTCATTCTTCTTTCCCATGGAATGAACAAGCTAGGAGAATTGTGTTAATTTCCTTCCTTAAGCTGCCTAGCACGTGTTTTAAGCTGTTCAAACAAGTGAGCACAGAATTTTCACACCAGATTCCTTGAGATTCAAAGAGAGTGGAGAAACAGCTAAACTTCAGCCTTCTACTTTTTGCCTTCCGTGATCACTGCTAAGGGAAACAAGAACAATGAAGTCACTTCTAAGTCATCACCCTTTTCAATCTCTGTAGGGGAGGTTTGTTGGGTTTTTTACTTGCTTTTTTTTACTCTTTTTTTTTTTTTTTTTTTTTTTTTTTTACAGAGTTTTCTTTGGTAGGGAGCTCTTTATCTTAAAATATGTGGATGCGAGTCCATTTTTACTGTTTGCTTTGTGCTAGTACCAGTACATTAGCCTCTGTAGATTTTGTTAATCCAGATTTACTTGTGTGAGAGTTGACTCTGACCCAGAATGTGCTTCATACAGTACATTATAAGGAATGGGAATGTGTTTTCATGAATTCTAGCTGAAGCTGAAATAGATGTTGAAGCTATAAAGAGAGTATATGAATCCTTTAATAAACCCTATAATTACACTGACTAGAATTCAGTGAAATAACTGAACAATATTCGGCAGGAATCTAACATTTGGCAACTTTCTGGGTGGCATAAATCAGTATATTTAGCAGATGTTTTCAGCTTATTGTCCTCTTTGTATTTTGTATTTGTTTTATGGAATTGCTCTGATGACTCACAGACACTGGGTTTTGCTGAATTGCTTGGAATTGTGACTTTTAATGATCTTTCCCTAATTCACACATTGTTCTGACCAGATGAGTTCCTTCTTCCTCTTATGTTCAAGGCCTCTGGGCTTTGTTGAAGGTCAAAACAAGGGGGAAAGAGCAGTCAAATGCAATGTGAGGAGTTGTATTAGAATAGGTTCTAAAATAATGAGTGGATGAGGCAATAGTGCTCCAAAAGCACTGGAAAATAATTTAGAAGTGTGGCAGGCTTTTTGTGTTGACACATTGCTAACAGGAGTGTAAGCTTTACCAAAGACTGACTTGCTCATTCTCGGGCTAGTTACAATGAAGAAATCCACTTTCTTATGTAATTCTGACAAGCATATAAAAAGGATAAAGATAATTTCATCTTAGTCTGTAAGCATCTGCCATTATGAAACAAATTTTGGGGAGAAAGTGTGTAAGACAAGCAAGACAAAGTAGAAGATCCAAGAAAATTTAGATTTTTAATAGTCAGGGTTTCTAACCAACATAACAGGTTAAAAACACTTGTAGTGGGTTCTCTCTGGCTAGAAATCATCATTAGTTACAGTGGTTATGGGCAAGTTTTAGTAAAGGGGAGGTGTCAAAAGGTGGCGGCTGAGTCCCCGGCTTGCAGCGCTGGCAGCACTACTGGCACTATTTGAAATGCAAACATCTGTGAGTGTACAGATGCTGCAGATTAAGAAGTGTCCCCCATTTGAGTTCAGTCACTGATTCTGGGGGGTAGGGGTGGTGTGTGGTAAAAAGAAAGGGGAAAAAAAAAGTGTATTCCTCATGAAAGAAATATTTGCTTTACTAGCAAGTTATACTATAGACTCTGGCAGCAATTTTTATGACAAGTTGTCTACTCTGGTCGGACAATCCATTCTGTTTTGCATATACATACCTTTGGTGAAAAATGTAGTTAAGAAAGTGACTTTTATCCAATATGTTAAAGAAAACTGAAGGAAAAGCATTATTATACTGATATTTTATTACAATGTTTATCTAACATCATAGAAGTGCAAGAAAATATAGCTGTAGCTTTTACACAAATATGCTGATTTCCCAGAACTAATTAATTAAATTAAGCTTTCTGATCTTACTCATTTTTAATAGCTGTATTATTCAGTGTATCAAAAAATCAGGAGGATGATAATATGATAATTTTCTCTTGAAACTATGCAAGTTTCTGAATTAATTTAAAAGATACTGAATCAAGACTCACATTGGTATGATTGAGGGGATAAAGCTGAATCTTTGTTATTCAAACTTACTAAACTCGGTTCAGTGGGACAAATGGATTACATCTATAACTGGAACCAAAGGGATCAAGAACTTGTATATAAGTGGTTGGTTTCTCTGAACCTAAACACTGCGCATACTTTCCTACACTGAAATCTAGCTTCTAGCTAACTTAATAAATTACCTAAGTAAATAGAGAGGCATAGCTGAACAAGTGATTAGGTTAAGGAAATACAAACCTTTTCATTAGGGTACATTTTTTTTAGCTCTGTGGAAGTTAATAAAATACAATGCAGTGCTTGCAACGACACTTCATTATTTTTCTGTAGAAATCTGTGTATGCTGTAATATGTTTTTGAATAGTTTGCATGTCTTCTATATGATATTTAAATTACTTCATTACAAAAAAATTTAAGCATAGCATGCCGTAATAGTAATCTCCTTTGTAACCACATCTTTATTTCATTTCTCCTTGTTAACACAAAACTTTGATATGTTTTCTCATAGCTTACCAGGATAAGGAATGTGTTATACATTGGACAAGAATGGCTATATTTTAGGCTATGTGTGCATGATGATGCAATCTTTAACCATAAGAAAGGCTGGCTTTTTTTCCTCTTATGCCATTCCTACAAACTTGCACCAATGATTACTACAGATTTTAAGTGCAGTGTTACAGACAGCTGGAGATTGTTATTATCTCCTGAATCTATAGCCCTTATGTAGGATGCCATAGCAGTAGTAATTTAAGAAGAATTCTTGTTGTTATCTGATTAAAAAAAAAAAGGAAATTATGTGGTAGGGTTTCATACTGAGAAAACACCTGTGACTGTTGAGTGGACATACATCATCTCAGGTTTAACCACCAAAGGGTGTTGATACTCTACTATTGAGATTGCTTGCATATCTGAATGCAGCTTAAGCTTGGCTGAATCTCTGTGTCTGTTTGTGAAGTTCTTCTCATATTTCCCATTTCTGTGATGAAATGCTCATAAAGTACTTCTGAATCACCATCACTGTGCTCCTCTCTGTATGGGTAAGCTGGTACCTGTCCCTGGAGGTCTGGAAGATTGGTTAGATTGGCTGGAATGAACACATCATCTGTATTTGCTCAGATTGGAAAGTGTGGTCAAATTTGTGCAAAGTACTAACACCAATGGAGGGAGGCTTTGTTTATTTGTTTGTTTGTCAGTTTATTTATTTATTTTACATTTTGCTCTATTATTGGTAGCTCATTTGGCTGCTAGTTATCGATAGTTATTTTTGCCTGGATAGTGATTCAGGACAACAAAGGCAATTGCCACAGAAAAGGGAGTCTCTGACAGTTGCTCATATGTTATGAAATATTATCAACCATACAGTGTCACCTTTTATTCTGTCCTCACTTTTTCTTTCCATTTCTGTAACACATATACCTTAAGTCACAGGTCAGAAGACTCTCTAAATATGTTAGATGGTTAAAAAGACATGCTTAGAGTAATTTTCAAAATCACTGAACTAAAGTGCTTAAATCCTCTTGATTGAAATGGCAGTCAGGATTGCAACTTTAGTACATAGTTAGGGAAAACCTAGCCAGCACAATTTGGCAACTTCTCCCCTGCAAACTGCCTGCAAGTATGTTACTCCAGGTCATGCCCCAGGAACAGAAGCATGGTAGAGTTAAGAAAGCCTTGCAGAGACAGAAGTACCTTCTCAATATGTCTCTGTCTAAGCTACAATGTTCTGCCCTTAATTTAAGCCAATACGAGATGATGAATAATAAGGTCTTAAATAGCCAGCACCTCCCAAGGCTTTGTCATTTTGGCATTAGTTTCATTCTTCTATCCTGCCTACCTGTAAAAATGGGGAAATGAGATAAATCAAAAGAGACTTCATTGAGCCCAAATATCTTATTATTAGTTTTTCTCAAACGAACCAAAAAGAAACTCAAATGGCTATAGTCTGATTCTTCAGTTTACTCATATTCCTTTCATAAAATTGTATTACTCTGAAGGGAATTACACAATCACCAGTTTACAAAATCATTACTTTTGGGGGGGCTGTTTGTTTGTTTTGTGTGTGTGTGTTGTCTCTTCCAAATAAATTAAACAGATCTTTAGCTGGTAGTTGGCAGGATTACACAGGAATATCAAGAGTGTAATGAGAAAGGAGCCATTGATTCTAGTGGGTGGGGAAAGCTAGGTCTGCACCATAAAACACGTGATATCTCATCATATATCTCATTTAAAGAGTAGTGCATCATGTCAAAGCTGTAACACACTGGTTTAGTACTTTCAAGCAATCAAAACATTAAAATGTAAACAAACCAAACCCAAAACAAGCACACTCCAAAAAACATCTTCCAAAACACTGGAAAAACTCTTAATGGTGTGAACTGTAGTGATCCAAACTACAGACAGAAAAATTCCTCTCCTAATTAAAACCATCATTTACAATATTGTTGTGATCTATAGTCTTAGAAGAGGGCAAATAAAATAGAACATGACCACTCTTGGGAATCACCAGTTGTGAACTGAAAAAGTTGCCTCCTTGCCAGTATTGAAAAGAGGATGTGGTTTGTCTGAGGATGACTCCAGGATGCACATAATTACTTTTGTCATTCTCTACATAAAAGCCCTTTTCATGTCCTATGGCTCATTTTCATGTTTCTGCCCTCCTTTCAGAGCCACCATACAACCTTCACCCTGACATGGACTGTGTGTCTTTATGTCTTTCCATGGTCAAAACCTTTTTGAGAGTAACCTTGTCCCAGATGTGTCTCTAGCCTGGAAGACTCTCCACAAAACAGGCAGTGAAGAGCTAGCCTTGAACTACCCAGCAGCCTAACAGAGTGGAGCATACAAGTCATATTTTCATCAATTTCATAAACTGTCCACACTTCTTGTCATTTGGAAACTCTAATCCAGCCAATGAGAGGATGAAGGTGACATTAGCAAATTATCAGAGAGAAAGCTCTAGTGGAAATTCCCAACAGAGGAGCCAATACCAGAATGTTTTTAAGCTGTCCTCTCTCTCATTACCTCTTACCTGCGCTTAGCCAAGAACATCAATAGAGTGCTTATGAGGAACACTGGCACGATCATATATTACTTACACTGGGTGTATCTGTTCCTGTCATATTTATAGCTCATAAATACTTAATTCTATTGATAGACCATGCAGAATATAGTTAGGGATTAATACAAGAACTATACAACTGCCACAGTGTCTAGTGGAATCTATAACAACTTTATTTTAAGGAACGTGTACACCTCGTTGTCTCCATATAAATGATAAACGCTTGCTCCTCCTCCCCCCTCTCCCCCCCCATCTCTACTATGCTTTAGCTGTGTCAATATTGAAATGTTTGCTCTGCATAGAGATTATTATTCCAGTTTGGAATTTTTATGAGACCTGGGCCTGACCTTCCTTACATGCATTCTGGCACTACCTTGCCATGAATACTTCCTAATTGCTGATTTCAGATTATCATTACAAGAAGACACTTATAACCAGGGATTCGAACCAGTATGTTTGAATCAGTTCTGGGTCAGATCCAGCTGTGATTGAAGCTGTTTCAGTTGAGCACTGATTCCAAGCCAGTAACAGTTTATTGTTCAGTTCACATGTTCTCAGCACAGGCCTTCAACAAGGGGAGGTGTTAAATTCCATCTTCTCCCTCTATATAAGCACCATTTTTAGTCCTGGACTGTAGTTGGAATTTTTTTAATACCTTAAATTTAGTATAGGGGACCATAATTCTGGTGAGAAAACAAGTGATGCCAGGAGTACAGGTAGGGCCAACACTAGCCAGAGGAGTGGGAATGATGGAAGGGTCAGCTTGCTGACAAGTGAAATCCCCTTTATCTCCCTTCTGAATACCCAGACCCTTTACCTGCACGCATGTATATCTCTCTGACACTAGGTGTAGTAGTGGCATTGATGGAGTAAACTAAAACTAATGGTCATTGTATTTTCCTCCACAAGAAACAGGACTCACAAGAAGCAGTTTACATGGATCTCACCTTACAAAGTAGTTCCCAATGGTAGCTGATTCTAAGGAAAGAAGTTTGTGACCACATGCTGATGCATAGTATAGCAGGGAAAGAGAGAAGGACAAACATGGGGCAGGATGAAGATTTTTAA
This sequence comes from Melanerpes formicivorus, assembly GCF_026170545.1. NCBI lineage: Eukaryota > Metazoa > Chordata > Aves > Piciformes > Picidae > Melanerpes > Melanerpes formicivorus. The sequence goes on along the minus strand of NW_027142359.1, from coordinate 16,684,518 downwards.
AGGACTCTTAAAGCCAAGCTGTCCTCCTGTTGCTCAGAACCTGCCAGAGGATCTTGCTTTTCAGATGAACTGGTCTTCTAAGCTTGAGAGGTCTTTGTTTTGCTTCAGTTCCAGTTTGGTTTCTGGGATCAGCAAAATTTCCAAAAAAACAGCTTAAATTTAGTTCCAGCTTTGGGAAACATTTTGAACCAGTTTATGGTTCAGGTTTAGTTTGGCTTTTTCTCATAATAGAGGAATGAGAAATAATAATTTCTTACTCAGTCACTGACATTGATTTTAAACAAGGAGCTTAAAAAATGTCAGATGTGCTCTTTTCTTTAATAACTTTTTACTTATAGTTAATCAAGTAAACATCACAGATGATTTAGTAATAGTGAGAGCCCCCGACTCTGGCCTCAGTGATGTGTGAGGGTATTCAAGTGGTTCTTGGTCTTTCCTCAGCCAAGTTCCTGCTGGAACAACTTTGTTGGAGACATTCAGTTACACACGTTGAGTCCAGGTGTGGTGTGCTGCTGTTCCTACATGCAGAACCTGTTTGAAAGTGAAGTGTCTCTGTGGTGTTGCAAGGTCTGGCCTATTCTTATGTTCTTTCAGCTTGTCTTACTAAGTAACTTTTATCTTACTGCTAATAGCACTGGCTCCCACTTCAGATCTTGGGCTAATGCAAGTAGTTTATGGGTCTGCTTTGGGTTTGACGTTTAAACATGTGACTGTAGAAGTTTCCTTTGAAAATGTGTGTATGGCTGTGACTTCAATCCCTGGTAAGATGGACAATAGGTTAAAAAAGCTAGATCCCTGTAAAGCAAGTGCTGAACTTCTGACACTTCCTGCCCTGTGTGAATGTGAAGGGTAGTTAGACTGCTGCTATCTTCTTACTGAAGTCGATTATGACATGTTACGTTTCCTACTAGTTGTGTTGGAGTGTGGTATTTGTGCCATAAGACCAGAAAGATTTGCAGAAGTGAGATTTTTGTTGTTTTCTCTAAGGAAACATATGTTCAGCTACATGATGTTCAGCTGTTAACAGTCTATTCTGTAGGTGTATATATATAGATATAGATACATGTAATTAATTTTTTAATTTGGCTGGTGTTTTCCACTCCTGCTCTCCTATTAGGAAAGTCCCGTGCCCTTTCACATAAACATACTAACTCTCTTTCCATAAAAGTATGTATAAATAACTATAAATTTATCAACTCTATAACTTTATAACCTCACACCCTCCACAAACTGAGAGCAGGCCATTTTCTGAACTAATGAATTCTTAGGATTTGTGACTGTCAGCAGCAGAAAGCTTGTTGACAATTCACCTTTTTTTGTTATATATGATGTCAGGCTTTTAAGCTGTAGTTTTGCTCCCTTATGGAGTGCTTCTGAAGACTCAGTCATGGAATGGTTTGGTAAAGTCAGTAGTCTGGCAAACCTGCATTTTCTTCGCTTGAATGTGCATCTAATTCTCTTTGGGGGGGATATTTCCAAGTGCACTGTGCATGAGGGGGAAAAAAAAAAAATCAACTATTGTCTATTTGGTAGCTTCCATGGGATTGTCAAGAAAGTGAGGAAAAACACATATCATTTTCCCCAGCAGAATTTTAAGCTATGTCTCACAGTCTAGAATGGGCAGGAGAAAGTGAGCAGTGAGCTGTTACTATGAACTGGACAATTGTCCATCGCAGCTGATCAGCCATATGTTGGAAGGTTTAGAATCCCTTATTGTCAATTGTTACTGGTAAATGCTGCTTCTGAGGAAGGCAGGATGTGTGCCACCTGTGCTTGTGGTGGCATCGTTAGCTGGTATACAAGTAACTGTCTCACATTTGCTTGTGCAGTCTTTTTCACCTTTTGGCACAGAGCTTTGTGGTAGTGGTATGCTTTTTAACCCCAGTAGCTTCTGGTGACAACAGTAACTCCTTCCACTTTTCATTCCTTCTGTGCTGAGCTAAGAGATATCTTGGTTGTTCTCACCTGCCCAAAATAGTCCTACATGCTGTCAGTTCCAAGTCCAATTTACTCTGTACAAAAGTGCATGGTCTGCCAGCGTGGCAGTGCAGGCCAGTTTGAACATACTCTGTTTGCACAGCTCTGGCTTCATGTCTGGGTCTGGATGTGATCCAAGCTGTTGAATTTAATTAGAAAGTTGTGTCTATTTTGAGAACTACTTACTTGACTTAGCAATAGCCCCTGTACCCAAACCCTGTCCTACTGTCAGCATAGGTGCCTGCTGATGAGTCTCAAAGTCTGTTTTGGGTCACTGAAGAGTAGTTAAAATCAGTATTTCATAGGTTTCATTAAGTCATGCTACTGGCTGCTGATACTAGATGCATTAAGAAGTAAAACAAGGCGTAGCAAGTCATCTAGTGTTAGTCAGGATTTCATGCCATGAAAAGAGTTCTACTACAGAAACTTATGTCAAATACCTCTTTTCAAGTGCATTTTTTGTTGCAGAATGTGTAAGAAGAGGTCACTGCAAGCATTTCAATTAGTGTATCTCTTTCTCAAACCGAAAATTATTTGAAGTGAAAAGGACAACTGTAGTAAGTTTTTTCCAGGTGATTCACTTGGACTAGGAACCAGGAAGCAGCAGCACCCATTGCTGCTCAGCTGCCTTGCGGTGTCAGCTGGACCATGTGTCTTCAATTCTCTGAGTACAGTGTCTCCATCTGTAAAATGAGAGCAGTGCAGAGCAACTGAAATCTGTGGGTAAAGGGACTCATGTAGGAGTTCTATGCGTTATGCTATAGTTAATACAAGCAGTTGTACTGTGAAACAACTTCTGCATCTGGAATGATCTCTCTGTCATTCACACCTACTTCATCTCTCAGAAAGATATCAAATACTCAATTAACATGATTTTTAAAGATCACCTATGCAGGCAAAGATCTGTGTCGCATAATTCTTTGTCAGAATATAGGTCACCTAGCCAATGAAATTGCTAAGACTATGAAAAATGGTGTAGTTTTATCCTCTTAGGATTGGGTTAGGTTTTTTCCTTCTTAAAAATCAACCAACCAAACAAATAGAAGGAAAACAAAGAAACAAACAAACAAATGAACTTACAAAAAAATTCCAAACCCCAAGCAGCTGGGATGTAATTAATATTTGGGAAGATCTTGTTGTCTGTAATTCTATCCAGTAGCCAGAAGCTAGACTATGGAAGTATACTGCTCTTTGCAAACCTATTGCACCTAACACTACTCAGTCTGCCTTAATCATCTCTTGCAGCTAAAAGATTTTAAATCAGTATCCTGTTGTAAGAAAGCCAATATGTCAAAATACCACAACTGACTTGTCTGCCTTACTGGTGGATTGGGAGGTTTGAGCTCCAGCTGATGTCTCAGACATCTCTGTGTTACTGCTTTATACTGAAAAACCAGAAAAGAATTGCAGCTTTTGATACTATTGTCCTTGATGCTTGTACTGGGAACAGAGGCCTTTAATGAACAACTGAAAGTAAAGATTTCATACTTTATTTTCTCAGGCATTTTATGTGTGAGAGTAGGTTTCTTGAATTATAAAGAAAATTAGATCATGGTTCAAGATTTCTTTTTTAATGTTATGTTTTTACCTTAGCATCTGTGGGACACAGGGCAAGCTATTGTAGAGCAGAAATCATAATTCCCAGCCAGCTCTCCAGTACTTCCTATGTGTCAGTGGTGGTGAAAAGTTTAATATTGAATACTGTTACAGTAGTTTGTAAAAATTGCTGTCCTCAAGAAAACTTACGTCCTGGATTTTTCAAATTTTCAGCTTACATTTGCAGCATTGTATTTGCAGCATTCACCTAAGAGGTTTGAGGTTTGTGCTTTAATCTGCTTAATATAAAGTTCTGGAGACAGGTTATAGCAAGTTAAATTGTGATGTTTTAGCAGTTATGGGCCATATTGAATCTTTTTTGGAGTAGTGTGTAGAGGTCAGGGAAAAATCTCCATTTTGTAGCTAAAGAAACACTGAATTTTGTTCTCAATAATTCTACTACAGGGACAACCTACTACATAAGTAATAGAGAGTGAAAGGATATTTTATTATTTTCTTTCATGTCAAATTACTTGCAAAAATATATGAAGTTCAGTTACATGACTGGTAAAATGATTCCTGCTAATTTCAGTGTGACTCTTACTGACCTGTAACAGAGAGGCTGCCCAGGCAGACAGACAGCTATGTGCAAGGCTTTCCATAGTTTGTCATCCTGCAGGTGTTAATCTGCTGGCAAGTCCTGTATGGTAGAAGTTTCTGAATGAGGACTTGCAAAACTTTGGTTTTCAGAGAAAGCAAACATGAAAATCAGATCAGATTTCATCTTTCATAATATATAGTATCAAGTAGCTTCAGCATTTATGCTTGCTGTTTTTCACATCTTTTTTGCATCCAAATATCTTGGTCTAACCTAAATCAAGACTGAGTAAAAATGGGTGATGGAAAGGATATGTCACACGTGCTCCCCTAGAGAGCCTAACATTGATCTGCACTGGTCAGTCTGCTCCACATAATGTAAAGCAGAGGAGAGGATCCTCCATCTTCCTGCAGGAGCTATAGCCTTCAGGAGTATTTTTTCCATTCAGAGATTTCCTCTGCTCTGGGGAAAAAGCTGGCTGCCTTGGTAGTCTCTTGTATGGAAGTAGAGAAAAGAAAAGATGGTTAAACTGATGCTACAACTCCAACATGCACACAAGGTGACAGAAAGAAAAGAGCAGCAGCAGGAATCCATCGTTTGATATGCACAGGAAAATAACGTGTTGGTGGTTGGTTGGGGGGGGGGTGTTGTGGTTTTTTTGTTTTGGAGTTTTTTTGTTTGGTTTGGTTTTTTCATGATGAAATGCACAGGTTATTCATAGTGCCTCCTTTCCTAACAGAGTTGCATTCTGGTGGACCACTCGGGATAGCAATTTCCAGTCCTACACAATCTTTTTTTTTTGAGAATTCTCTGGCCTCAGAATTAGTGGAAAGTTTATGGAAATTACAGTGGATGCAACTAAATAGTTAGTGCATGCACAATAAAGCAGTGATTGCAGGTACCAAGGAAAATTAGGTTCTCACTAACTCATGTCATTCTTTGCACGAAGAACCAATTCCAACTGTTGCCCTTGACCAAATCAGTGCCGCTGAGCATTTGTCCGTCTGGCTGCAACCTTAAACCCCAGTTCTGGCTCCATTCCAACAGGGAAGCGATTTCCATAAGCATATAATTTATAAAGTGCTTTGGAATCCTTCAGGATGAAAAAAGCTATGTAAATGTCATGCACTTTGTTGCATTCAAGGCATTAATAACATTTTTTTCTGTTACTTCACCTATCGGGTAAACTGAGGGCAGGGAGCACATTATGCATTTTTGGGCCAAAAATGCAATTTTTTAAGTTTTTTTTCAAATAAGGTCTATGTATTGTTCACAGAGCTGAGCTCTCCTTGACGCTGCTGATCTGGTGCTAAATAGCAAATCCTTCCCCTCCCATTCACATGTCACATTCAGATTTGTACTTTGGTGTCAGGTACAAGGCAAAACAGCAGCTAACTCCATCCCCTCGGTTTAGGGGGAGGTTAGTCTCCCCAGCTGCTCATCTGGCCAGAACAAATGCTGCCATCAGCTGCAAGTCTTTGCAGGACACAAAGTCCTGTTTTAAAGGAGCACCCGTGTGTTCTTTTTGCATGTCCTACGCCCCCAGCAGTCTGATTTACTTGTTAGGACTCCTGCAGAGGCAGAAAACCTGAGCATGAGCCACTTGTCAGCACAGAGCTTGTCCTTCGGGAAGCTCGTCTCTTAAATTGCTGCAGGTAATCTTACTGTAAACCTCCCCAAAGTGAAACAGGAAGTTGTCTGGGTGAAGAAAAACTTTTTAGGCACACCTTATTTATAGTTGCACAAACTTTGCTGCATTCCTTATGAGATGTTGGAGCATTTAAAATCATTCTACCTGTCTGTAGCATACTCTGAGAACCTCCTTTCTGGAGGTTTGTTTGCTTGCTTGTTTGTTTGTTTTGTTTGGGTTTTTTTTGTTTGTTTGTGGGGTTTTTTTTGTGTGTGTGTTTTGTTTTTTTTTTCTCAAAAGGAGAAATGTATGAACATGCCAGAAAAATAAAGCCATAGTCAGAGTTATCCAAACACGAGGAATGGTTTCTCTGTTGTTTTGGTGTGATTATTTTGTTTTGTTTGGGTTGGGTTGGGTTGGGTTTGGCTTTTTTTTTGTGGGTGGTTTTCTGTTGTTGTGGTGGTGGTTTGGGGTTTTTTGGGGGGGAGGGGTATGTAGTTTATTTTAACCTTAAGAATAGGTTGCCTGGGATTTTAAGTTTGGGGTTGCAGCACTGATCAATTAATTCTCTGCAGTCTTCCTCCCTCATCCCTAGCTGTAGTATAGCTCTGCAGAACATCAAACATCGGAGTGCAGTAGTGACCTGTGTTGTTTTAATCTCAGTCTAAACGGTTCTTTTGTTTTGTTTTAAAAATGAGCCCTTAACTTCTGTAAGCTGCATTCTTCTCCAGAGCTTTGCAGGAGCAAAGAAATCAGGAAAGGAGGAGACATAATATGACAAAAGTAGTGGTTTTATTGAAAGAGAGCTTCTGGTATTTTGCTTTTGAAATGTGTTTAACACAGAGTTTGAGGATTGGCAATTTGTTTGAAGAAATGGGTAAAATATTTAAAACCGCCACTTTATTTAAACTATTGTGCCTCCTTCAGTAAACATTCAGTACATGACTGAACCCTGTATGAACTTGGGCTTGTTGCTGGTTAAATAGATTCTGAGCTTAAATGAAAAGGGGCTGCTATTGAGAATAGGACAAAAAAGTTGCATGTGCATTTTTTTTATTTGCCCACACACAAGCTCTTACCCCCAAAATACTGTGTTCACAGGATCTTTTATTAAAACACCAGGTTTTTTTCCTAGGCCTCAAAGTACTAAACTGAAAGCAAGCTGTTAACAGAAATGAGTAATTATTGAAGCTCTAACAGGCAGCTTTCATTGAAGTTGATTACAGCAGCCATATAATCACTTTTACGGATGCTGTAATCACAGTAGCAGGGAATGCTTGACTTGGTTCTTATTGTTTTCACTCAGGGTGGAGGTAGGGGGCCTGCAAGAAACCCATTTTACCACCTCGGTACAATTTCTGCTGTAAAGGAAATCTACACAGCACTGAATGAAGTAGAGAATCATTTATTCTTTCTTTATTAGCATTTTCTCCTCCCTCACATGAAAGTCTGTTGGAGTCAGGAAATTGCTGTTATTCAATATGCAAGCCAGAGGTTGTAATGACCATTTGGGAGGGTATGACCAACAATTACAGCCCTTAATGAATAGGAGTAATCTAGTTGAGACTAAACACTACTAGCAACTATGGTGCTGTCTCTGGTTAAATTAAAAGAACAGCAATGCAAAGGAAGTTAACAAGAATTAATTAGTGAGATCGAACTGAAAACCTACTCATTAGTGATGTTATAGGCAAAGTAAAAGCCTATCTTCAGTGCAATTAGGTAGACAAATGAATTGTACAACTGACTGATTCACACCTGCTAACAGCTAAGGGCTATAGCTGATATGTATGGGATCCACTTTTTACAGTTCATGCATACTTGCATAGTTTAATGGATCTTACATTCCTGAATTATCCTTCTTTCCTTCACGTTTCATTCGTGTGTTTGATCCAAACATTACAGTGTTGCTTATAGACTCTGAAGGGATGTGGCTGTCTACAAAACAGCCTTTAGAAGGGTCCGTAGAACTGGAACGTCTGTTTAAGCTACACTGCTGTTCAGAAGGGTCTCAGTTTGCAGATCTTTCTTGCCTCTTTTTTTCTTTTAAAAACTATTTAAAGATTCGTCTATTTGACAAGCTCTCTGATCTTTTGAAAGTGGACAGATCTCCAGAGAAAGATCATGTCATCACTTGAAACAATAATCCCGGGATTCAGGATTTTGACACTTAGGTGAAGAAAAGAAATGGGAAGCAAAGGAAAGGCAAAATTCTCAGAGCTGTGGAGTAGCCATTAGGCACCTGCAGGTCTCATTGTCATGAGAGGATGCTGTATTTGCAGACTCATGAAATGCAGTCACAATCACAGTGATCAGAAGAACACAAAGAGATCTTCTTTCTTCTCCTCATTCTGCATTTCCTTTTCCTGCTCATGTTATTTCTAGGCTTAGGCAATGGCTATGTGGGAACTGTGAAGCAGAACTAGAATGCAATATCTAGCATACTCTCTCCTTTTCCTGCTAAGTGAATTGGGATTCAGAGGACAAAGTGGTTAATTTCTACATTGCATATCATCTTAGTTTGCTCCCTGAAAATCACAGTGTCCTTTGATTCCTCTTTATGCTGGTATATTCTTAATTGCAGGATCCTACCTTGGAGTTTTCTACTTTGTATCTCACAAGGAACTGTAGGTCTCTAATGCTCTGCGAGGCTGCCACAATTTCCAGTTCAATTCTACATTAGGAAAAAAAATTGTTTACTTCGTTGCCATTCACTCATGTTGTGGACTTAACTCTTCTGAATCTCTTTTCACACAGAGTTATTGTCTAAAGTGCTTTTATTTGTAAGCAAGGTTGCTCAAAAGCAAAGCAGATGTGGTGGGAAGTGCATCAGAACCTCTTTTTTCTTTTCTTTTTTCCTTTTTTCTTTTTTTTTTTTAACAGAGCATCTTTTTAACAAATAATATTTTATTTTATTGTATTTATGAACTGTCTAACTTAAGGAGAAAATTCCCATATATTGAGAGAGTTTGCACTGTAGAATAAATAGGCTGCCTGACTTGGCCAATTTTCAAACTCTCGTTTTCATTTTAAAGGGGGAGGTTTGAATATAAAGTACTTGATTTAAGGATTTATTATTTTTTTTATTATTAGATTTTAACAAATGACATTTCTTATTTACACACAAGAGACTGACTCCCTAAAAAACTGCCTGGATATGTAAATCTGCCAGCCAGACATACACATAAAGTGGATATTATTTATTTTTTTTTTAACTGAAAACCCAAGTAAATGTACCTATTATAACAGAAATACCCTTCAAGTCCTCTAAAAGGTTTTTTGGTATATGGCTTCAGTGTATGTTTATGGTGGTTTTAGAAACAACAACAAAAATGGAGCCAGATTCAGATTTAGTATAATTCTTAATGTGTATGTATACATTTGGAACCCTGACTTTCACCCAGAGTTAGGTATAGGTGCACTGCCCTCACACAAATGGGAGCTGTATTGATAGAGATCACTGCTGCTTCCCCAATAGCTATTTCTGTAGCAGGAGCAAAAGTCAACTCCACCAGAAAAAGGCATCTGAAAATCTGTGCTGAAAAGAAAAATTTCCCCTGGTTTTAACTCCAGGCTCTGGCCCACATATGGACAAGATTTGCTCAGGGCTGGGTCTCTGAGAAAATCTCCCCTTCCAATAGCAGTCCCAGGATCCAGCCTCCCCTGAAAGGCCCGTGGTGTTAAAGTTGTGAGGAGCTGCAGAAAGTCCGGTGCTTCCTTCAATGTCTTCCCTTCCTGAGGTTCATAGGTGCAGCCAAACCAAGAGAGGGATTCAAGTAAGACTGTCCTAAAGTCACATTAGAGCATTTGAACCCAGTATGTTTCTTATGTTGGGACAAGGCTGTAGCCATTTGAAAGTGGCCAAATGGATTTTTATCAAGGTTTGTTTTTAATAAAGTTACTTCCTTGCTGACAGGCAGGTTTTAACCTTCTGGAAAGAGGGGTTTGTAATAGAAATGTTGACACAACCTCCCTCTAGGGGTGCAGTTGCATTGCTGCAATAATAGAGTGTGGGCTATACAGTAATAGGGCACTGACCCATAACTGACAAGAAGCAAGGCTCCAACTGCATTATAAAGGTCATTCTCTTATTTGTGAAAATGAAGCAGGTTTTGGTTTTTGGGTTGGTTTTGTGTGTGTGTGTGTGCTACTCCCTGAGTTTTCTGTTCTCTTCTACCTCTCCCACCCCCAACCCAACACTTTATATTTTTAATTCAATACAATGGTGATTTTTTTAAGGCTGTTAGAAAACAAACAAACAAAATACACAGACCAACTTCAGTGCAGAGGTTAACCCTGGCTCTTACAGCAGCTAATCTGTGTTCAGCACAAGCCATCAAAAAAAAAGAAAAAAAGAAAAGGCAAGCCATTTTTGCAGTTTATAGGGAGCTGTCAAAGTTAGCTAAAGTAGTCTGAAGGTTGCTCTAAACTACACCCATCTGCAGTGGTGCTAATGGAGCCCACTGTGAGCCAGATGCAAAGAGAAATGCCTCTGAATCTCTTCTATGTCCACCTGATCTCTATCGTCATCTTCCTTAGCACAGGGTAGGCCTGAAGCTATGAAAACTGCAAGAACAGGAACTAAAACCCATTTGAACTCTGTGTGCACAGCCTATCCCAGGAAGAGTGACCTTCGGTGGTGCTTTCACCTCACAGCCATTTTCGTTCAAATGTTTAGGAAGGAGCATTTCACACAGCAGAGACCAAATGAAGGAGCTATGTGCTCCACTCTGCCCGTATGGCACCATCGAGGTGCCTTCTAGTATCTGAGAACAGTAAGCACAATAGTTGATGTCATGAGACTGATTAAAACTATCTGCCCTGCCTGTGAGGTAGAACATTAATTGAAAATGTGCAATTTGTACAATAGGCAGTAGTTAATTATCTGCTTCTTTGAACTGCTTGCTGTTTGGGATGGCTCTGCCCATGGGGACCAGAGACATGAAACAAAGACACAGACAGTTTGAATGGGTAGTTGATACCATTTAAATGAGTACGAGCTGTTAAAAAAAAAAAAAAGGAAAACACGTTTAATTCTTTGTGTAATTTTCGAACTAGTTTATAGCAATACTAATTGAGGTGCAATTGCCCTATATAGGGGCTGTTGTCACTACATTACACAAGATGGCCACCTCCATTTATGCTAAACATCAGTATTCAAAACTGTTACTTGCTCTGCAAACAAATTCTGATCAAGTGATCTAAGGAAAAATTGTTCTCACTGAGTTGTGGTACAGGCATTTAGTGTCAAAGATAAGCATTTCTGACTTAACCCAGCAGAGAGCAGTGGTGTGTATACACAGTAGACATATTATTAAATCATTAACATTTAATACCTAGAGCCCTGGTTACGTTATTTGGAGGACTTGAGACTTTTTTAATGCCACCCTGCTTCATTTGTCTATAATCTATAGTTTTCAAGCACCTGCATATTTACAAATGTAGCGAAATGCACTATTTATTGGAATTCATAACCTAATTCTCTGTTTTCATCTATCAATGATAACCAAATGATTGCTGCCGAGTAAAATATCTGATAAAGTTTATCATCATTAGATTCCAAGGATAAAGACACAAATATTTGACTTAAACATTTATTTATTTCTTAATTCTGTGGTAATTTTTAATGTATAGCTCTCTGCCTACGCAATGAGTAAAGTGTTCATCCATTGTTATTGCTGTTAAGATCAGCACACAGTTAATCAATCACAGAAAATTGTTTTATATTGTATGCAAAAGATTATTAATGCCTTATTGTGTAAAAGCTTACCTAAGCTGATGTTCTCAAAACTGAAACATTTAATCACATTTGTCATATTTTGGGGTTTTTTGCTGAATATACGAGACTGTGTAACACTAATTAAACCAGCGTGTGAAAAAGAACACTCTGGGAATATACTGATGAAGAAGACAGATGCACAGAGAGTGACTTCAGTGGAAATGATCTAAACAGTGATATTTGTGGTAAAGGAAAGAAATTGAGTCCAAAGATACCTCTGTATATATACCTCAGAATGTATCCATAGGTTGAAGTCTACTTTGGACCCAAAACTGAGGAGGAGCTAGTAATGTACATCCAAAATCTCCTGAGACTTTGTCCAATAGCGATTGGTTTCACATGAAACATGTAGTCTAAGGTGTTCAAGGTTCTAAGGTGATGAGTAATGTGTGAGCATGTGGAAAACTTGATGTCTTGTGAAGGAATTCTTGAAATGGCAACCTATGAGCACTGTTAAATCTGCAACTGAGCTTTACTTCTGTTTCACCCTGCTTCTGAGAGGGAAGTGATCATCCCCCTGTACTTGGCACTGGTGAGGCTGCATCTTGAATACTGTGTTCAGTTTTGGGGCCCTCACTACAAGAAAAGAAGGACATTTAATTGCTGGAGCATGTCCAAAGTAGGGCAACAAAGCTGGTAAAGGATCTGGAGAACAAGTCTTACAATGAGCAGCTGATGGAACTGGGATTGTTTAGTCTGGAGAAAAGAAGGCTGAGGAGAGACCTTATTACTCTCTACAACCACCTGAAGGGAGGTTGTAGTGAGGTGGGAGTTGGTCTCTTCTCCCTAGAATCAAGTGATAGAATAGGAGGAAATGTCCTGAAATTGCACCAGGGGAGGTTTAGCTTGGATATTGGGGGAAATTTCTTTACTCTAAGAGTGGTCAGGCATTGGAACAAGCCACCCAGGGAGATGGCAGAGTCGCCATCCCTAGAAGCGTTCAAAAAATGTGTAAACATGGCATTTTGGGACACAGTTTCTGTCCCACAGTATCTGCTCCTTGAGGTATCTGTTTCTGTTTAAAGCATGTCTATGAACTGTCTGTTCATGGAGGAGAATGAGACCAGGGCTCAAAGGTGAGTGCCCTGCTAGCAGGCTGTGCAACATGGCCACCTTCTCTTGGTGCATGGGACTGGATCATTGGTGGCAAAACACAATCAGTTGTGGACAGCGAGGTCCTACCACTCAAGATGCCTCAGCAGGGTCCTGAAGAGCTGAACTTGCAGCTGATCTCTGCCACACAGGGACTCCCAGAGTGGAGGAGGGAAGCAGCTGCTAGTGAGGTCAGGGGAGATGGAAGGAGGTGGCAGTGAAATAAATCACCAAAAGTACCTTCATTGCTTGGGTGGTATGATGAGCCTCATCCCAGAGCAGACTTCTCCCTCCCAAGCACCACCAACCAGCAGCTTGAATCACTCCGCTCCTCTTAGACTCTGGGTGAGGAGCAGTGGTAGATCTGGTAGCAGGAGCTCAGCACAGATATGAGAGGAGCTGTGTTCAGGCAGTCACCGTTGCCCTCACTCCTCAGCCACTCCCCATCACGTAGGCTGGCGTCAGAACCCTCTTCCTTTCCTCTTAAGCTTCCTCTCTTCACAGCATTTTGCTAACTCGGTAGCTAATCAGTAGGCTAAGCTTCTCAGACAGAAGAAATTGAATCACTGAGTTTTTACTTCCACAGCCATTTAAGGCCATTACAGTACTACTTGTTCCCAGCCCTGTACTCTCCTCTGCTCCTCTGTGTTAGTGTGCTGATCAGGGCAATGGTGCCAGCCAAAACTCTCCTAGAAAGACAGGGTGCTTATTTTCACTGTAGAGTCACACTGTACAGGAAGCAATACAGGAATGGGAATCAACAACCTACAGTGAGCAGTGGCTTAAGAGTTCATGAGGTGGCAACATTGGTAGGCTACTCTGCTCAGATATAATCTGCTGTAGGATAGCTGGGGGAATGAAAAGTTACCTAGGAATGAATTATACCCTCTGAGTGTATGGAAAGAGGAACTGTGCTCAGGAAAATACAAATTGAGAAAGTTTAGGCACTGCTCCTGACCTCCAGGTGGCCAAAGTGGCTATTGCAGTCCTTACCATATAAGCAGGGCAAACAGAGAGCCATAACAGGGAGATTTTACCTTTTGTTTATTATTATGAGGCTACATTGGGAATCTGTGTTCAGGTTTGGTGTTCCTATTTTAATAAGTTTAAGTACAAAAACAGTAATACAAGTTCATTAAGGACCGAACAAAATATTTTACAGTGAGAGGGGCTTCATAGAGTATATCAGAAAGATGATTGAGAGATAATAGTACAATGCATCTTCTAGGGGGAAAAAAAGAAACCACCAACCATCAAACCTAAACCATAAAACAAACATTTCCATGTTTCACACTGTATAAGCTAGTAGAGAAGGGCATAACAGGGACCAGTGGCTTCCCAGACATAACATGTCAGTCTGATTACAAATAAGGCCCATACATTTTATGATGAATGTCATTAACCAGTGTGAAAAGCTACAAAAGAAAGGATTACACTCTGTAACCCTTGATTTCTTCTGTAGAAAGCATCCAACACCTGGTAAGTACTGTCATTCAAATGCAGTTAGCATTCTCCCATGTTCACCTTGATCAGAGCGTCTGGCATCAGCCTCTCTCATTTACCTGTTCAGAATTTCCTAAATTGTTGATGGAAAGCAGTGTGACACAGCAGAAGAGTGCTGAAATGCATTACTAAAAGTTCTTATGAGTCTTACTAGTCTTCACACCATGGAATTCTGGCAGTTAACAGCTCTGAAGTATTACAAGGTTTGTTGCCTGTAAGGCTTCTGGTTAAAGGAGCTTTAATTTCCACAATGACATTTTCTTTCTTTGCAACTGGGTCTTGGACCTAGGAAAATGTTACAGATAGTATGGGTGATTGTCTGTGGAAACAAAACCTGCTGTGGAGTTACTACTCTGCAAGATGAATTTCCTGTTCTTTCCTTTATCAGCAGTTAATGTGGTTTTTAAAATGTTACATCAAAATTAGAGTAAACATTGCCTGGGAAAAGTCAAGTAACTTCAGTGTGAGAGTGGTTCTCTTTCAGATTTTGTTTTGACCATTTGACTTTGTAAATAATTTTCTTAATTTTTTTTCTTTTTTTACCCCTTAGAACTGTCTGTGGGAGGTTTCGTTTGTTTTTTCTTCTCTGCTTTTCTGTTCCAAGTTCACATTTTTGCAGCTCTACTCTGGTGTGGTATATTAGCTTCATTTCTCAGTGCTCTAATATATTTTGCTTGGGAGAGACATGCATATTTAATAACTAAGAAAAGGTTTCTTTCTAGATGCCATAGAATTGGATTATCATCCCATTAGACATGAGGCTTCATGTAGCCAGGGACACTTAACTTTTGACCTTTGTGAGAAAGATCATTTAATTTAACCACTCTTTGTGTACAGCTAAACCAGGTGAATCTGGGAAATTCTCAGCTCAGTTTTATGTTTGTTTAACAAATCAGGAAGGGCTTTTAGCTGGAACAGCTGCAATTTCATCTCTTTTGATACTACCCTAATACATCCTCAAATCCCTGCCTAAGATTTGTGTCCTGTATATAGGAAGAAGTGCAAGGAGATAGATAGATTAGATAGATTACACTCATGATATGCCTAGATGTTTATCAAAGCTCTGTAATGACCATATAAACCTAGATGATAACATAGATCTGGCTGTGGCTCAATCCTTAAATCTAAAATGAAAATGTCATTTGAACCCCAAATGAAAGAACACGTTTAGCTCCACTTTAACACTACACAGCAGCTTTGTGGCATATGTGGGCGGTATGTGAGAGTTTCAGACCTCTTTCTGTACAGCAAATATGGGCAATCACAGATCACTAAGCCTGTATAAGTACAAGTAGCAGGATAGACATGTGAACAGCCTTAGTACTTCCTGAAATATGTCAGTGATTGCCCAGTAAAGCCTGCAGGTTGGCTGACAAATTGCAAAATTTTGTTAACAGCAATTATTTGAATCATTACTCAAAAGCAGCTAAGGATTATAGCTAGGTTCATTTGCACAATCCCCATTTCCTTTGGGAGTGTGGGGAAGCACAGGGAAGAGACAGAGTGACAATCACATTTATTTCTACCATCTAAGAATGTTTGTAGGTTTACTGGAAGTTGAAAGAGTTTTCTCAATGGTTTTCTCAATGTCTTAAGTACAAGCTTGTCTTTAGGAAACAAATCATACAAATTTTTTAGCAAACAAATTGCAGCACTGGACAAACATGTGGTCCAAAATCCCCTTTAGTAATATGAAAATTGGTGTAGATCTTTGGGGAAGCAGGTACATTTTTCTAGAGTTTCCATCAAATATTTTAAATGCATTGCATGCACCATGTATCTCAATGGAAAACATCATGTCCCTGAATTATAGCCATCAATTTCCTAATGAGGAAATTGGACTTTCTCTCTGAGTACCAGCAGTAGCTTTCTGGTAGCACAATGGTTGATCCAGTAACATAGCTGGATACATTTTCTCTGTGATACCTTGTATAGTTCATAGCTTCACTTTCACACACACATCTCAACATTTAGTGAATGGCAAATGCAATCCATATGACTTATTACATTTATTTTTGCTCTTAGGAAATTAGTGGGATAATTACTTGTCCATCCTGCTTCCACCTTAGAAACTCTTAAAAATGTCCTAAAGATTTTTCATGGGAGAGCTTCCTTATTAATGGATGTGCTCTTCTTCAAGAACGTACTTCCTTGTAAAATCTGGATACTTAGAACCTAGAAGTACTTGATTTTAAAGCTGCATCAAGCAGTGGAAGACATTTTATGAGTGGATAAAAAGGGACACCTATCCATCTTTTTAAAATGCCTCTAGAAAACATTTACTCACAATATTTCATTTTTTTTAATGTGTGAATAATCACAGTGTGAATTATTTTATCTCTTTTCGTTTCCATAGATGCTTCATTTCATGGTTACTTCCACTGTTCCACATTTTCATTCTGGTTTTTGAAAACCTGGCAACAAGTGGATAAATATTTTACCATTTGTCCAGCCTGTTAGCCTCCAGTCCAAAGCATCACTAAATGGTATTTAAATATTTTCAGGTGTGGTGAGGCTGAGTGAAATTGATCCCTAGAGAATAATGTGTCTGATGGACTAAAACCTGGTGGCAAAATACTATTTAGCTTCCCTAGTATGTGAATTTTGTTTGATGGATTTCCTAAATATGGGAAAGCCAGATACAGAGATTTTTGGAAATAATTTAGTTTATTTATCAAAAGAACAACAAAATAATTGCACCCCAAAAATAATAAATACTTGAGTTTCAGTCTTCTACATTGATATGTCCCATAGTGCTACAGAACATCCTTACTAGGTAAGCCAATAAAAATATTGAGCTTCTAACTGCTTTACTTTCTCTTATTTTAAACACAATCTAAACTTTATGGCCTTGATGATACATTTATGTATGTTTTGGCAAATGTGTCTTTGCAAGATTGTAGCATGTGTTGGTAGAGAAACATAAACCTAGCTTATAAAGGGCATGTGTTGGTTTCCATGTGTATGCATTATCTTTTGTCTGCTCTCACTAGGACCACCATGGTCTTAACCAAAAAGAAGCACATTCTATAGAAATCTGCCCTGTGTAATGACAAGGCTATGAACAAATGCAACAAAATGCCAGATTTTCACAGTAGATGGTGTATGAAGAAAAACTTATCTGTGATCATTTTGTCCAGTCTGGGTGAATTAGCATGTATGCTTGTATTGAGTTCAAGAACAACAAATGCAGCATAAACATGATACAACCACCATAAGCTGCTAGGAGCTGCCAACAGTATTTGTTCAGAATTTCTGGCCATCCAGCCTTGATGACCCAGCATTATCACACTCTGAAATTAGGAGCATTGGGTTTGTAATTTGCCTGTGCTGGATCTGAGTTTTCACAACATGTAGTTTACACAATAATACTACTTATAGATCTTTCATTTTTCTACAGAAATTAATTGCCTGTACCACAATGATTTATAGTCAGGCTGAACATGATTATTAATTTTCCTGATGATTGTACCAGTGGGCGGCAACAAATCTACTCCTGATAGGACCAGCTTTGAAATGCTGTGAAAACTAAAACGTCCATAAGGTAATAACAACTAATTTTTACCTTAATCAACTAATGCTTTAAAAGAATTTAATATAGGGCACTTGTGCCTTGTGGGGAAACTTGTTTGAAACCTACTGTAAGGTGCTGAGTTATTTATGAGAATAATTATACATTTGTTATTTGAGTTTGTACTGGGAAATCAGGCTCTGAAATTAGACAAAAATACCATTAAAAATGAAGTCAGTGTTGTGTATGTTAGAAATTCCAGCTCTGAGGTAAATAGTACTTAGCAGAGAAAAGAACAGCAGTTATAAGGAAATCTTCAAGGGAAAAAAGGCCAGTGGTTATTAAGGAATATTAAATCTTGACAAACTCAGTTCATATTTTCAGGCTTGTTTCTTCTTAGTTATGCCTTTGAGCTAGAGTAGGATCACCCTTCCCAGGGTTTCTCTGAGCTCCCTGATGACAAGGAGAAAGAGTGTGCACATAGCTATCCTTTGGGACTGAAATCTTTCCTTATGGCATGGGCTGCCTTTCCTTTCCAAACCGGTTCTTATCTTTGCTGACCTGTAGCCTTGGACAGCCCTTCTTCCTGCATGCCATGAGCTGCAGGCACAGAGTCTTTTCTTCTGCTGGGCAGAAGAGATGGAGCTGGTCTCACCCCCTCCAAAAAAAAAAAAATAAATGGCTGGATGGTCACAAAATGATTCAACTTAATGGAATACAATAAAATACAATACAGAGCAGTCACACACTAAGCATGGTCATGCATAATTTCTTATTTCCTGGTAAGGTGCAACCTGGCATGGAAGCGTGCAGGGGATCCTGGCAATGCTACTTTGAGCCCTGGTTTACTCTCTGACATCCTTATCCTCTGAATGACACTCCTTTTCCGTGTAAAACAGTTTTATGTAAGGATGAAGACAGCTGCCTAAGAGACAAGAAGTGACAGTATTACTTAGGATGCTTGAAAGAGATGTGAGTTTTCATTGTAGAAACTTATGCACATCGTGTACATGGTCTGATTTTTCTTCGCAATTCTGGACAAATAACTTGTGCAAAACACTTTCCAGTCCATAGGCATTTGCAAGGCCTTATGGACGGACTGCTGATCACACAGGATTTGCAAAGTTTTTGACAGTTTACCTGTTCCTTTTACAGAATACACAGACCTTAGCTGTGCTTTGGCTTCTCTCTGGGAGAACTTGAAGAAGAATCACAGAGCATATATGACACAGTGTGATCAAATGCCAGAAATATTTTGTTCTTTTTTTCTTACCGTGATTAGTGGCATTATGCAGTTATGCAAATAATCTGTTATTTATATCTAGACACATTATGCAGTTATGCAAATATTCCATAAATAATTAATATTTCCCACAGTTATTTGGGGGGAAATATTCCCCCAAAGCATGTAACATCATCTGTTTAATATGCCACATGTATTGCACACACTTCTAGTTGTGTTGCACCTCAGGTACCTAGCTCAGTGAGGCTCCCAATCTTCAGTCCACAGGCCAGTAGCAGTTTTCAGATCCCAGCAGGGCTGTGGCTGATCATATAAAGTAGACTGTTGTCATGTTTGAGCTTAGTGCCACTTCTGCTTTGCTTCCATCTGCTTTATTTTGATGTAAGCAGGGTCAAAAGGCACTACCATTCTGGAGTCTGGTGCAGAGCACTAGGTAGGTGTTGAGCTCAGAGGGAATTATTTTCACTAATGACTTTTAAACATCTTGCTGTTCAATTCAGAGCACAGGAACTGGGAACTAAACTGCCCAGGAAGAGGAGACCTGGGTGTTTCAGAGCACCTGAGTTGCAAGCCTAGACCTTAAAAGTGTGAAAACATCCAGTTGTCTTTTTTCTTCTGAATTAGGATATAGGGATGCCTAGCCAAAGTTAGTGGAAGGAGGCTACTGGATCATCTTCAGTCACATAGTGATGTTGAAGGGACACACAGTGGTTTTGGGGTGTGTAGTAGTGGGAAAACAGTTGGAAACAGAAAAGGATGTGAGACAAGCAAGCAAGGAGTTGTCTGTTATCATTCATCAGCTTCTGGTATGGACTATTCAGATGAGACAGTATTTGTCTGACTCTTACCAAACTGAAATGTTGCTATTACAGCTCAGAGGAAATGTTTTGTTTGGTTTGTTCCAGGAAGTAAACAAAACCCACAAACAAGAGTGCATTAGCAATAACTTTATTTTAGACTTTCAAACCCATTTATTAAAATGGTCACATTATATAGAATCATAGAATAATTTTCTTTAGAAAAGACCTCGAAGATCATCAAGTCCAACCTTCAATCTACCACCACCGTGACCATTAAACTGTGTCCCAAAGTGCCATGTTTACACATTTTTTGAACACCTCTAGGGATGGCAACTCTGCCATCTCCCTGGATGGCTTGTTCCAACGCCTGACCACTCTTAGAGTAAAGAAATTCTTCCCAATATCCAATCTAAACCTCCCCTGGTGCAATTTCAGGCCATTTCCTCCCATTCTATCACTTGATTCTAGGGAGAAGAGACCAACTCCCACCTCACTGCAACCTCCCTTCAGGTGGTTGTAGAGAGTAATAAGGTCTCTCCTCAGCCTTCTTTTCTCCAGACTAAACAATCCCAGTTCTATCAGCTGCTCATTGTAAGACTTGTTCTCCAGATCCTTTACCAGCTTTGTTGCTCATTTCTGGACATGAAGGGCATTACAGACAGAAAAGAGTGTGTGAAAAAGCAGAAGGGAATGAGGAGGCATAAGAGAAGTGAAACTAAATAGAGCCCAGAAGGATGACTTGTTGAGAAGACTATAGTGAAGGATGGAAAGGCATAGCCATTAAAATAAAAGGACAGGAACCAGTGTTTTGAAACATTGGAGTAATTACGACTGGAAAACACCTGAAGAAGGGAAAACAATGCCAAAATACCTGAGGAGAATGATATTAAACAAACAAACCCCAAACCACCTCCAAGAAAATCCATCAGTGGAAAATGCAGTAGAATATGCATTTTATGACGTGTAAGATTGTGTTAGGATTTAGTGTGCATTTGGATGTTGATAAAAGTACCACTTTTTCATGCAGATAAGTATTGCCCAAAGTCCTGCGTTGCCCATAGTGTTCTTTGACTACGCTGCATTTGAAAACATGACTGATTTCTTGTTTTAGTTAAAGCCAATGAAATTATTACCATTTATGGTAAATGTATGCATCTATCCAGCAGCTGTCTTTCTCTTGTCCCTCCTCCTTCACTCACTCCTTCATACTTGAGTACCGTACTAGATGAATAGCCACCATAAAGAGTAGACTCATACAGCTTTCACATAAAATCCAGCTTCCCAATGTTCACAAAAGGTTATCTCTTCAGGCTCTGCATATCTGCTGCTATCTAATGCAGAGTGAACACTGTTTACATTTCTCATATATTTTCCAATCTGCATAAGTCACAGTACAGATTAATAGCCCTACAAAAGTTTGACCTTCCATTCATTTTGTGTTAAGCCTTCTGTCTGAGGGGACACGTTTTGTTTAATGCAGCCAAAATTCTTTTCCCATAATTTCCCAGTGAGAAAAGTGTAATCTGCATGCAACCCACTTTAGCAGCTGACTTCCCCTATATCTCATCTACAGAATTAAGAGTAAAGAGGGCATGAACCACTGAGCACGGCCCAGACTCCTCCTGAAGTTCATTGGGATGAGTGCATTTGAGCAAATCTTGCCTGATTTATTTTTCTGGGAAAATCCAGATTAAATTCACTGGTTAGAATTAAATACAAATTTAAACAGACTAATATCTGATTCAGCTTTGAATTTTGGTGTTGATTCAAAACCCAAAGTCATGCCACAGATGTATGAAGGAAAATGAAGCCCACATGAACAATAGAATACAGTATTTATTGCATTTGAGTTGCAGCCCATCCAAACCACAGCTCTGCCACCAGCCATAAAGGAAGAGAAGGTACAGCACAGGCTTTATGTTCTGCTCTGGTTTTCAAACCACAGCCACACAGGCAGGGCCACACCATCTGAGTAGCCCTATGTAAGCAGGGGCCACTAGGCACAGAACATACCAGTCATGGCTTCAATTTCCCTCAGCACCCATCCTTTGGGGAAAATGCCAGTGGAAGGCATGTGCTGTGTCTGCAGCAGCCTGGCTTTTTACTTCCTATGTAAGAGGTGCCTGTGGACAGCTAGTTAAACAACTTCCACCACCTCAGAGCCACAACTGCTGTGAGAGGAAAACACCAAACACATAGCTCCTGCAGTGCAGAATGCTAACAACCCAGCTTGAAGGAATCCAGTGGGTTTTAATTTTAACTCTACTATTTCTTGCCATGTAAACAATAGCAAGAGTCTCCAGGAGAAGACACTCTGGGAAGAACCAAATCATTGTGTGTGAGTGATGGAAAGTTGGAGAATGTTGAGTTTAGTAGGGAACAGCTAAGCACAGCTGCAGGCACTGAAAACAACATTCTCTCTCCTATTTAGGTTTGTAAAATAAAAGGGAGTGGTTTGTACATACTACTGTGGCTAATGCCCTAATTTCTCTGTAGCCAAACATTTCTCTAGCATGCATCAGAGTCCTTGGGACAATTAAAGCAGAAATACGTACTGCTCTGAAAAGCCCAAGATTAAGTGGGGAGGGACAGAAAGACCTTCCAGATTTCTGGCGAGATGACATCTGCCTTTTCCAGGGAACAGAGGAAGTGAGCTCAGTCCTCAAGATCTGTCTGTGGCCAAGAAGAAAGGTTTACCCTAAAGAGATATGGCTCTTGGCTACCAGCTGAGCAAGGGGTTGTCAGTGGGGCTAAATTCATCTAGTCTGAAAATAGAGATTTCGCTGAAGTCCATGGAAGTTATACTAAGTCTTATACCAAGTGAGCTAGGAATACTTTTCTAAGATGTGATTGCTCATTTGTACTTGATTAATTTTTCTTCAAGTGAAGTTTGTCAGTTTTGTTTTGGTCACTTGTGGTTTGGATTTTGTTTGGTTTGGCTTTGTATGCTTTGGTGGGAAGAATTCGTGGTAATGTTACTGAGTTTGGTGTTCGAAATATGAAGCTTATACAGAATATTTACTGATTTAGCATCACAGAAGAGAGAAAAAAATGTCCTGGGGAAGAGCTCAATTTATCTGGAAGTTCTCTGCTATGTTTTGGGCTCATATTCTTTTTTCTAGTATTCTTTGTTAGAGATCTGATTTCTAGAACAGCAGAGATTTTCTTGAAATGAAAATGTTTAAAGGAATCCACTAACCATTGTCCTTGTTAGTTGGAAATGAATGCTTATTGATCAGAAGTATTGATCTAGCACTTTAGATTAAAACAATACTTTTGGTAGTGCAGTCAAAAGAGTTTAAAGACTGAAGTAAAAATGTAACTTCCACTGGCTACCAAGTGATCGATCGTAACTGATATCATAGCCTTGGAACATAAGTTTACTGTGACATCTCTTATCTGGACTGAAAAGTTTGCCCTCACTCCTTTGTGCATTATGTATAAATGATTGATGTCAGCTTTAACATTTTGTAGAAACAACTTCCATTGTTCTCTGTGCATTTGCAGTGCTGAAAATTACTTATATTAAAGAATTTCTCAGCCAGAATGTAGTAATTAAGAATAAGAACAGTCTTCAATAGCTCCAGCCTCTGTTTGCTTTTATATCTGTCTAGCACAGCCTAGAAATAAACAGCCTGTGGTAACTCCTAAGTAGATGTAATAGGCCAAATTTTTTCCTCAGTTCTATCTATATGACCTCATTTACTTTAGCTAAGGTGGGTAGGTGTCACTGAACTTGCCTTACATCCCTGCTACCAAAGCATATGCTTGCTAGATGAAAAAAGGTCAGAAACATTATAAGCAAAGTCTGAAATATGATGAAGATTGGACACAACACTTCTACTATTACTACTGCTATTACATGAAAAGGAAAGAAACCAAACCACCAGCATTATCTGGATAACATTAGGAGCCTGTGAGCCTGTTGCCCATCAGAATTTATTGGGGACTTGATGCAAAAGTAGACAAATAAGATTGTTAAGCGACCCGTTAACTGGAGGCCATAAGAGTTTGTGCAGCCATGTGTCATGCTTGCCTCTAAAAAGCAATGTGAAATGCTCTGAACTAAAAATTCCTTGTGCCTGGCTTTCAGAGCAGCAGTCCTGTGGCTGTTAAGAAAAAATATGTGCCTGCTGGGACTGATAATAGCTGATCATCATCACCTATCCCATTGCAATGCTTCGCAGTACACTTTATTTTTTCAGCAAACAGCAATGTATATTTTGCTTTTGCATGAGGCTAGATTACAAGAAATACTATGCTTACATAATAGTGTAACAATTCTTTTACTGCTACCATATATGTCTGCTAACGCACAATCAGTGATGAATATCTGTATGTCTATAAAGCAAAATACAAATAATGGATGAATTAATTCACTTGCTTTTCCTCGTAAACTAAATGCCTTGCTAAGAACAGTAGTGGGGAAAGAGACACTTAATGATTATCTTTAGACATGAAAAATGATGAGGGAAGTGTATGCAGCACATGATGAGAACCTGAATACTTTGTCTACAGTGAGAGTCAGTTTGTATGTGAGTCTTCAGGTCCAAGGAACCCCAGGGCAAAATTGACTTAAAAATGGAAACTCAAGGTCATCTTCAAAATCCTAAACCAAGGTATTTCTTCCCTGCCTCTGATTCTAAGCAGAAGTAATTCTCATTACTGCTCTGCTATTTCATGAACTTTGCAATGGCCAAGAGAAGGCCCACAGCCGTTGGTGGTAATTCCCACATCTCTACATGAAAGAGTGCTCCCGCCTTTCAGGGCAGCAGTTGCAACTCTGCATTTTCAAGTTGTAAACAGAAGAACAGTTTAAGCCACTGCCTGATTCTTCACACCAGACGTGTCTAACTGAAATTTTATCATCAGAATATCAGTATAAAAGCATGGAGAAACAAATACACCAGATTTTACAGTACTTGCAAAGAAGTAAGACATGACTTACCAGGAAGTACCTCTCTGTGGTTTTCATTCTGGTTAAAAGTGATCTTTCCAGCTGCTCAGGCAAGACTGCTGATTCATATATTTTCCTATGTTTTAATTTTCATCTTAAGCCACCATTGCAGGCATTAATGGGCTAATTGTCAGGGTTGTATAAATTTTAGTAAAGCCATATTATTTTTGCCTGGCAACTATTAAAAAATATTTTTCCTCTTAATTTCACGAGGGATGCTGAGACTTTCAGAGTTTTTCCCTCTTGCAGAAGGGAATAATTTAGATTTTCTTCCATCCCTGTCAGAAGTTGAACAGACGAACAAAACAGATTCTTCAGAGACAATTTTACACAGAGTTACATCCATCCAATTCAATTATAAATTAAATTGACTAACGAACCATAGCTCATTATGGGAATCAATTACTCAGAACTGTCTTTGGACCAAAAATGTGGAAAATAAAAAATAATGGTCATACTTCAATATACCAGATTGTCAGTGTTTGAAAGCTCTGTTTTTCCTCTATCTTGGCATAGACCATAGCCAAAAAGAAATGATAATCATTTGTTTTAGTGCTTGTAGAGATGTTCCTGCTGTATGAAGACTAGTTAATTCTTCAGTTTGATCTCTTTGGGACCAACACCTCAGGCTTTTTTGAGATGACAGTCCAACCCTGGAGTAATGTCATCACATGGGGATCTTTCAGATCAACTTATGCAAATGTATTATTAAAAGATGCCACATTTTAGCCTCTGGTGCAACCCAAACAATAGTAGTGGAAAATGTTATGAGGTAACATTGAAGGCATTTTCTTAGGAAAATCATTCTTGTGACATAGTCATAGTTGGCACAGCTCTCTGGATTGTTTTCAGCTGAAATGTGTAGTAAAAGTAATGGTAATGAAGACAGAGAAATAGACCTTACTTATTAGCCTGTCTGGTGTGAAATAATGATCAAGGATTATTTAAGGTCCTTAAATAAAGCCCTTAATACAGAGGAATGGAGGCATACAGAATATCTGTTTGGTATAGCTGGTAGTATCTTTTGGATAAAAGATGTCTGCCTGGGCAGTGTCAGAGGTAGCACACACGAATCACTCCTCTGAAGCATCAGCCTGGCAGGAAGTGAAGAGAGCAAAACAACTCAGAGGCTTTACCAGTTCTTCTATCATAGCTGGTATATGGAAAAGAGAAAGCCAAGTAAAATGCTTTTTACCGTTCATGTATCAGTCCCCTAATCATTGAAACCTTTAACAGCTAAGCATTTACCTGATATAACTCACTATATAATTGAGCAGGATTAAAACAAAGTTCTTTCACTGGTGTTTAGCTGTTACAAGACTTTGCAAATGAGATAATCCTAATCTATGTGGACTATGCTTCACCGCTCAGTTATTTTAAAAATACTTCCAACTGGCATCTTCCATAAAATCTTGTTGCATATTCTCTCTTCCCTCCCTCAGGCAGGGCAAGAGGGCTGCCTCTCTCGTTAGGGCTGGCTGTACTCTGGCAGAAGCAGTTTTCATGAATGGGAGCAGATCTCATGAAGGCTGGAAATCAGACAGCAAGTCTTACCCTGAAGTTTGCTTTAGACTGAACAGTTCAAAATGAAGCTTAACTGGGAAGGGTAATAGGTGAATGACCTGTGCCTACTTCACCACCACTATTTCTTATAGCCAGAATTTTAAAATTGTATTTCTAATAGGCATCAAATGTTAAATATTAATGAGTTGTAGAAATACTTTGCATCAGGGACGTGCTCACTAGAATGCCAGTGTTATCAGACAGCCAAGACTTTTCCTCCAAGTAATTCCTCTTCTGTGTCCTACCCTTTTTGTGCTGATCGGCAGAGAGTTTTAGGCTGTGCCTTTGAAACGAGACCAGCCTTGCAGCCTGGCCGTCCTTGGCAAACTCCTCCGCCACTTTAATTCTAACCAATTAGAAGAGCCAATCTTCCTTAGCGTGGAACTATATTAAAAGATATCACATTCAAAGGCTGGATGTGCACACCATTAATTAGGGGTGTCTGGCGAAGGGGCTGCCCTCAGCTGTCGCCAGGGCTATGGCAGGCGCCCCTGCCCACCTGTTGCGGGCAGAGGGGCTCAGCGGCAGCAGCAGCTTCTGCACAAGGCCTCTCGCTGGCCCGTGGGGAATTTGCACTAATTAGAATTAGTTGTCCCTCCACAGTCCGGCTCCTGACACAAATTGCATTCTGCAGCTTTTTGTTCCACTTGAGTTCACAGACAAAATAGCCTGTGCCATGTTTGAAATGAAGCAAGGCAATATGAAAGGGGTTTATGTAATTGGTTAATATACTTTAACATTTTAACTAATATATTTGGTGTTCATTTCTTGAAAAGAAACATGTTTGCTTTCTTCTTCTTTTGCTTAATAATTATTTATGATTGCACTGTGGGTAATTATAATATGAGCTTGTTAAGGTGTCATTAAATCATTGTCGGGCTTGACTGCGTGTGTAAGGAAACAAGTGACCTTTAAAGATGATAGTTTGAAGCGGAAGCCATGGTAATGGGGAGCTGCTGAAGTATATACTGTGGTGGCAAGAAGAAAGAGACCTTTCACACTTATCAAGAGAATAACTTTATTGAATCATACGACCAATAAAGTGAAATTGTTTTTTAAAAAGTGGAAAGGGCAAGTAAATGAGGTACAGGGAACAAATCTACAGATGAAAATATGGAGAAAGATAGATCAAGAGCTGAAGTTTGGAAGTTTCACCCATAAGCCACTGGTGGGAATGAGAAATCCTGCACACTGCAGAGACTGACTGCATTAGAGCAGCTCAGCTGCCTGGTAGCACATCTGCCACTCCAGAGCCAGTGGTGACACCTCAAAGACCTGCCTGGGGAGGTGAGGTGATGGCTAACAAGCCTCTCACCAAGCACTGGGACTGAGTGAGACTGGAACTGGAATGAAAAGGATGGTTAACCATCTCTGTGAGAATCTACAAGAATTGCACCAGAGAGGCAGTGAATCAAGAGCAGTCTTAAAATACTCTTGGGTGTTGCTCAATGATGAATCAGGTGTCCACTTCTGCTACCCCCTGCACTGGCAGAACATGCAGGTTTGGCTATCGGGAAGTCTTTATCTTGATATTAGTGGTGTTTGGGGTTCAGAAGCGTGATCAAGGCCTAGAGTGTTCTCCTTGGTGTCCAAGAGAAAAGGGAAGAGTAGAGTTGAAATGCCAACGAGTTTGCAGAACTGGTAAAATTAGAGAAGGTGAAATCCACACATCTGTGGTCTGGTCTGTATGTGGCTTTTCTATTGGTGGCAATACATATTTTTAGGTAAAACTGTAGGAATATACAGAAATGCTTCTCAGATGTTGAGGAACTAATGGTCATGAGGGTTTATGTCAGCCCACTGATGATCCTAAATATTTTATTTAATTTTTATTTAAAAAAACCTCACGTATCATTTCCCTTGCACAACAATTTAATCCAAATAAATTATCAATAACCATTATTAGATAAATATATTAAAGTTATAGGGGGTTTAATTGCTTATTGTTGCTTAATCCTGATGTAATTAACTTCAATGGTAAATTTCTGGTGCATACAAAGAAAGTACAGAAACTAAACAATAGACCCTTCCCTCTGTCTCTATTCATGATATATCTCTGAAATTATAATTTTCTTCAACTCTATTCATTATTTGCATTTAATTTCCTATCTAGTACTTACATTACTTACATTCAACATCCTATTAATGCATCTAGATTAATTTGTTAAGCTATTGCTTAATTATGATGATAGTATTTTGCCAGACCCAGGCATTGAAAAACTGTGATTCAGAAACCCTAAAATTATGAAAGTAGGTTAAATCATGAGGTTCCTGTTAAGAGCTCTTTTTATCTCTTTAGTGTTTCTATCCAACGTGTATACACACAGTGTGTGTATATATATATTCAGTTGGTTTTGTTTTGCATTTAACTTCCTCTGTAACAGAGGCTAGAAATGTCTTTTTTTTTTTTTCTTTAATGGAAGCTGAACTTGTGGGGTTTTTTTTTTTGCCATATGACACTAGAAACCCACCAAATATCACAAGATTTCAGAGAAATCGAGCTCCTGATCCTTTTGTAGTTAGTTGTATGTCTCACACTCTGGTCTTTTTGTTTCTTGTTCTCAAATCAAGGAAGTACACCCCGTGTAAATAGCCCTACATATAAACCCACATTAATTTCTGTGTGGCTTTGTGTCAGTTTGAAATCCACCTTCTATAGATCCTTGCTGCAGAAATCCAGCCCTGGAATGGAACAGTGATGAACTATTTATTTCATTTTTGAAGATCTGCTCCACTGTAACTTTAAACCAGGGAGAAAAGCTGGCTTTTAAGAAAGAATATCTTTCTCTGTTTACTAATCCTTGTCCCATGGATATTACTCTATTGTCAATGAGTAAAAATAGATATGGTATTTGGAATTTTATGCCACTTCAGCCTGCCACCCCTTTGTAATCTCTCGTCAAGGAGATTAGGCAGTGGTAGATGTCTGCATGCTAAGTAAATTACTTTTGCTACAAGCAAACTAGGACCAAACCAACTGCTCAGTATTGGCATCAACTGCTGACCATGTTAGTTGTTACCACTTAGGAAACACAACGTGTGTTATATTATCACCGCAAAAGTGCCAACTCCTTTAACTCTGTCATTGCCATTCTACAAAAGAGTTGTACCTGCTGAAACAGTTTAGTGGCCCAGCTTTGGTCACCTATTCTGTCATTTCAAAATAGGACCCTGACAGCTCTGAAGAGGCAGCAATAGCCCAGATGTTTATGTACAGATAAGAAACAAAGAATTCTACTTGTGAGCAATCAGAATCCTCAAGTCCAAATCACAGAGGCAGCTGGTGAGCATACTAGGGTCACGTGTTTCAGCCCCTTTGTTCCATGCTCTCTCCTTTTTCTAAAGATGCAACCCATGAAAATCAAAGACCCATTTTAATGTAAGCAATTTTCCTATTAGTGCCATATGTCTTGTTTGTTGTTTGTTAGACCTTGTCCTAGCAAGAGAACCTCTGATTTGCTTGGACAGTGCACTGTATTAAAAGCTCTATCAGTCCTCCCCAGAGGTTGAGCTCTGCTGGGCAGAAATAAGGAACTGCAGTGCTGAAGCAACTGGCTCAAAAAGTATTTTAGTTAAGAATAGAAGTTGCTAAATGAAGCACAGAGCAGATGGTCTGATTCAAGCTTTGAAAATCTGCATTTTCAAAGATTTCTAGCCACAACCATGTCTCATTTCCAAGTCACCTATTTGGGATGTGGTAAAATTAAAAAGCAGTACTGAGTCCCAGAGCACCACCAATGTGTCATGCTGCCTCTGTGTATTCTCCATCTCCTCATCACACAACAAGAAGAGAAAGGGGATAATTTTCAGTGGGCAAAACATGTAGAATTTCATGGGTCACATGTAGTCCATTTGTCCCCTATCAGCCACTTCTGGGTTGATGACTGCTATAAACTATTCTGGTTTTATCTTTTTACTTCCCACCTCCCCTGCCCACCACCACCACACAAGAGATGTAAAACTCCAGTTTTGTATTTGGTCAAATGCAATGCTTACTAGCTCCAGTGTAGCTAATCTTCTGTGTGACCTTTCTAGCTTGGTTTTCAAGTAGATGGCTATTTTTTTCTGAAAAGCTGTCTGTTGCAAAACATGCTGTTAAAAGGAGAATAAAACCATGTGTCAAAAATGTATTACTTTGTAATAGGCAACAGTAAATCAAGAGATAGTTTTCTGCTACTGATGCTGCTGTCAAAATAAATGTGGGAAGGATAATTATAGTAATTAACAAAATAACTAATTGTGCTTTGTCATAAATTTCAGTATGATTTCAGATTAGGAGTAGATCAATACCAAATATGTCAGTGTACATATCTGATTATTACTACAGAACTAGACCAAAACCATAGAATCATAGGTTTGGAAGAGACCCTCAAAGGTCAGCCTGTCCAACCTCCCTGCAATCAGCAGGGACATCCACAACTAGATCAGGTTGCTCAGGGCCCCATCAAGTTTGACCTTGAATGTCTCCAGGGATGGGGCCTCCACCACCTCTTTGGGCAACTTGTTCCAGTATTTCCATGCCCTCAGTGTAAAGAACTTCTTCCCAATGTCCAACCCAAATTTCCCCTGCTCTAGTTTAAGACCAATGCCCCTCATCCTATCGTTACAAGCCCTTGTAAACAGAACCTCCCCAGCCTTCCTCTAGGTCCCCTTCAGACACTAAAATGCTGCTGTAAGGTCTCCCTGGAGCCTTCTCTTCTTCAGGCTGAACAGACCCAACTCTGTCAGCCTGTCTTTTTTAGAAGTGCTCTTTGGACCCAGCCAGACAGTTTTTTTACCCAGTGCAGAGTGCACTTCTTCAAGCCTTGTGCCATGAGTTTCTGAAGGAGAATGCTGTGGGAGACCAGCGTCAAATGCTTTACTGAAGTCCAGTTAGACAGCATCCATGGCACTTCCCTCATCCACTAGGCAGGTCACCTGATTGTCGAAAGAGATCAGATTAGTCAGACAGGACCTGGCTTTCATAAACCCATGCTAACTGGGCCTGATCACCTGCTTGTCTTGTAAGTGCTGTATGATGACACTCAGGTTCTATCAGTTTCCCAAAACATGCAAAACAATAGGAAAATATTACCTCAACAGCCAGCTGTTCTTCAGTTCTCATCCCTGAATGTGCCTCTTCACCCATCTATCTCTGAAGTCTTACATCATACTTTGCTCTGCAGGACTTAGCATCCTGCTGCATCTGGGGTACTTTTGATGATGACAAGGGATGTTAAAAAGCATAAGCATCCTCACTGGAAAGTAACACTCTCAGAGAGGCTGTATGGGAAATTGTAGCAATCCTGGGCAGGTCAGGCCTGTGTAATATCAAAGGAAAAAAACATCCTTGTATGAATGGGTGATTAAAAATGAGATTCAGATAAATGTGAGGTGATAGAGTACCAATCACACTTTTATAAATGCCATAAGAGTCCAGTGTTTGGGCATGTTCCTGACAAGAATGGTCAGTTAGTCTTTCTTCCTTGATTCTGTCAATGATCATGAAGGATGGTATCTAGCAAATCATGTAATCTTTTGTATGAGAATCAACTCTCATAGGCTGGTCATTCTGTCTGTTCCTTGTCTCTGGAGAAAATATATTGGAGAAATGCAATTTCTCAAGGGCAAAATACAGACTTCTGAAAGTATCTCAGTGACTCCGAGGTCTACATTCCATTGAAAAACAAAGATATTTATGCTCCTAATACTCTTATATTTGGGACTTTAAATGTATAAGTCTTCTGAGTGCTTTTGAAATGGATACCTCCATAAGCCAAAGTCTACTGATGTAACTCATACAGACTTTTTACCTGATTAAAAATTGGTTCCAGTTAATTGAATTTGAAATGTGTCATTTTTATATTTGCTGATATTCCTGGGTCCACTAATGGTTGTATACCATTGGTATTCCAGACAGCTGCTAGGAAATAGCCTATAAATTGTTCTGGACAGCTGGGCAAGTATGTTGACCATCACCATTGCTCCATGCAACTCAGGGTGGCTGACCTTGTGCAGTGCTGGGTATGTGAGCATGTTACAGCTAGCAGCCAAAATACAGCATGATGAATCTCAGGAGGGCAAAAAGAGTATTCATGTAGTTTGTGCAGAGCATCCTAGCTCATGTATGCAGTACAGTAGCTGGTAGGTTCACTGCAGTTTTATTAAAAAGGAGATAAGTTTTTCCTTGACTTACTCCTCTTGTCTCTTTCCTTGGATTATTCCACCCTCAATGCATTCCACTTTCTAGAAAGAACAGTCCTCTCAGAGACCATGATACTAAGTGTGATGTGATCTGAGGCTTAAATTTGCTCACCACCAGCAGGCAGCTGTCAAAAGGGGTGTTCCCTCCCACTGGCAACCATGCACTCCTGCCACCTCTTCTGCGTGGGTGCTGCAGCTCACATGACTGCACAGCTGAGAGATACAGCCACTGATCCTGCTGGAAATCAGCCCAGCCCAAAGGGAAGATTTTTCTCTAGCCTTCTAAGTTCCCTGATCAGGCCAAAGCATAGTAAGGTGAGCACTAGTGCCAGCACAATCAAGGTGGGGAAGATGAGACATACAGCCAGGATCTAGGAGAAGGACAGCCTCAGTTTATTGATGGTCTCTCTGCAGCCAAGCTGTGCTCTTTTCTAGCAACCAAAGGGCTGGTAATACATTTTCATACTTTCCCAAACTTGAAACTCAAACTTTGAGGAATACACTGTCATTACAACAATTTTAATTTTTTTTTTCTTGCTAATTTAAAGTAAATTAAGCATACAGGTAAAGAAACATTATGGGCAGAAACAGCTAGTAGGGATAACACAGACAAAATTGTGTTTACACAGGCAAGATGTATGTGTGCCTGGATAGTTCCAAGTCAATTAAAATGCTTTCTTTTGAAATGAGTAGCAGGAGCATTGAATTCAGTGTGAGGTTCGACATTGACTTCAGTGGAGATGGATCTCAGCAATTGATCCTGCAGAACAATAGGTAGCAGTTAAAGTGTGTGTGTGTGTGTGTTGGGGGGGATGCTGTTAATGCAGTTCTGCAGCCATAGAATTTGCCACATCTTTCACCAACTGCTATAAAATAGCAGGAAAAACAGGCCCTTGTTTTTCAGGAAGTAAAATTTGTTTTGTGACCTACCTGATTTTCATAGGTAGACTTCCAAACCAAAAACTCTATCCAAATAAGTAAACGATGTGCAGGAATAACGTGTTCTTGTGAAGCATTAATCCTGAAGTCTAATAATGGCAATGCTAAGCTACTCAGTGGGGACTATAGTTTGTCAGCATGCTTAACCTTCATTATCAGAGATTTTCAGGTGCAGATATTATGGTTGGAAGCTTGCTGTTAGTTTGCTGGCTTAAAGATCCCCTCTGTTGTTCTTAACATCTGGGAAGGAAGTTGTGTCCATTCTCCCTTCCAAAATTCTCAACTGCTTCCTATCCTGTGGGTTTTCAGAAACCCAGCCTGTTGCCAGCAAGATCTCCAAACTCCCTGGCTTGTCCAGTGTAAGTGAAAGTTAAAAATATTTTAAAGCATGACAAGTTTCTAACCAGGGGTACAATGTGGTCGTCACAAAGATATGAACCCCACAAAGCAGGACCTCTGTTGTTGTCTTCAGGCCCAGCTGGCTGCAGAGTACAGGAGGCCTCAGTAACAGCACTGTGATGCTGTTACAGGATGCAGGAAGGCTTAAATGGTAAACAGAGAACAAGGAGAACTTCCTTTCCCCCTCCTGTCCTCTCCCTGGATGTATGGTGTTAGGTTACTTAATTTTAACAAGGGAATGACATTCCCCTTCCATTTGTCCCTTGTCTTGAAAGGATGCAATGTACAAATATCAGTTTCCTGATCCCTCACCAAAAAGAATGCTGGGCCAGATCCTGCCAAAACTGGTAGCAAATTCGTTATTCAGAAAGAATTTGGATTGGTATTTGAGAGGAATAGCACAGGTCTGGAGAAGTCTAATTAATCTATAAGGTACTCAATATCTGCAAAGTTGTTCATAGAAACTAAGATCTGGACACCTTTCCTTGGAGGTGCTATTTATATCCTTGTATGCCTCTGCATGCAATAAAAGCTAGCATAAAAACATACAATTAGAGCAGCTTCTAATTGGAACGGCAGGAATTAGGAGAGAAGGATAACAGCCAAAGGGGAAAAAAAATAAAACGGGGACAAAAGCAAAGTGCTCTGTAGCACACAACAAAAAGAATGCTAGTGCTGAAGTAAACTCTTATGCTGAAGTGACTACTTAGAACTGATGGCCAAACAAAGGACAGCTGAGGTGGGTAAACTAAAGGAGACCTTGCAAGCTAAAACGTATCAAAATAAAAAATCCTCTGCAAACTGTACTGCCTTTTGGGGAGGGTGAGGGGGCTGATAAGTTTATTTACACTTTTAAAAAGCACTGCCAATCCAAATTTATCAGTTACTGTCTTGTGACAATTTATTCATTGTTCACTGTTAGAAGCTAGAAGTTACATAGGAAGCATGATTGGTGATAGCTTCTCTATTTCAATATGGTATAATAGAGATAACACAGTGCCCAAAAGCTCTACAGCCGCCTTTTTGTCTGCTTTGTCTCTTTTCATTACTCTATCAGAATCTTCATTTAATATAATCCAAAAAAGCAAGGTAATTGCTTCACTTATCAGTTATCATCGCACTCGCATACTTATCATGTCAAAATTATTTATGTGGACGGCCAAGTTGATCTTGCTGCATTTAGAAGCTTAAAATTTGAATAACTGTTCTGCCAGTTAGGTTATCAAAATTGCAGCATAAGCAATGAGTTTCTTCTTTCTGGATCTGCGAGGGAGAATAGGGAGCATCTCTAGTTTACCCGTGGCTGAACACCACTCCAAGGAGACTTGCAGCAGCTCTGTAGCCTGGCACTCTGCATGCTGGGGACAGGCTTTATTTGCTAGATGAACAGTAAATAAAATGGCATGATATAAATAGAGACAATAGAGAGAGACATAAAGGGCTATTGTCAAGGTTGTCATAGGTCCCAAATTAAAATGATAATTTACAGACCTGTGCAATTCTTTCTCGGTTTGTCCCTTCTTTTGAAACATGTTTCATAGCTCTTTTTCTATATCATTTTTATTTCTTTATGATTTTGGTAGATGGTAACTCACCTGTTTGAAAAACCCAGAGGCTGAAATAAAACAAAGCATGCAAGTTCAGAAAGTCATTTTAACAACTTTTTTTTTTTTTTTAATATAAAAGAAATTTCCTTCAGCCAAGCTTTTGGACGCCTTCACAAAGAGTAACAGGGAAAAGCCTGTCACAAACAGATACAAATAATATAAAAAGGAGCATGTAAACATTTTTTTCCCCAACACGAGTGGTAAATTCATGCTGTCCTTCCATCACATGACTCGGGCAGCCAGGAACCTCTTCGTGGTGGCCCTGCACAAGCACATTGGAGACCGTTGGACATTTTGACATGAATGACTTCTCTGAAAATTTGTTATTGAAAGCGATTTGTCATTCTCCTAATAACCACTGTCCCAAAGGCTTGGGCTTTTCAGTAAATGAGCAGAATAAATCCCAAGTGACTGAAAAGGCCACCCTGGAGACTGCAGACTGGCCCATCATAAGGTGTTCCGGTGGAAGAATAGAATAGAATAGAATAGAATAGAATAGAATAGAATAGAATAGAATAGAATAGAATAGAATAGAATAGAATAGACCAGACCAGACCAGGTTGGAAGAGACCTTCAAGTCATCGTGTCAAACCTATCACCCAACCCACCTAATCAACTAACCCATGCAACCAAGCACCCTATCAAGTCTCCTCCTGAACACCTCCAATGACAGTGACTCCTGAGCAATATACAACATGCATAGTATCTGTGTGAACATTAGTTTGCATTTGTATGAAAAAAATAGAGAGGGAGGACTTAACATTAGAGATGTCACTCTCCATTTACACATCCTCCACATACAGCTAATGGCTAAGTTCAATGATGTTTCAATTATAAGAGATTTTCTAACCTGTGTGTTCCCAGCTCAGTTTTGCTCCCATTCTTCTTACACAGCAGCAACTGTAGCAGGTCATGCTACTAGCAGTGGCCAACCATAGCACCATGAAGAGGGAGAAGGACAAACAGTTTTATCTCTACATCAAGCCATACACCACTTTCAGTTGTCCTGCGCATTACAGTTTGGGCATTTATATTCCAGATAACCTGCTTGTCATAGTCTTCAGTTTTAAAGAAACTGGTTGGATATATCAAGACACTGTAGGTGTCCCAGCACATGAACAAGCTCCTGAGTCACAGACAAACATGACAAGCACAGCTCTTTGGTGGCAATTGCTGTGAAGTTTTTGGCTGGGTATGAACCAATTTGCTATCGCAACTGCCTTTGGCAGTAATTGCTACAGCTTCTGAGACTTAGTAAATCTTGGGTAAAAGTCACAGCAAACAAAAAGATAGAGTTTGAAATACAAATAGTAATTTCTCAATAGGTTGCAATACCAAAATTATGTGGGTCAAGCAGAGATGCTGTGTCCAGCTCAGCACTCATGATCCTTTTATGGCATGTGTTTCAGGGCCTCAGTGATGTTTTGACCCTAGTGTTTTGAGGTTTTGGACTTCTGTGTATTTAATTTACCATACGCCTTAAAAACAGGCTTCACATTCAACACTCATTTCATGTAATGATTACTCATTCAATTAGTGGCAAACAGCAGAGTAATGTTTGTGATGTTTTTTTTCCTCATTCTCTGTTCCCTGGGGGGGTTCTGAAATATATGTTATCAGTGTATCCAGGCAGTCATTATCCAGATCATGTTAGGAGTTTTGTAACTTCACAATGTATTTGATTGAAACATCATAACTCTTTCTAGGACAAAGGCTTGTAACATTACAGATGCAGGGAACAGTGAGAGGTCAGCAGCTGACAGCTGGTGGTTGGAGACACAAGATCACAATGTCCCCCAAGTTATTACAAAAATATTTAACTGAACAATGATGGAAGAAAGTTAAAAAAAAACCCCAGTAAACATTAAAAGTAAACATAATTGTTGCAAATTTAATTAAATTCTCTGCTGTCTTTGATGTGATGGCTGATCTGTAAGTCTTTCAATTTCTTTGTATTAATATCAGCATTTCCTCAGTCTAAACCTTTTTGAGACAGTAGCATTTTATCTCAATTATTGCTTTTTCTCCATCAGTCTTTAAATATAATCTCATTTGCCTTTATGGATACTGTAACCCTTCTGAACAGCTTTTAACCTTTTTTAAAACCGCCTTGACCTGAGGGTGCCCAAAGTTTTTTCTTCTTCCTCTGATTTATTTTTTTTTTTTAATGCAATATTGAATAATAGAAATTGGACAGATGAGTGATTTCCTATCCAGAGACCTGCATGTATATCTTAGAATTCCAGAACAGAATTTCTGTTTGAATAATAATTTAAAAAAAAAAAAAAAATAAAATCAAAATACTTCTATCCAGCTTTCTGCTGGTGAAGAACCTTCAGCTTTGACCTCCTTTTCAGTGGCAGCATTGTAGCCTCTGCCACCACAATATTAGCTATATCTTTTCAAAGGAAGAAAAAGCTTTCTTTGTACAGTAGCACATTAGCTTCAAAGAGCACTTACCTCAAGAGTCCAGCTCATCCTTCTGGTAAATTTAAGAAATACTCGACTTAAGATTGCCTGTTTCAATCATGGATAATGTAGATAATTTTGTATCTGAATGTTACAAAGCAGGCTTTCAGTCTGCTTTGTCTTTTTGCCCCACCCTTTCAGGTTTGTTTTCTCATGTAGTATCTAAGGAAAATGCAGGCTATTGGAAGAATGATACACGTGTAAATCTAACCCTCCTGCAGTTTGATTGTAAATGTTAAAGTTGCTGTTTACCACAGTATGATATCTGTGTGTGTCTTAGATGGCGGGTTTGGGGGGCAGATACCTCACACACTAGAGTCTGGCACACTCTGGCCACCAACCTGGCTGAGCAAGTTCATTGCTGCACTGACCATAGTTATGGTCCCCACATCTGCCTGCCCTATATCAGCTGGCATTTCCTTTACTTCCTTACATGTGAGCAAGGTATATATACTTTCTGAACCAGCCAGTAGAGTGCATGCCAAGGCAGTAACACCCTGGAGAGCTTTTCCCCAGTGGAAGCTGACATCTATACTGCCAATCTATGGTAAATGTGCCAACTCAATGGCATAAAGATTTTCTGGTACACTCCCTTGAGCTGTCATTGCAACAATCATCCTCTCCTCTTTCCTTTCTGTTTGAACTCCGTCATCCAGAAACCTGCTTTCCACTGTGATTACAATTACCTATCCCAAGCAGCAATGCTTAAAATTGAGCTTTGTCTCATGAAAACAAACAGCTATACCTGTGAGCACCCTAATGTGTTAAATTACTATGCTAGGTAGCATTACATGTGTCTAGAAGCAGCTCCTTTAAAAGACTATCTGCCAGAAGTGGTTGGTTTCTTATTTTAAGTTATCATACTTGTAGTTTTAAGATAAAACAGTGAGTTTAAGTTGATGATTGGGTTCAACTACACCTTGCTAGACCCAGGCAATAGCTCAAAATAGAACATGTTTAATAGAAAGTAGGGAAATACTAGCTAGGGTGATCTTGCCCTGGATGAACACACAGAGACACATATGTATAGTTGAGGATTTACATGGAGAGGTCTTTATGTTGTTTGTGAATTATTTCACTGGCATTATGCTTGCCTTGAATGACATATATTTTAAGAGTGTAACATAGCAAAAGTAAACTTTAACAAAAGAGAATATTTATTCTTCAGATTTAAAATTAATTTCCTGTATTTTTTCTGGGGTTTTATCCTATCTAAGCTGTAACCTTATGAGAAGAAAAATGAAAAACTATTTCTTTACACTGAGACCAGTATCAGATTAAATATAAATGTACTGGTTTCTGTAAATGTTAACCCACTGTAACACTCTGTCCCAAAACTAAAGATCTGCAGGCTGTTTTAGGTTAAGTTACTGCTCCTCTCCATGTTAGGTAATCCAATGTCATTTAAGTAAAATAAATGGGAACTACTCAAGGAATAAAAAGAGGTGAAAGTGCAGAATCTGGTTTGGATAAAAGTTTAATTCTTCAGTTCCAAGTGACATAGCCCTTACAGGAAGCAGAGCAAACTCAGACAGGAGTGGCCAAGTAATGAAGATGGATGCATCTTGTTATCAGCAAGCCATTTACTAGGGCTTGATGTAACCTTAAACATTGCAGA
Organism: Melanerpes formicivorus; assembly: GCF_026170545.1. Taxonomy (NCBI): domain Eukaryota; kingdom Metazoa; phylum Chordata; class Aves; order Piciformes; family Picidae; genus Melanerpes; species Melanerpes formicivorus. The sequence continues at coordinate 16,645,114 of NW_027142359.1, read as the reverse complement.
TAGCTCAATGGCACTTGCCACTAAGCCTCTAATTAATGAATAGCAGGCCCTAAATTAACAGCGTGCACTTACAGATGAATTCTGGGCACTCATTAAATGATGTTCAAATATCAAGCAGTAACTGTTAGGTTTATTCCTTCTGGATTACTGTATACAGTGTTTGTTTGCTGTGAGTTTTCACAGGAGGTTTTGTGTGCTCAACTGCTGTGAGCCCAGGTGCACTTCAGGAAGGGTATAGTTCACTTGGGGAGGGCAAGACAGAGTAGCTGTAAACTAGGCATTGTAACACCTGTGCAGCAATTTAAGGAGGATTAGAATGATGCTCTTTTCAGCCTTAACTGCAGTGGGAAAAAGCACTCAATTTCTTGGAGCCATTCTCAACCCTCCATTTTATGTTACCCTTCTTTGTAATATCCACACTGGTGCCTTCCAAAGTGACCTGGAACCAGTGACCAGGAGGCTTCAGTGATGAGATATTGTTCAGTAAATGACTTGTTCCTCAACAGCTCACATGAGAATATTGCTATGGAAGTGGTCTTGTTTCCAGTGTCCCAGCTCCTTGGACAAGGAGATAAAGAAATAAAAAGCTCAGGATTAAATCTGCACCTTAACATGTATGCATGGTGGTTTAGAACAATAATAGTGCTAATTCTTTAGATGGTTCTATTGTACGTGTTGTGCTTTAGGAGAAAGAGCAGTGCAGCCATAAGAAATGCAGCAGAGCATGCTGCCACATCTCCTAAGTCGTATCTATATCAAATAAGAAGTTGTTTAAATCAGCTACCGTGCTGAACTGTAATGCAAGTGAGAATGAACCTTTCAGAAATACTGGTGTGAACTGGGATTGAGGTCTAACAAAGGCAAAGCTGTTTCAAGCAACGTCAGAACTGAATCCAAGGTTCCTGAAAAATTAGACAGACTGTTCTCTGTAAATGGAAAGATAACTATGACTTTCTGGGAACAGATCCTTTCAGACCAGTAACTTCAATGTTCAGCAACATGAGATTTTCTGCATTATGAATGTTCTCATTAATGAGCCATTCCGCTACTACCATGTGATAAGTTCAGTAAAAAAAAATTACCCCCCCCAACAACTTTTTAAAAAGCAGAAGGAATAAATAGTGCTTTCCTGAATAACATCCTGCACTCCATGTTAGAGAAGTTTTATTGCAATACCAGTCTACTGTGATGTAAAGTTACTAATGTGATTGGCATTCTTGTAACAGAAGAGAAATATCCCCTCTGAGCAGAGCTCACTTTCAGCTGTGCCTGCAAACATTTGGGGTTTGTGAACAGGCTGTGTAAGCAGGATCCCATGCACATTCCACATAATCCAGTGCCATGCATCCAGTTCCATTTATGGACAAAATGAAACACAGGCTCTTCTTTCTATGGATCATTCCCACATCAGCCTTTTCAAAGTTTAATGTAGACAAATTTAGGAAAGAGGCACTCCCACAGCTTCGTGCAAGCCATTCTAAAGCAGTGTTTTGCAGATTTATTTATTTTTTTAAAGCAAGCACAAACTTTTATTTAATAAGACAGCATTCTGTAGAAAAAGCTTGGATTTTGTCACCTGGATCTTCCTTTATGACTTCTTGGTAGGAAATGCAACTGCTTCATGCACCTTTCCCAGTGTGTTTTCACTGTAGAGGACTAAATGCATACTATCCTGTACATGTACAGTATCTGTACACGCTCCTGTACAGTACCTGAGAGTTGCTTTATTTTATCTTTGAACAAAAACTTTATTTGAATGAGAAAACGGTATTATCTCTCACAAGGGGAAACCTCTTTCCTTTTCCCTTTTTGTCACTTTCTTACACAATCATCTCTGAAGATTATCTCTGTAGCTCTCAGAGGCTGTTTAGGAAAAAAACCCAAAAAGGTGTCCATAAATTGACAAGAAGTATTCTTAGTTACCCATAGATAAATTGACAGTAACTATAGCAGTTTTCCTCTGCTATGAAATGACAGAAAAATGCAGTGGAATGTGTTCAGCAGCATGACTCTTTTTTAGGTCATTACTGCTTATTAATAGCAGTACAAGCATCTTGCATTCTGTATGTTGTTTGGGGAGGGGAAAAAAGTGTAAAGTCACAGTAAAAATGTTAGTATGGGTTTGTTAGAGTTCTGAATAGTCATCCTTCTTATTTATCCCATAGTGCACCACAATTTTAGTTGGCAGCATATGACCTATAGTTTTGTATTTCTAGAACCATCCTTACTCCCCTTTTCCAGTCACAGGAGCCAAGAACTGCAGCAGGGTTTGTAGAAGCACACATTAATTTCAGTTTAGTCCTGCAAGCTACATTCCTTTCCAAACATGTTTTAACCTGACATCATGTTCTTCCTCAAACTTCTCACAAATAAAGATGTGATTCATATAAACTTCCACTCTCCTCAAGCTCTGCCAACTCCTCATTTGCTTTTGGCAGACTTTGTGGGCACTTCTGATCCTAGACAGGAATGACAAACTCAGCACCTTCCATATGCTGAACCACAAGCAGCATGACGGTGTCAGGGGGCTACAGACCATAGCAAATGTCCTTTCTGAGCAGAGTGTTTCCTTCAGATATCATGGCATAGGTTGTTTCATGAACAGCAGTTACTCTGTGCAGTACGTGTGGGTGGCTCAAGGGGCTCCCAAACTTGGCACAGTTCATTGTGAACCAGGAGAAGGAATGGGGCTGGGCTTTTTGCTGGCAAAGAGCTGCCTCACCCTGCCTGTTGCCACAGACCACCTGTGGGAGGAGTAAAGTGGCTCTGTTTTGTCCATATCAGAGTTCACCTAGTTCTGTTGGGCATTTACATCCTCTGGAGAAGCATACCTATTGGCTGCTTTTGATAGTGGATTTATATTCCTTAATGTAGTGAGCTATGTGTTCTGCTTGAGCAGTCATTGCTACCATTGCTTCCTTCCTCAGTAAAGAACAGCTTAAAGTTCTGATCTAGTTGAGGATGTGCCTTCTTGCTGCAAATGGATTTGACTGGATGACCTTTCAAGGTCCCTTCCAACCCAATGCATTCTATGATTCTGTTCTGTTCTAGGAAAGTTAGTATCAGGTTTATTCCTTGTTGCGCTTCTTAATGAGCCAGACTGTGCCATACTTTTCAGTTCAGAGTCTGGTGAATGGGCTCTTTCCATGTGATTAGCGCATGATTTTCTGTTGCTTTCCCTTTGAGCTGTTGCATATCCCTAAGAGAAAAGCTGTCAGATCTCCTGAAATAAAAACAAAAGACATTTATGCCTTCTTATGGGCATATAAATGCCACTAAACAAAATGTGATCCAGAGCCTGAAAGTTAAGTGATGGTATTCCGTGAGATGGAGCTAGTGACCAACTATGTAAGTCCTTTTTGCTCCCAAAGCATAATGAAGGACCACCCAAAGGCCTAAAAAACTTTTTCATGTTTTCAAGGATAAAGACTTCAATAAATTATCTACAAAACAAGAAAAAGAAGTAATTTAATCCACAGAAATAAGCAGTCCCAAAGCTCTGGAACGACAAGATCACAGAGTGGACAGAGACAACAAAAAGAAAAGAAATCAAAGCTAAAATAAAAAAGAAGATGAAGAAATGTGAAAAGGGAGTGGTAGGTGCACCTTGCAGAGATTTTCTGTCCTTGAAAGCACTATATCATTTACTGTAGCACAAGCATGATATCCATATATCATAAAACCGATATGGGGTATCATGCAGACCATCTGTGAGTCTTTCCAAGGGTGAAACTGACAGTATAAATTGTTTCCAAGTGTCAAGGCAGAGGGACCACAACTCTTGCAGTGTGGAAAAGCAGTCTTCTGCCTGTAGAAGCACCCTTGCCAGCAGTTTGCAGGATATGCTTAATCCAGCTTAATTCATTTGAGTAACAAAGTTTAAATGCATGTACCTAGAAGCTGTCCCAGGCCCACATTAGCCACCCTGTGCAAGTTCTCTGTGGAAATTCTGGGCAGAAGTTACAGTGTTTGTAGCAAACCTCAAAATAATGTGAAATGTGTTAACTAAGGTGCTTAAAATAACATTGGGCTAATAACGCTAAAGATGTAGAAGAGATGGTCTTCTGAATTATGAAGTGGAGCAGCAATGGTATTATACCTGATACATCAGCTGAAGGTATAACTTAAGCTAGTTTTCAAATTCTTTTCCTTATTGCAGTTTACCTCAGAAATTCACAAGTGAAACCTGCATCCCTGTGTATGTTTTCTCTATCCAAAGCACTCTTTGGTATGTTACAGTAGAATGATTTCTCTATACTAGCCTCTAGATGCTGCACTTCTTTAAACAAATATAAAACACTAAAAGGGGACACCATTTTCCCAAGAGTTGGTAGCAGGACATAGAGGCTCACTTCTGATTCTTTCAGTTTTAGGCTACAGTACTAGACCAAGTACAGCTGAGACCAGTAGTGACACTATGACTGGTCTATAAGTAATTTATTCACTTCTTTGTCTCACAGAGCATTTCTGACATAACCCTTGTGTCTTTTTGCTATTCACATGCATTTAGCCAAGTGTCTTCTAAGAAAACTTAATCCACCATATTTGCCTGTATTACCTGGCCATTACTGACCAGGGAACTCAGGTACAATCAGTTCCATTGCCAGATAGGATACAAGTACACGTGTCTGTTTGGAAATGTGCTCTGTACAAATCGTGATTAGTACAGATGTTGCTTATTAATTTGCAAGAGCACCGTGTCATCAAATATGTTTAAAATGTAAAATAGTCCCTCTATTTACACTGTATGTTTTCTGTTACACCCAGTGGGTGTACCTGCCCTTGGCCCATCAGTCAGTATAAAAGGCAATGCTATTTTTACTCAAATTCTCTATTTTATTTTATTTATTGATAGGCAAAGATCAAATAACAGCCCCCAGATACAAAAGTTTAGATGGAGAATATGTGGAGATACCATTAAGGATCTGCCAGTCCTCTCCTGCTCTTCTTCCCCCACTGCAGTGCATGCTGGGCCCCATCATACACTGAATGCAGCCTTAGCTCTGTGCTGCTGTGCTTTCTGATGGAGTGACTGAGTGCAGCCCATGGAGAGGGGAGCCAACATGAACACTGGGGAGAGTCTTCATATCTCCAAACGACTTTGTCCTTTCTAATTAATCAGAGTGTGTCAGATGTATATGTATCTAATACATTGCATCACTTCCTGTTCATCTGAGCAATTATTGGATCCCTAGCATAAGGAGGAAAGCTATACACGTAGACAGAAGTTGTTACCTGTCTTTATTCTGGACAGCACCTAGAATTCCACAGCTGAGTGCTGCACAATACCTGATAATATTTTTATTTTTTTTTAATATTGGCAGCATACTTAGTGTACTCAAGGCTTCTTTTTTCAGACCCCTTTTCAGGACCTTGGGCTATGGAAATGGTTTTAATCAGAGTTGGCACTCACAGTGCTTGACCTGCTGCCTCTGGTGTTGGAGTCCTAGCAGAGACTGCCAGGAGCTGCCTCTGGGGCTGAAGCTGAGGGCAGCGGAGCAGCATGCAGTTTAGCCACAGCATTCATACGTGTACTTTTGGAACTGGCAAGTCAATGTAAGTGCTCATCAGCTTTACCCAGGCACAGGTTCTTTGATGTGTGGCACGGAGTGAATTTGTAATATTCAAGCCTTCAAATAGGCCTAAGTTTGCATAGCAGTAAGCACTCAGCAGTTTGACAATTCAAACTCAGTTGAAAAGCTAGTTTCCAGCTTCAATTCTTTTGCTCAGACCAATAGTGTTATTGTTCTTAGAAAAGAGTTGTCTTTCATCTCAAACAAAGTACAAAATGTTCTTATGGGTAGTAGAACTGAAGAGCAGTTTTTCGATACAATTGGCATTTGTGTGCTTAGGGCTGGAGGTGGCCGTGTTGCTGAAAAATTATGTTGTCTGTGATGCCAACCATATGACAATTAACGTAACAGAGGAAAGTGTGTGAATCCATTTTCAACCTGCTTTAATAATGGGGTAACAACCAAAAAGCTTTCTCCAGTGGTTAAACCAATATTAAATTTGCCTAGAAACTTGTTTACGGGCTTTTCCACTGGGTTTGCTGTTGCCACTGCCGTGAAGGACATCAATTTTCAGTAAGACAACGGCCTCCAGCACTGGGACTGGAAACGCCAGTTGTAATTAAAAGTTTGGTGTTTTTTTTTAAGCAAAGGCTTTTTGCAGTTTAATTATGGCAAGAAATGCTTCTTGCTTTGTGGATGTCCAGACTGTTGAGCTCAGCAAAATTCTATTTGGCATTCAGCAGGCAAGTCCTGCCCTTGATGATGTCAGTGGTGCACTTACTACTCCGAACACAACACTGGATATTTAGCCTTAAATAAAATCTGCACAAACTGTAATACACCCAGGTTAAATGTGTTATAAACACGGATTATTTGCAACCCACATTTAATCCTAACAATGGGTTATGTATATTTTCCCTCTTTGATATTTTGGCTGTAATCATAGTGTGAGTCACAACCTATCAAAAGTGTAGCTATAAACTACAGTCGTTTTATATGTTTCTAAACAATGAAAACAGAAAGAGAAAAATAATCTCACAACAAACAACTAAATGTTTTCTGCTTTCTAAAGGCTCTTATTGGTGACATTTCTCCCAGCACTGCTGTTTCTGCAATCACATAGCAACACAGCCCTTGAAATAACTTTTTGGTACTCAATATATAAGGTACAGTGTTTGGAGAAACTGGTTCCACTCAAATGCCACCTGTTTAAATGCTAAATGGCATCAAAACAAAGAAAAAGAAAGAAAGAAAGAAAGAAAAAAGAACGACAGTCCAGTGGAGGAGGTTGCTCTCTGGTTTGGCTGATTGGGTTCCCCTATTCAGCTATTAGTCTTTTTTTCTTGAGTTTCAAAGCAAATGACAAGCAAGTGGGTGTAGTGGAGTTAACTTGGTACAATGCCTGACCATCTTATAGCTTGCCCTCCTACAATCTTTCAGAGGAATGAGGCTTACTAAGACCCTATTATGTTTTCTGTTGACATGCCTGCAGGTGCCTCAGACTGTTTCTAAATATTGCCATTTCAGTTTTTAAACTATGCATTTGAGAATTTGCTTCCAGCAGGGCCCAGCTGAATTACTTTTTAGGAAGCATCAATATATTTTGAATCAGAAAAGCAATGGAGATGAGACAAACATCTAACATCCAAAGACTGTCAAACTTGAAGGATTTCAGATCTTCATCTAGACTCCATGGTTTGGGCTTCCCTTCCTTCAGGAAAGCATATGCACTTTTCTGAGCTGCCTTTTTTTCCCAAGTTTTAGGTTTTTCCTAAAATGCACTCTGCTCCTTTTTTCTTATAACTGCACAATAAATTCAGTGCTGTCCTCCTAATGAAACAGGAGCCTTTCCTTACAGTCTTCACAAGTCTCCCTTGCACTTCAATTTCTCCCAACCAGCAAATCCCAGCACTCCATGGTGCAAGAGCAATGAGGTGGTTATCAATTCAGCTACCAGGCACTGGCTAGGAGTAAATTCCAGATTTTTATACCTTAAGACTTTGCACCTCTGTGTAGAATTCATGTTAGAGCCTGTATAGTATTTAACTGCTGGGCATGAAGAGGCCTGAGGAAAGGCTGCCACAGGTATTGAATATCTACAGCAACATTCAAGGCAGAGAATAGTTCTTGTCCAGTCAGGAAATGCAGAGATAAAGGTTCAGCTTACTGAGTGATGGAGTTTTCTGTCTTGTTTGGAGGCAGAAGTGGCCAGTGGTGTACAGTTCCGTGCAAATCTGTGTTTATCAATGTTCAGGTTTATTCACCTCCACAACCTGCCCTGGGCTCACCTCTAGAGAAAATTTGAGGCAAGGAGAATATAATTAAAAAGGACAAATCAGAGGTTCAAAGGAAAATGTTGAGATACACGGAGCTGCATGAAGTAAGAAGCAAGAGAAGGCAGAAAAGGGAATGCAAGAGGTTGCTATTTTTTTTTTTAATGAGCAGAAGTACTTTTCAGGATGATTTACTTTTCTGCACATTTTGCAGTTACAATCATGTGTGGAAAAGGAAGAACTCCTTTTTTCTTCTTTCCTGAGCACAACATATCATTCTCTGCTTTCTAAACTATAAAATTAGTACTAGCAGATATAACACAAAAGAGCCACAAAATTATTTTCAGTCTCAAAACTTCTGAAGTTGGCATGGCCTGTTATGAATAGTCCTTGTAACACAGCCCCAAAGGGAAGCAGCGTGACTGACTGATGTCAGTTTCAGTGAAAGTTTCTTCTATGCCTTCACAGCATATACCACTAGATTGAGGATTTGGGTGAGACCACCTAGAAATTCTCCCATGCAATTATTAGTTCTGTTCTATGAAATTTCTTGCAATTTCTCACCACAAGGTTTGTAGCCACCTTAAGTGTTAATGGTTATGAAGTCAGCAGGACACAGTGTAGTCAGATCCCTCTTCTACACTAACTTTGCCCATGCAAAGACTGCAGGAGAACATGGTTATTATGGACTGATTTTGAATAGGTTTTGTACCTAGAAAGGCAGAGAAAAGTAGAGGATATTGTCATGTTCAGTGATTTCAGTGACAACGCATTTCTTTACTGCCTTGGGTTCATAGGGATATTGAAAGATAGTGGTAAGCATATTGTCCTAAACAGACATATTCTCTAGTGTCACTGGTGCACCTCAAGAATACTGCCATGAATTACATCAAGTCAACTACTTTATAGGTTTTGTCATCATATCAAACATATGCATAAGGTTATTATGATACTAACGCTGCTATACTGTGAAATATTTGCATGCCATTTTCCATTCAGATCAGCTGTACAGGATGTCAAGTATGTTGCGCTGGCAATAATTTTAGGAATGCAATACTTTTAAGTTCAGGAAGTTAACAACTTGGGCTTTTTGCTTTGCACGTTGTAACCTTTTATGTTATCATTCGGTGAGATGAGGTGAAGACACAGAGACACATAAATTGAACACCTCAGATCTGTGATTATGTTACTGCTGACCCTCATATCATCTAACATTACACTATGCAGCACTGCTCAGAGGAAAAAGCCTATCTGAATAGAGGAGGCAAAGTGTAACTTGTTCACTTGAGAACAGTTATGTTTCGATAGGTATAAATCAGGACAGTTATGCTGAAGTCATTGTTACATCACTGAAGATTTGGTTACAACATTTTCCAAATCTGCTTTGTAGATTGAAAATATATAGAGATACAAGTTTGTCTTTTGCTGGAATGCTTCATATAGCATAAATCACATAAATCAGTCCTAAAGAAGGCAGCCCTTGTTAATGGCTGCAGACTTACTCTCTTTCTGCAACCACCAAAAATGGGATGATGTGTCTTCCTGATTTCCAGCTTGACATATTGACTCCAAAGTCAGAATTTGACAAGTGTCCCAAGCACAACCCAACAGCTTCTTTACCTTGTGGCATGTTTCAGTGAGCAGTTTAGGAAGGATGTGGACTTGCTGGAACGAGTCCAGAGAAGGGCAATGAAGTTGCTGAGGGGTCTGGAACACAAGCCCTATGAGGAAAGACTGAGGGAGCTGGGATTGCTTAGCCTGGAGAAGATGAAACTCAGGGGTGACCTTATCACTCTCTACAACTACCTGAAGGGAGGTTGTAGACAGGTGAATGATGGTCTCTTCTCCCAGGCAGCCAGTACTAGAACAAGAGGACACAGTCTCAGGCTGTGCCAGGGGAGGTTTAGGTTGGCTGTTAGGAAGAAGTTCTATACAGAAAGAGTGATTGCCCATTGGAATGGGCTGCCCAAGGAGGTGGTGGAGTCGCCATCAGGAGGAGACTTGATGGGGTGCTTGGTGCCATGGTTTAGTTGTTTAGGTGGGTTGGATTGGTTGATGGGTTGGACGTGATGATCTTGAAGGTCTCTTCCAACCTGATTTGGTTTGTTCTAAATAATAAAAGGAGTGTAAGGGTGGCATTTCCCATACACAGACATCTTTTAAAGCACAACATTGTTGTGGCTGTGGTGCTGTCAGCTCAAGATATTTGGGGAAGGGGGATCCTCCTTAAATTACACTTTCCAAATGCAGAACAGAGCTGTCTGTGCTGTGATCTGTCCTGAGAAGTTTCTGAGCCATAATACGTGCTCTTCAACACCAGCTGTAACCAGGAATGACTTTCCCATACACCAGTATAATTTAACTCATGAAGCAGATTTCATTCATCTGCTATTTAAAACTAGCCAGGGAACCTGACAGTTGATGCAGGAAAGTAAGCCGAATCAGAAATGGGCCCTTTAAAAGCTTATCTTCACAGACATGGCATCCCAACTAACTTTCTAGAGAATGAAGATTCATAGAGCCAGTGTCTAATAACTTCATCTCACTCTATTATAGGTATTTCAAGGTGGTTCAGTGTAAAGAGGGTACACTGCTTTGCGTCTTAATCTGTAAAACAGCCAAATATCTTGCTTGCAGATATGTGTTAAGGTTTAATGAATCTCCTGCCATGAAAGTGATGCTTAAAACTAATGAACAAACAAATGTTTGCTTATACCCCTTTGTGAAATTCAAACAAGCTTTCAACAACTGTTCATGTATTTATTGTCAGGTATGAATCCTCACTTAACTGCCTGGCCCTGTTCTGTTAGCAGCTAATGACAATAGTTTCACAGTATTTCTTCACTTATTTTTCTCTCTTCCTGTGCCCACTTTCAGCATAGTCTCCAACCACAACCAGTGTGGACAGTCTTTTCTCAATGGCAGAACAAGTTCTCTTTTGGTCCAGTTTGGGCCATAGTGGCATCTGATCCCCTTGCTATGAGGTGAGGGTGGCATTTTGGAGCCCCCGTCAGCACCGTGGTCCACTCTACAGCTAACAGCTTTGGTGCCACCCTGAGGATCCTGCTGACCAGCCAAGCACAGCCAAAACTCCCCTTTTCTCTATCCCTTGCTTTCCAAGGGACCTAGCAAGGAGTTCAGACTTGGTGCATATCTCTTCTAGTTGTAGATGTACCACCAGTAGGGCTATCTTCCATCCAGGAGCTTGTCACCACACCTTTGTCAAAAGTTACCATCCCCTTCCAAGCTGTGAACTAAGCTGTTTGTGTGGGGACTCCCTAGCCTAAGTCACAATAAATTCATTCACCCCGGATAATTCAAATACTGGGGCTTTGCTAAGGATATAGGGGGCAGTGCCCATTTCAGCAGGTGTAGCTGCAGCTAGAGAAGGATGGGCATGTCTACCCATAGGCTCAACAGCATCGGGAAAGTTCTTGTAGGATTTGTGAACTTAGACAGCGGAATAACAAAGGCTTCTTTTTTGTGTTACTGGGTGGCATGAAAATTGTGTGTTGATACCTGTGTCATTTTTCTTCAGCCACTAAACAAGCCAAAAGTTTGAGGATAAATTTTGTTCTGCTGTGTCAGAGGGGTCTACCTAGGATTGAAAAGAAAAATCAATGTTTCAGGGCTGTGTAACTGTGGAGTTTTTTTCTTGTGTTACTTTTTTCATTATGAGGAAGGAATTAAAAATCCCTCCTAGACAGTACTTAAAATATCAAAGTCATTGTTTAATGCCTTTGAGTCACTGTACAACTAATTCAATTGCACAGTGTAGTGCAGTTTCACGGTATGGGAAACACAGATAGTAGAGAGGAATGATTGGAAAGTTGAATAAACACAGCATTAGTCTGCAAAGTCTGAAACTTCCTGATGACTTCTTTTGTAATGATCCAGCACAGCAGCTTATCAGCAGAAGTGAGAGCAGGGAATCGAAAATCCAGAGCCCCTACCTTCTCCACCTAGGCTAAGCTAGCTGGGTTAATGCTAGCAGGAAGCTCTTCTCCCTCCTCTGAACCAGCCATTAGAGATAGGTCAGGTCACCACTGGCTGTCAGCAGCTTTTGGTGAAGCAGACAAGCTCTGATAATGGCTGTAGCTTTGCAGGACATCTCATCAAAGAATGAACCTGAAGTGAGCAGGGACCAAGGCAGCAGATAGTTTGGCCACAACACACTTAGGAGGGTGTGCACAGCCAACTTTGCCCCCTGTAGATTGAAACTGGTGCTGTGTTGGGTACCCAGTAGCCTACAGGGGTCATGTTGCTTGCTGATTTGGCAGGGATTGCCACTCTTATGGAGCTGTCAGTAAAGGGTCATTCTGTGGTCAGCCTGGTATGTCTGACTTGACACCCAGACCTAAGAGATGATGATACAGAAGGTCTTCCAAACACACCAGGGGTTATTAGGGAAAGGTACAGATCCATCTTCCTGATTTGTGCAAGTCCTGTTGCCACCTAAAGGAGATAATTCCAAATAATTACCAAAATTATATTTGCACAAGCATTGCAAGGTAAAACAGTGATGTTACCCTATTTTACAAGTGGCAGTCTAAGGCACAGAGAGGCTTCTGCTTTGCCTCTCCTGTTGGTTTAAGAGAGGCAGTAGCTGTGCAGACCTATCTGGGTTGGCTCCCATTTAGTTAGGTGTGGTAATATTTTGCCCACAGATTAAAAGTTGCTTCTGCTGCAGGCTTTATGTGGGTAGAAACAACCAGATCTGGGGCCCTATCTGCTCTCTGAAAATGCCTATTAGCTCCCTTATTGCTGGAGCTACTATGCCTATATCAGACATTCTCTGCCCTCACCTCCTCACCTACATGTAGATGTCCACACCTGAGTCTGAGCTACTTGCTCACGTACATGTTGAGTGCCAGAGCCCCAAAGCATCCGCCACCCTGCCCTTAAAGCCAAACTGAAACTGCATGGTTTGGGCATATCTGTGGTTGGTAAACCACGCTGTGGGAGTAAAACACACACCTGATCATGAAATCCTGCTTTGGTTTCATTTGTTCCCACAGGAAAACAAACACAAAGAAGTAAGTATCTTGAAGCTATCACGGTCACCATTCAAATGTTGATGCTTAGTGTTTGCGACTGATTAGTAATGCCCTGAATCACAGATATTTCCTGTATTAAGTGGCCCTAAACGGTGAATGTCAACATTTTAATGACAACGGCATTATTGCAGGTAGTGGCAATTTGGCAGGGAGAGAAGGCAGGAGTGGGATTAGTCTTTAATGAACATCCTGACTGGTCACAGATAGGAGAGGAGGAGGAGTGAAAAATGGAGAGGACAAAGAAGCACACACGTGTTCATAAAAGTTTCTGACAAGCTAAAAGCCTCAGATACAAATTTGAGTTTAAAAATGCATTTGAAAAGTTACATACTCACTTTTGTACAGCACAACAATTGTGGAATGCTAATAACATTTAATTTCCCTTGACTTCTAACCTTCTTAACCTGCTGTGCTGCTAGAACAGCGCTGTAAATCAAAATATGCTGTATTGTATGGTGAACATGTGTATTGAGTCATTGCAGGCTGCCTGGTGCTTTTTAAAAACAAAACTCACAATAGTGTTTGTGCTGGTTTTCATTTTTCATAGACCTTTCCCCTCAATCACGCTGCAACTGGTTAGGTTATGCATTAAGAATACAATATAAAAAAAGGGAGGGAAGATGTAGGGGTAGACATAATACCACAGAAAGTACAGCACAGATAAATAGGCCAAAATATCTCTGACATTACTTTCCCCTTTGTTCTAAGTGTTCCTCCAATTTCAACACAAGCAGATTGGAATATCGCCTGGGGTCTACTAAATCATTAGTAAATTAAGAATCTGTTTTTAATAACATTTCACTTGTAAATAATGCATTAATTGACTGGCTTGAAAGTTAGCTCGGATGTTGGTGCTCAAATGGTACTAAAGGTGTAATGAAAGAAGTGTGCTGTTTGAGGAGGCTGGATGGTAAATGTAGCAAATTAAAGATGACAGTAGATATTTGTGAAAATGGTGATATAATTAGAGGACTCCTGCAGCTGTTTTCCAACCAAAACAACAGAAATTAAACATGTATAAAGTATGTGTGTCATATTTTCTCGTGGCATATTTATTTTGTTCTCCTTAGGGCTTTTTTGTGGAGGGCTTTCTAGTTTTTTCTTACCTTTTGTCAGGTCATATGACTAACCAGGCAACAAGTGTCTCTTTGTCCAGTGCTACCGCTTGTTAGATCTGTAAATTAGCATTTTGCAGAGCGAAGGCAAAGAACAAGAATCTTATCTACTGAGGGCTGGAGGTTACTAAAGCACATGACACTTGCCCAAGAATATTTCAACCTAGGGTGTTTGGGAATAGTCAAGAATTCCTCTAGGACTCTTCCTGTGCAGTTCTTACCTGCAGGTAGCACACTTATGTCTTTCTCTCCTCTGGTGTTGATAGGCTGAGTGAGGCTTTCTGTAAACTAAAAGGTGATGTGACACAATTTATGAGCATTGCAAATGGGTAGCTTTCCTTCTTCGCATGTGTACAGTTGAAACAGAATATGATGTTGCATTAGCTATCTCACAAGTGTTTTATACATCACATTTCTAACAATAAAGGAAAAATGTGAAGTTGTTGAGGAATGTAGATCCCCATGTCATGCCACTACTGGGAAATTGTGAAATGTGGTGATCAAAGATGGCCCAAAAGCCAAGGATTCTGGGTATTTCAGTTCAGGTACTCTATTCCATCTGTCCTTGCTCCATTCCAGTTGGTGTGCAAGACAGCATCCTGTCAAAAGAGATAGGATTTGGGCCTGCAAAAGCAGGAGTCTCTGGGCTGGCTCTCTTTGGAGTTACATCAGTAACAAGGCAGTGGAACTGCTATGGTTAAATAAACAGAGCCTATATGGTACAGCAAATTCTACTCCCACTTAGAGCTATGCAACCATGAGCCTGGTGTCAGAGTCAATGGGCATAGAAACTATGCTGTTGGGCTGGGTGTGAAGCACACTGAAGACAGTACCTCCCCATTTCCCAGGTACTCCACCAGAGGAAGGACTTCAGGTTCTCCCAGGGTTGCTTATCCTAGGCTTTGATATTGAGAAAATTCCCAACAGTGAAAGGAAAAACAATATCAGCACAAGGCAAGCACTCCTCACTGCGGGACTCAGCTCTCACTAGGGGTGTTCAATGGGGAGTTTTCTCTGTGGCTGAGGCACAAAGAGCAAAATTATGTGGGGAAAGTCCCACTGCACCACACTACCAGCTGTGGATACTGTAAATCTTCAGCATGCCCTTCATCAGCCGTCAGAAACAGAGACATTCATAAACACAGGAGAGCAGGAGAGCAAAATTCACTTTAAAATAAACAATGTGAACTTTGATTTGGAATGTGCTAACAGGACAGAAATGAGCCATTTAAATAAACATACCAGCCAATTGTGTCAGCTTTGCTTTGGGGGATGCAGTACCTTTGTTACTGGGGTTTGTATCTGTCTTGATTAGGGCCATGTCAAGCAGGCATTGAGACTGACTTTGGTGACAGATAGGGTGTTGTGTACATGACACCGGAAGCATAGTATTGTGGAGACAAATTGTGCTATGCCTGAGAAAATCTTCACAAGTCTTTCAGAAGTGGCACAATTCTTCCCTGTGGATGCAAACGTATGCATTTTGTCTGAAAGCCACAGACTTACATATGGCTTCCTTTACAGGTACCTGCTGGTATGTGTTTGTGTCTGTTCTCCCCCACCTTCACCCAGCCCAACAAGGCAACTGTTTAAACCCTGCAGGTTCAGGGTAGCATACTCTGCATGCTCTGTTTATTCCTGTAGTGGTGTATAAGATAATTATTGCAACCTCCAAGGACAAGTCAGTAGCAAAGTTTCACAGAATGTGCACCCTGCTTTTCTTGCTAGAAATCAGCCAAGTGCACAGTTGGGCCAGCCCCACTGACTTGAGCGTCTTTCTAGATGTGTTCTCTCCTGAGTTTATTTTTACAGATACTATTCCCTTCTCATAATTGTAGATCTCATCTGACTTGACGGCATTCAGTGATGGAATGTGGTATGCAGGTGATAGAAGAGGTGCAGCTCATGGGGCCATGTTCTGAACTTCTGAAGGCTGCTCTGTCAGCAGCCATTCTGTATGACTCTCCTCTTAAGTAGCAAGATCATCTTCACTGGGTTAAAGCTGGGGAGAATACTTACTCCCTTAAAGCTACAGTTTTGATAGCCTACTCTACTTTCTCTGGGCTTTTTAATTTCTCACCAGTAGGTTTTAGAAGACAAATGTATCAAGACCTACATTTCACAGATAAAAGGCATGAGGTAAAACCAAACTATCTACAAGGCTGCTCAGCCTCCCATTATCTCTCACCAGACCAAGACCTTTCCCAGGTTTCATTCAGAGATATCAAAGATGTATACACCTTCATTTTATCTCATTTACCGAGTGTTTCACAGGTGATGAGCTTCTGAATGGGTGAGTGATCCATTAAAAATTTTTCTTTATCACTTTATCCAAACACTATAGATATTACATTTCCCTAAAAATCCTGTTTGATTAAATAGTATCAGCAACAGGGGTGGCGACTCCAAAGGCTAATTGCTTTTTATAGTCTAAAGGGAACACGCATAGGAAGGTGGTCTTAAGCTTGTTGCCTGTAGGTTTGCAGTAGCAAATCAGAGAGCCAAAGGCACAAGGAGTTTGACTGACTCTGTATTTATTTTTCAGGGACAAGTGTGTTGGCTTAAACTGAGCTTGCTAAAAAATGTGGCTAAGATTTACCCTAGCAAAAAAAAAAAATATGCCCCTCCCTGTGTCTTTGTAAGACTGCACCCACTGGTACTTTTTCTTAGCTATAGAAAGCTACAGATCAAAACACAAAACCTCTTTAAAAATAAATAAATAAATAAATACACCCTCAAACATAAGGAAGATGTCCTGGCTTAGTTAATAAGGCACAACTGTTATTATTTAATTAAAGTGCAGCTGTTAGAGAAAAGTCTAGCCAGTTTCTGATAGAAAAATATGCCCTAATAAAGTGTTTCAATATCATTTTGATGGTAAGCAATAAGGTGGGGAGGAATGTTTTGTACGTGCATGCATACATATGCATGTGTTTGCATCTGTGTCTGTAAGAGTAAGAGAGAGAGGGAAAAGACAACTGTGTTCAGATACCTTTTCTTTGTTGAGACTATAAATAAAGCTAGACTTATGTGTGCTAGTGGCCGGGAGGCTCCAAGAATGCACAGTGCATGCTTAGATGCTGAGGACAAGTGGAGGTGATGCTGTGAGCTGCTTTGCCTGTGCATATGAGACAGAGTTTTCTGTCTTTTACAATACAGTGGATATCACGCAAAAGCAAAGGGCTTTGTTCAGTAGCAAAAAATAATTTTGACTAGGCCATTTTTCTGTTTTCTCCAAGAATTATAAAGTTGCATTCATTTTCTATAAAGATTAGTTATAGTTCATTGCATTGTTGGTGTTTCAAAAACTTACTGGGCTAACATCTTGTTTTACTACCTAAAGCAGAGCATTTCAGCTTCTCAGAAAAAAAAAAAAAAAATAAAAAAAGTATATATTAGACTGGCAGAAAAAAATAGCAACTTTTGGAGGGTGTTTTTGAGGAACTAGGCAGTTCTGTTGTAGGCAGAGGTTGTAGTGAGGTGGGTGTCGGTTTCTTCTCTCCGGTATCAGGTGATAAGATGAGAGTAAATGGCCTCAAATTGCACCACGGGAGGTTTAGGTTGGATATTAAGGAAAAATTCTTTACAGAAAGAGTGGTCAGGCATTGAAACAGACTGCCCAGGTGGAGTCACCATCCTTGGAGGTGCTTAAGAAACTTGTGGACACATCACTCTGGGACATGGTTTAATGACCATGGTGGTGTCAGGTCAAAGGTCGGACTCAATGATCATGGAGGTCTTTTGCAGCCAAAACATGTCTATGATTCTGTGTAAACTAAAGAAACAGAAACACAGCTCTGTGGAAAATTTTGGTGCCATTGTTGTGGGTTTTTTTAGTAGCTAGTGATACAGCACTGTAATTTTACATTACAATCTTCAGAGAGTAAAAAAGACAAGTAGCCAGACATATAGTAAACTCCTGTGCACAAACCATGAGGGATCCTTGTGGTGCTCACAGCCATCACATTGTGCACCTGAGCCTCACACCAGGAGCTCCTCAGGCTCTGAGTAACATCCCTACCATGCCTCCTGCTCCTCCTGGGCACAGTGGACTGAGTTGAAGAGCCTGAATGGTGAATGTATTTGCTCTGGGCAGTGCAAATGAGACACTTGTATGTTATGTAAGGCGTATTTTTATATTTTATTCACTGCCTGAACCTCAGATGATGAAATATTTGCACAACTCTCCATTCTTTGGGGAGCAAGACATAGGTTTTCCCCAGTGGCACAGTGATAGCTTCTGATCCGCCAGCCTCCTGCTGTCCACTGTCATTGCAGCTCACAGTCACTGAGTGGCCCGAGGAGTAGCTGGCACTCAAGGACCCCCCTGCAGTTCCCATAACTCTGAAACTACATGACATCTTAACCTTTATGAAATTTCTTCAAGACAGCATTTAAAAACACCCAAATCTTTCCTGACCTTTACATTTTAGTAGAGGATTTTTTGTTTTGTTATTTTTTAAAAAAATGATGTTCCTGTATTTTTCTTTAGCTGTGGCATTTTTAAGGTAGTTCAAGAGGAACTTTGCTTTTCCTTTCACATCCTGGTTGAGCCCAATCATTAATCATAAAGGAAAACACTCCAGACTCAAGCCTAACTTTATAATGTTTTTATGTTTGTGACATTTTTTCTCTCTCTGCCAGTGGGAAGTTCTTATCCTTTTAATTTATAATCTGTTCAGTTTCAATATGACTCCGGATGCTGACTTCTTTTGTAGCCTCTCATAACCATTCTCACCCCCATTTTTCCGTGCTGTGGCTTGGCAATTGTGTATCAAGTATACAGGAGAATCTCCCCTGGGGATCAGTGGTTGCTGCCTTAGATCTTCAGGAAGCTGCCCCCTTTTCGTATGTAGGAAATCAAGGTATCTTCAACAAAAAAAAAGACAGTGGTGCAATTTGACAGTAAGCCTAAATCTAGAATTAATCTGTTGAGTACTTCAGCAAAGCTGACTTAGTGTAAAGCTAACAGAAGAGAGGAATCAGCCCAGGCATCTTTACACAAACCTGAACTTTTGCAAAGAACAGGAAAACTGGAAACATTCTCATTTTTCTCTACAGGGCTTGCTTTTTTAAATGTAAATAGAAACTGTGTATCCTGCAGTGTGCAGCATTCTGCTACAAGACCTGGCTTTTTGCAAAGGGAAACCTTTCCGCATTCATATATATTGTCTTTATCTAGTATAATCTCATAAGATCTTCCACGATATCAGGCAATTATAACATTCAAGGCTTATAGTCTAAATACTCTCTAGTGGTGCTATCAGATCTGTTTATATAGGACGGTTCTGTTGTGAATACAACACAACATTGCCACAGCTTTGTAGGCACAAAGATGAGTTCTGCTAAGCCTGTGTAAGACTCTGCTCTTTAGCCCAAAAAACTGAAGGTCAGTTCAAAGCTGCTTGTTGAGGGAAACTAATCCTGCAAACAGTACATTTGCTGGCCATTATTTCCAAATCCAAACTATCTTATAGTCATGAAATGGAAAGTTTACGGGGAAAACAAATGCTGCATTTATTACTGTGATGCAACATTCATAAAATATATTTCGTTGGGGGGGAGTTTACACAGGGGGTAATGAGATTTTTCCTTTATACATTATTTATAACTGCTTAATCCAGGTGTTGTAGGTTATTTTTTTTTATATCCCTCAGTTTCACAGCTACAAAACACTTCGGTATTTCTAATTTATTTCTGCTTACAATACAGACGTTCTCAATTGTGTCTCTAACTACATTTCAACTGTTATGGTCACTTTTATTTGTTTGTGTCACTGCACACTTAGAGGTTGAATGTGCAGTACACAATAGTCAGCTTCCAAGCAGCCCGTAAAAAGCCTCTGGTGATTTGGTTACCAACAAATTAAACTATGCCTAGCAGTAATGTCTTTATCATTAGTGGGTTTTAATCTTCTGATTATTTCTCTGCAGTTTGTATTGCTCTGTGCATGGGTTCTTGTATCTTCACATAAAGGTTTCATCCTTTTAAACAGCATTTTTCAAGATGACCATTTGGAAACAACATTTGGAGGAACATTTGGGTTGCATCCTCTAACTAAATTTCCAAGCTGTTGGTAACGGACTAAAGAAAACGTGGTCTGCACTGAATACTAAAAGGCTGCAAATGTAAGAACCTTGAAGGTTATGTGTAAATATTGACATTTTTATTTTATTTTGCATACAAAAATGAACTTGCAATGTTGCTTGTCTGATCATACAGCAATGACCGCATCTGTATCATCTGCGATCTATTCTTCACACTTCTGACTTTCATAGAAGTTCCAGAGTTTTCCCATTGAGGATGTTATTGATGTCCCTGATTAGGCAACAGATATCTGGGGGCTGAGTGTCCACATAGGAACATGTCAACCACGAGGCAACAAATGGAAGCAGAGAGGGGAAAAAAATCCTTTCATCTTCGAAGGCCATGTTATACGTGCAGATATGGGTCCCAATAAAAACATTGAGGTCCTTTCCTGGGACATGTGATAGGACTTTAGGGCATTCAGCACCCAGCAAAACAAGGCCTTTGGTTCATCTTAGAGGAAGCACAGAAAAATAACTGTAACGTTACATATACCCCAGCTGTTCTTTGCGCTTAGCCATACTGCCCTTTCCCCTTGAGTGTAAGTCTGTTGTCATTTCTTTTTTAACCAGAGGTTTCTGTGGAAACCTTCAAGCCTGCATATTTACATGCTTTTTTCCTAAAACACTGAAAACTACTTAGATGTGCAGATAATAAAGGTTGCAGTTCTTCAGGGCTATTGTTTATATTAAATGCATTTATATGTTAAGTAGTAAGATGGTCACTGCACAGTTTGTAACTCTAAGGCATGAAACATGAGGACCCCACAGCATTCCCTTTAAATCTAATCAGAAGGCCATGAGATCTTGGCTGTTCACCCTACAGATGTGGGTAGCTGCTTCATGGATGGCACTACAGTCACTGAAAATCCCTGGTAATGATTTGAGAACACATTACTTCTCTCCCTGGGCAGCCTAACCTGAACACTGACACTACCACAAAAGTATCCGCTTCCCCTTTTTAATACTCCCAGTTCCTGCCTGAAACCCTGGCATGCTGTCTGCCTGCATCAGCTGCCTGCATCAGCTGCCTGCCTCTTGTGCTTCTCTAGGGGTGCCTCAGGGTTTTTTTTAATTTATTTTTTTTTTTAATTTCCACATGTGAGAGAAGGATTTAATAAATTGCAGAATCATAAATTTCATTGAGGGAGAGGGAGAAAGAACGAACAGTATCTTCTTTGTGCTACATGGGAACTCTGTAATTTACATAAGTATTACCTGCCTCTTTAGTGGATAATTAAGAAGTGACCAGCATTGCTTTTGTTTGGTCATCTTCCTTGTTCTTGTATAAACTTCATTTATTATCACGTTCCTTTTACTTGTTTTCCAAAGAGTTTCTGACTCAACCAATTCCCTCTTTTCACTGGAGGGCACTGAGTGCACTGTCAGCAAGTTTGCTGATGACACAAAACTGGGTGGAGTGGCTGACACACTGGAAGGTTGTACTTCCATTCAGTGAGACTTAGGCTAGAGAGTATGGCAAGGAGAAATTTAATGAAGTTCAACACGGGCAAGTGTAGAGTCTTACACCTGGGAAAGAACAACCCCAGGTACCAGTATAGGCTGGGGACTAACCTGTTGGAGAGCAGTGAAGGGGAAAAGGACCTGGAGGTCCTAGCAGATGGAACGTCGACCATGAGCCAGCAATGTGCTCATGTGGCCAAGAAGGCCAGTGGTATCCTGGGGTGTATTAGAAGGGCTGTGGTAGGTCAAGAGAGGTTCTCCTCCCCCTCTGCTCTGCCCTGGTGAAGCTGCATCTGGAATATTGTGTCCAGTTCTGGGTCCCTCAGTACAGGAAGGACAGGGAACTGCTTGAAAGAGTCCAGTGCAGAGCCACAGAAATGATGAAGGGAGTGGAACATCTCCCTTACAAGGGGAGACTGAGGGAGCTGGGGCTCTTTAGTTTAGAGAGGAGACTAAGGGGTGACCTCATTCATGAAAGGTGGTTGTAGCCAGGAAAGGGGTGGTCTCTTCTCCCAGGCAACCAGCACCAGAACAAGGGGACACAGTCTCAAGCTGCACCAGGGGAAGTTTAGGCTCAAGGTGAGGAGAAAGTTCTTCACTGAGAGAGTCATTAGTCATTGGAATGGGCTGCCCGGGGAGGTGGTGGAGTCATCATCCCTAGAGGTGTTCAAGAGGAGATTGGACATGGCACTTGGTGCCATGGTCTAGTCATGGGTCTGTGGTGACAAGTTGGACTCGATGGTCCTTGAGGTCTCTTCCAACCTTGGCGATACTGTGATGTTCATAAATACGTAAAGGGTGAGTGCCAAGAGGCTGGAGTCAGGCTCTGCTTGGTGATGCCCAATGACAGCACAAGGGGCAACGGGTGGAAGTTGTGGCATAGGAAGGTCCATGTAAACATGAGGAAAAACATTTCACTGTGAGGGTGAAGATATTTAAGACTGGATGTGTTCCAGTGTATAGGTGATCCTGCTCTGGCAGGGCGGTTGGACTAGATGATCTTCTGAGGTCCATTCCAGCCCCTAACATTCTGTGCTGAGCCTTACCAAGCGGTACAGCACTCTGTCTACAGAGCTGCATTACCCTAATTAGAGAATATGTCCCTGACTCACTTTTCTTAAAAAGCCCAGGAGTCAATGTTCTCGGGCCAGAAAGCTTTTGGCAGCTCACACAAAGTATGGAGAATACATGTAATTTGTCCTTTTTCATTTATTCTTCTCTGCCTTGCAAGAGAGTAAGCAGCCTTCTCCTGTATTAGTCAAAGCTGCTGAGAAGGCTCCCTTTGTGTTTCCAGAATAGTCCCATAGTGACAGCATAGCACTGTGAAAATAAAAGACAAAAGATGCAAATGACGAAGCCTTCTTCTCAAAGGAGGCCAGCACAACATGACTAAGGGTGATCTTGTGGTGACTGGTGGATACATGTGTGTACATCCAGTTTATGGCTTTTAGCAGGCTTGTGGAAAGGCTGCATTGCAGAACTGTGGGCTGTCCCCCATGCCAGCCAGGTAAGGGACAGTGGTAGAGTATTAACCCTGATGATGATTTAGTCAAATAGGCTGAGCAGATTAATTCCCCCTGCTTCTCCATTTGGTGGGGAAGGAAGTGGAAAATTCTGCAAAGACTAGGAAAGACTTTAAAAGAAGCAGTAAACAAACTTTTGGAAGAATCAGAAGCTTGGGACACAAGAGAGGATTAGACAGAGAAAGGTACTATTAATGGTAGGACTAAGGTCAGAGAAAGTTGATGTGATGAGGGGAAGGCTCAACAATTAAGACAAGAGCTCTGAATCACAGGCGAAAAAGGATGGACAACTTAAAGGAACCTGACGTTTCCAAAATGTTGTTATGAATCTGGAAAATAGCTGTAGAATTTATTGAGTTTGCATTGCCCTGCATGTTTCTGTGCTAAGTGTGATTTTGTTTGGGATGCTGAGTGCAGCTAAGGTGCATACTATCATATTGCAGAAGAAATAATAAGCAAAGATCCTCCACCCAGCAAATATGCTAGAAGGGCCTGAAACAGAAACAGTGCTGCTGGCTACCTATATCTAATAGAAGCATAAAAAGTCACTTGATTTACTATGACCTCCTTCTGGGGCTTGCATTTCAAGAAATAGAGTCCAGCTGGAGAAGAAAGCAAAAGGAATTATCAGATATCTAAAAAACATATGAGGAAAGACTGAATGATCTGAGGTTGTCTCAAAGATAATATAGGTTTCTAACTTCATGAGAAACACTGCTCCAAAGAAAAGAATAATCCTTTCTTGTGTTCCTGGGGAAAAGCAAGCATCAACAGGTTCCAGTTGCAGTAAGAAAGATGTCAGTTAATCATTAAGAAACACTTGGTGTTCTGTTATAAATCTGGTGGCATACTGCAATATATCAAGAAGGGTTTGAGTCTTTGTCACTGAATGTCTTTATGAATAAGCTTGACAACATCTGAAAGTAATGACAAAGAAATAGTAGGACCTACACTGACCTTGTGGGTCTAGTCAACAACAGACTGGTCAACTGAAACCTGATGAGTAAAGTCTGGTGAGAGAAAAATGGATTTGGGTCACTTTTGTAGCTGGGACTCTTGGATAAGGTAGGAGGCAGTAAATCCCTTGTGCTTTTTGACAATGGGAACCTCCCTCAACTTTGAATCCAGATTTTTGTCAACCCGAAACACTTTTCCTTGCCAAACTCATTCACCACCTTCATCTTATCTAGAGAAAGTCTCAGCCAACTGGCTTTCATCTATGACTTATCTCTGCCAGATACAAGGAAGGTGCAACATATGGCTTCAATGAAAAGAAGACATAGAGCTTGATGTCATGAGGATATTGATGGCATTGTAGCCTATGCCATTATGCTGGTTTCATGTGAGTTTTGGATAAAGCAGTGACTGCTTTGGTACTTTATGCTGTGAGGCCTGTGGGATAAAAAATATTTATCCATGCTTCTGGGATCTTCTTGACAGAGACTGTCAGAATACCTCAAAGGCTTTCTTCCCTCTTGTCAGCAATTTTGCCACAGCAGCAACATGTAACAGCGAGCAGGAAGCAAGACATCATGTCCAGACATTGGTCTGACTCCAATGCAATGTAAAAGCACAGGAAGAATTAGCAATATTAAGTTAAAATAATGTATTAAAGAATGTATGTGGGTCTGTGTGAAGTCATGGAACCATATTGTGGCAGAAATTTCCCCCCTTTCCTGTAAAATTACTAATGTAACTAATCAAAACATATAATGTGACTATCAACTGGAAGAATAAATTTCTATGTAGTTCAGGAATTATACTCCTGAGAGCTGTAGAGAGAGAATGTTCTGTGCAGCTGGTCATCTGCAGAGATCTTGCAATGAGACCCGTGCTAACAGATCAGGAGGATAAGTAGGTGATCACTTAGTTTTCTTATTCAACCAGTGAAAGCAACATGGGAAGTGATGTGACCCCTGTGTGAAAAGAGTAGAACCCACTGATAATGACACAGAATGGGGGAAGAAGATATAAAATCTCAATTCGGCATTAACAATTACTCTGTAGGCAAATGTGTCTTTCCCCCAGGCTTATATCCATCTGGAGCTCCAACCTGCACTGTGCCAAACAAGATTTAGCAATGAATGCCCAGCCATTTATTTGGAGTGTGTCATTGGTATACATTTTTGGTTGGTATACAGATTTGCTAGTAGTAAGTTATATGGTGTCAAGTCTTGAAATGTCTTTACTTCTTATTTAGAAAACATAGCAGGTTTCATGTTCGTTCTTATCTGCCATCAGTGGTGAGAAAACTGCACTGAAATGACTATAGATGACTGTCATGTTCCTCAGGTGTAATTATCAGTGTTAAATAAGTACCTCATAATTTGATCAGCCATTTCAATGTAACCACAGGGAGGATATCTTTGAGGCCCCAGATGCACCACTGAAAAGCTTTTCAAAATAAAGCTCCATTAATTAGGCTATCTGACCTTTATCCCTTCTCTGCTTTGATATTTGCTGGACTGGACATACACCATTGCAGTGAAATGTCCATGTCTGAAGAATCATGCCTTTTGCACCAAAAAGACAGGGCCTGACATGTGCCTAAGCAGAGGAGGAGGTGAATGAGCATGGTGTGAGAGTTGGCCCACCACTATGATTTCACCAATGTTACAGAGAGAAGTAGGTTCTACATACAGGAATTGTTGTAGGGTAGGAGTGAAGCAAATTAGTGAAACCATCTTGTTTACTCATAACACAAATGCCAGCTGAGCTGGAGTGATGCTGTGCAGTAGATTGCAATGAAAACATGCAGCTTGTGATAAGCTGACAGGAGCTGGACTGACCATAAATAGCTGAAAAACATCAGTGGGTGAAGACAAAGATTTTGCTTTTGTATTTGAAAAATAATTATTTCCTATGCCTTGCTTTTCAGAATATCACACATTGTGTCAATGCCAGCAACTATATTTATCATACCTTGCACTTCTTATATATATCTCCTGTGGGATCTGAGCTATGGATCCCTTGTAATTACCATTAAAACTTTGTGACCAAGGAGATTAGACTTTCTCAGCATAACTGTTTTCTCAAGACGTCCTGGCTACAGTGGAGTGACTGTGCTGACATTTGCACAGATGGGCAGATGGTGCCTGGGACATGTCTGGTTTCAGTGCAGACCTGAAGATCCTAGCTGAGGAAGCTGAACCACTGTGTTTTGGCCTGATTTATAAGAAAACTGCTTTTCAGAAAATGTACCCTGCGTTACCCTTTCTGCTAGATGTGATGGAAAAAAAGTGCTTAGCCGTAAGAAAACAAGCCCACAGATAAAACACAAGTTTTGGCCAAACACCATAGTGATTAATATCAGATATCTATATGTATTTGCTCTGTACCAACTAAAACCGTTTAAACTCCTTGGGAAATATTGAAGAGGGCAAACATCTATAAGTCTGATTGACTATGGGAGGTTATAAGATATACTAGAATTGATAAATTGTGCTTGGAAATCACGGAGTATGAGAACAAAAGCTGAAACAGTGTAACCAGGAAAATGATCTTCTAGAGATAGCAATTGGATTTTTATTTCTCCTTTGAGTCAGTTGCAAATGTGGGAGAGTTTGCTCACTATCAAGAGAGATATTTTGCATTGAGGCTACTTGTGGGAGTCAGATGTTGAGTGCACTGAGAAATGCAGTCCTTCAGATAGGAGAGGGAGAGTAGCCATAGCATGCTTTGGAGTACTTGGGACCACAGACTGAATCAGTGAAACTGAATTGTTTCCTAATTCCAGTTCTGAGAATGAATCACACAGTTTTCTACACATAACTGGCTAATGTCCATTAATTGCTGAGGACTTTATGTCCTACTTCATGATCGACAGCTAATTAGAGTGCCTTTCATCTGGGGGAGTTGCCATGGTCTGGCCTGCTGCATCTAGTGCCAGGACCCCTGACATAGTCTGCAGCTCTACTACTGACTTCCTGCTACAGAGTTTGTGTTTAACTTCCATTATTTCAGTTTAACCTATATAGGAAAAACTCATCTACATAACACTATTTTGGAAGTAGCTTTTCATAGATACACTAATGCAATTTATGCAAGTAAAATATTCCTTCAGAAGCCCTGTGATAAGCCATGTAGAGTAGAAAATTAGTGATTTAGTGTGGAAGATGGCAAAAGCTTACCTGTAAGTGGGTAAGATGGCATAATTCATCATGGGCATGAAACTGGTTTATGTGTATACTGCTTTTTTGTCTTATGGCCAGATCATTGCAGAAGACTTCAGCTCTCTGTTTAAAGCATCAACATTATAACAGATCTTATATTTCTGCTCTGCCTTTATGTAATCCTGAAAGAGCTGTATGAATTTCAAGAGTCAAGGCAATACTGTAATTATATAGAATTGGAATTCACTTTCTTTAGCAAAAAGATTTGGTAATACAGCAAAAGCAAGGGATCAAGGCCAGCTGTGGCATAAACGCTGGTTTTGATTCTCAAGACAAATTCCTGAATGGTGCCAATGAATCTCCTGTGTTCTAAAAAAGCCCTTTTTTTGTCTGCTTTATATTGATAGCATAGACAAAAGGGTCAGAGTGGCAGCAATTTTCTGAAAAGAGCTATTGAAGATCCTATATGGTGCACAAATATTTTCCTTTGTCTTTTCTCGATTACTGACTGCCTTTCCTGCTTCATGCCATTTCTGTACTTATATGAGAGCTGAACACAGCCAAAGACTGACCGTAATTACTTGGAGGTACTGTTTTGCCTATAGATTTCAGAGGTTTAAATTTCCAAATAGGGCAGATGTGAACTTGGAGGTATAAAGGCAGCTGAAGCAGGTGTGTTCAGTAAACTGGGTGTGGCAGCCGTGAGCACAGCAGTCAGATAAACAGGCAGGTGCTGCATCTTGTGATTAGGCCAGAAAAGCTTTTTTTAGTGCTGCCTCATGCTGTAGAGACATATCCTGTAATCAAGGAATGAATGTCCAAGTCTTCCAACACACAATTCTGTAATGCAACATCTAACAAGTGAGACTGCTGTGTCTCCAACCAGGGTTTCTTGTTCTGTGACTTTCTGAGATCAGCAGGTATCTGTTCAATTCCAGGGGAGCAAATTCTCAGCTGCTGCAGCTCCACTGCTGCAGCTTGCTTTTTTGGGGGACTGTGGGGGAGTCCCAGCTCGTTCTGGAAGTGATGATTAGGACCTGTACTAAACCTCACCTCACCTCATCACATGTCGCTGTGCTAGTGTGTGCCAAGAGGTAAAGCAAGCAACACAGAGTGGAGACAGGAGGAACTCAATTCAGTTGTTGCTGGAGTGCACAGCAGGTTTTCAGCTATTTGTTTTGGAAGCAATTGTTTGCTAAATAACCATGTTTTAACTGAAGTGGAGTATCTCCAGATTCAGTAACACAGTAGTAGTAGTATTACTGTTAGTATTATTTATTATTTATTGACAAATTGTGCAACAGCTATAGGAGCAGAGTGATGCTCCTAGCTAAGACTCACTGTTCACAAGCCATTCAGACATCCTGTGATTTTTGTTTTTTAGAAGGCCTTTTTAAAGTTTTTTCCTAATTCTTGTCACTCTTGTTTTAATTCCCAAGAAGTTAAATTGCAGAAAGAGTAGTGTTACCTGGTTTGTGCATAGGCTGTCTCCATCACAGTAATGCATAATCAAAGAAAATAAAATTGCACCTCCATGTTTAAGGTCCAGTCCTGCAGTCTTGGTCTGTTCATCCACTGCTCACCTAAACAGATGAGTCCTTGAGCTTTGCGTGGCTAACAAGTACCATTCTATAATGACAAAGATGAAATCTATGCTAGAATTGAGAGAAGCTGGTTTTATTAGATTCAATAGGTTAACTGTAACC
This sequence comes from Melanerpes formicivorus, assembly GCF_026170545.1. Lineage (NCBI taxonomy): Eukaryota > Metazoa > Chordata > Aves > Piciformes > Picidae > Melanerpes > Melanerpes formicivorus. The sequence continues at coordinate 16,616,265 of NW_027142359.1, read as the reverse complement.
TTGGTATCAGGCAGGAATGGTTCTCCTGAGATGTCTGGAGTTGTACCAGTCATACATTTCAGGACTGAGATCAGAACCAGATCCAGTCTGATGAAAAATAAAGCAGTTCTGTCTGTCACTTGCTGTTAGCGAGGAACCAGTTGCCCAGATCTTAAGTCTCTCTGTGTCCAAGCTGAATTTACATTATAAATATGTTACAGGGACGCTGTGGGGGCTCTTCTTCTAAATATGCTCCCAGTGTTCACTAATAAGGCTCTTTTTATTTCTTCATGTAGCTTGTCCTCTAAGGGTGATAGATGTTTCTACTCAGGCATTTTGTTCCATTCCTATTAAAAACATTTTAAGTTCCAGGAATAATTTTTGTTGTTGTTGTTGTTTTGGGGCTTTTTTGTGGGTTGTTTTGGTTTGTCTTGTTTTGGTTTTGTCTTACAGAACTGTTACAAATATTCACAAGTTGGGGTCATGTGTCTGTTACTACATTCCTTTAAATATAAATATTTGAGGTGGAGGGGTTAAGTTTACAGCAAGGTTTCCTCAACAGGGGTACAAAAATTCTGGGAGGGAGAAGTGGAAAGGCAGATCATTATTTCTGCTTCCAACATGAGTACATAGTACCAGGGAGGGGTTGAATAGAAGAATTCACTTGGGAGAGAGGCACAGGGCAGAGCCATTTGCAAAGTGCTGATTACAGAACCTTAAATGCACTTTATTTTTAGGCAGCAGACTAAGTTGTGTTGTTTGGGGTGAGCTGCCTCCTTGTTGTATTTTACTTCATAATGTTTACAGCTTTCCCCTTAAAGTTATCATTTTAGCTGGGGGAGGGAAGGAAAAGAAGACCTCCCCATTCTAGTAGTGCTAGCTCAGAAATCCCTATGCCCTGCATAAAAATGCTCTGCACTTCTTGCTTACTAAGTGGCTTAAGATAAAATATGGATAGTATTTTATCAAAGGGGACTCAGTGTTCTAATGCTAAATGCCAGGGGAGTAGTACCTGAAAGATCTGGGACTGAAGCATCACATTACACAATTTCCTATTTACTACAGATAGTGTATTTAGTAACTAATCATCCAACCTAATAATCTAAAATACTATTTGACAAAAAGGTCAAGTGTTTAATACTAGGGCTAGGTGAGCCATAATAATCTCTAAGGAGAATGCTCCATGGAACAGCCAACCAAATGCAGCTCCCAAGTCTGTCATTGGAACTCTCAGTTCTTCCTTTCATTCTATAAAATGTCCCTGTCTCTTAAGACCAAATAATTCCATACATTTTCTCTCTCTGGAAGACGTAACTCTACAGAAAGCTCAGTTCCCAATTGCAAGACCAAACAACTCTGTCTCTGGAAAATTCTTTTCTTGAAGTCATCTAGGGCTTTTGAAAAAGTGTCATGGTTTATGGGGTAAACAAAAGTTCCTAGGAGGATGTGGAGGACTCTGTATTTTATGGAAATCTCATTAGAATGCAATGGAAGAGACTTTTAAAATTAAATAATTGCTTTATAAAACTTAGCAGACTTTATGTTCCAGGCCTGTTAGCCAAATGGATCTCAGCCAGAGGGGCAAGAGGGAGTAAACCAAACTGAAAGCTGCAGTAAATGGGCCCAACTTTGACACTGTTTTTGAACTTGACTAACACATGCAGGGGCTAGAAGGAGCAATAGTGTGCTGCTGATCTTCAGAACAACCTCAGCAGCTTCAGCTTATCTCCCCTGTAAAATACAAAAACAAGAAGCAGAAACAGCAACTGAGACTAAATGCTGTACTCAGATCCAGTCTGCAAGACACACATATCTGATTTTCATGTTAATACTGTCCTCCCTTAGCTCCTGTCTCTCTGATACTTTTCCCACACTCTGTTCTTCATGACTCCAAGACTGCTGGCAGTTTATTTTTTCTAACATCTTCTTATTTGCCTGGAGGGACCTCAGCTATCTTACTTTTGCCCATGGGATCCCATCTCGGTTGTAGCTGTTTGAATTAATATGCCTCCTTGCTGCATCTTCTGACTGAGGAAACTGCAAGGAGAAGTGCTGTCATGGCCAGCAGAGCAGATGATCCACCCTGTCACTCATTGTTGTTGCATTTTTTGTAAACCCACACGGTTTATAGCAGATAACAGGGGGTTTGTTTGAAGGGAGGGGTTGCTTTTTGGATTTTTTTTTTTTCTCAGTAAACAAACTGCAGGAATGGAAGTATTTGGAAGAAAAAATGGGACACACCTTTTAATCTCATGAAAGCATTATCATAGGAAGCCTTCTTACAACAACAGAGTGTGAACAAGTTAAATATTTTGTTTCAAAGAGATTATCCCTACGCAGCAGGGAACAGCTGGCATAAAGCATTGATCCACCTCCCATTGCAAACATGAGCCAAACTCTCATTGATTTCATTGGTACAGGATCCAGCACTTAGTAAGTCCATGACCAGCTCTGCACAACTTCTAGCTCTGTCTGCTTCCCTTACCCCATAGGCCTGACCCTCTCTGACCCTGGAGAACCTAAGCTGAGGGCTACTGAACCTGAGTGCGTTTTAAGAGGTAGAGTAAAACAGTGTAACAGCTTTTTGCAAATATATCCAGTTGTGGAGTACATCTTAAACTTCCAGGGAAGGGCAACAAAGCTGGTGAGGGGTTTGGAGCACAAGCCCTATGAGGAGAGGTTGAGGGAGCTTAGCCTGGAGAAGGGGAGGCTCAGAGGAGACCTTATTGCTGTCTACAACTACCTGAAGGGAGGTTGTAGCCAGTTGGGGGTTGGTCTCTTCTCCCAGGCAGCCAGCACCAGAACAAGAGGACAGTCTCAAGCTGCACCAAGGGAGGTTTAGGCTGGATGTTAGGAAGAAGTTCTTCCCAGAAAGAGAGATTGGCCATTGGAATGGGCTGCCCAGGGAGGTGGTGGAGTCACCATCACTGGATATGTTTAAGAAGAGATTGGATGGGGCACTTGGTGCCATGGTTTAGTTGATTAGATGGTGTTGGATGATAGGTTGGACTCAATGATCTCAAATGTCTTTTCCAACCTGGTCTGGTCTGGTCTGGTCTGGTCTGGTCTGGTCTAGTCTATTCTATTCTATTCTAAATAGACCTTCTAGCTTCAGTCTAGCCCATCTGTCTGGATAGCTAACTGACAAGCAGCAAGATGTATCCAGGATCTCACCTTGCTAAAATGAGCCAATTTCTTCTGTTTTCTAGACTGGTGTGGTTCTTCTCTGGACTATGTCTCATTCCAGTGTTGAGCCACTAGTAAAGGATCGTTTTCTCATGGTATTTTCAAGTTTTGTGTAGAGTTATGTGGCAGCATATTTAGCAAATGAGCAGCAGTTACTGAGATGTATTCACATCGAAGTGTGTATGTAGGTAGAACTGCTTAGAGAGCACACAATAATTAGAACAAAACATAGACGGTAGTTAGGTTCCTCATCTCTGACATCAAAAAGCTTCTTGTCACTAGCATTCAGTCCCTTCATGGTTGTATTGTTTGAATGCATTTCTGCTAAGTGGCAGGCCAGGCTTGAAACTATTAATGCCTAGGAATGGGAAAAAAATGTAATAATAAGTGATTGGGCTATTAAGAGTCTTATTGTATGTGACAGTGAAAAAATGTGCTTGTACCCTCATATGTCATCTAAAAGTTAGTACTATGAACAAGATGTTTTCATATGCTTTAGAATACTTTGAGATCAAGATTTATCATAGCTATCATTAGTTAATGATGAATGATCAGTGAAACATTTTGGAATAGGAGAAGCTAGATGATTCATATAACCTCTGCTCTGCAAGGTTTTCAAAGTTTAAAACACACAAAGAGAAGTAAAAGGTGCTATATCTTTTGCACAACATATAAATGACAAGAAATGACGCAGGAGAGCTGAGAATTTTTAACTGAAAAACACAGTTAGTGAGGTTGTCATATAGGTTTGATTTTTTGATAATCAGATTGAGCTTCATTGTTGAGCATTTTCATGAGTTCTCAAACAATGAAACTGTCTTTGTGGACATTTCTTTTCACTGAATGTTTTTAACTCTTGGGGAAGGTGCTGGGTACAAAGATGTATTTCCTCTTCTTTGTTTTTTATTGGAACAGATAGAAGATCCAGGAAAGAGAATCCAAAGTCTTAGACAACTGTTTACAGATAACAAAGAATCCAGAAACTTTGCAATAGCACTCCTGTTATGCACACACCTCTAGTAAGTCTGAAGGGATCAAATTCTCTGCTGGAATAAAAGCACAATTTGTTTGGTATTTGTTGAGCTTACACTACCTGTTTTAGCAGAGAACTTGGTTACTAAAAATTGAAATACAGAGACAATGTCTTTACTCCTCCCAATTGTACAGTTTGGAGACTTTTTTTGTGTTTGTTCTGGTGCACAGAAAGAAGTATAATATGATACAGGCAGGATGGCTTCGTAAAACCTCATCTTTCAGAGACTGAGAGTGGGGAATTAAGTGTCCCATTCAGATAGATTATTCTATAATAATCTTTAGATTGTGAAAGACTGGATTCCTGACTCAGTAGGTCCTGATTGTGAAAGACTGGACATGCTGGATCACTGTTCTAGACCAGTATTGCAGTCCCTGTGCATTTGTACTTCCAGAGCTGCTTCTTTCAACCTTTATGGTGAGCCAAAAATCTGAGCTATTCTAGGTTATTCTAATTATGAGGAGAAATTGCCTCTTTTATGTAACTCTATTTATTTACCAAAAAAGGCCAAGGATCTCTTTTTCTGACCACAGGACAAGTCAAACAACTAGAAGAATTGAAGAATATTATCCTATTGCCTGTGGGACCTCTTTCAGACAGAGCCCATTCCTTATTGCTCGCCCCTGACTTCTCCTAAATATGCACTGTCTGTGTGTCCTGCTGTCTGCCTTCCTCCCTGCAGTGCTTCTGTAGATTTTATTCCCACCCAGCTCTGGTGGTATTTCAGTGCAATACTCAGGCTTCTGATTAAACTGGCTTGGCTTTGCTGTGTGCAATGGCACATGCCTGCACTTTGACTTGAAGGCTAGATATCTTCACAGAGGAGCTGAGTTGCTCCTTCCCAGCTAGCTCAGCTGAAGGGTAGTGACTACAACCACCAATTCTGACAACATTTCATCTATCCAGTCCAAACTCTGTTTTCTGTCAAAATTATTCCTGTAACTCCTTGGCACCATAAAAAAGGAATCCTGAAAAGAAGTGGTATAAACATAGAGTAGTTTAGAATTGTACACTAGGAATAATTAAACTTTCAGTAAGAGGCTTCTGTCATTTCTCTATTTTTACTCACCAAGAGGAGGACAGCATGTTCTCATCTCTGTGGAGTCACATAAATGACTTGATTTAAGTGCATGTAGCAGAGCTGAATCTGGGCATTTGCAACTTCCTTGCTGTTTTCTTAAGATATTTGTATGATAGATTTAAAAAAAAACAAAAGAAAAGTCCTGTGCTTAGCTGAACTTATTATGATGTAGATATAATTTCCACACATTTGCAAATAGAGGAAAGAACAAGAGTTCTTCAGCTATTTAAAGTCTTTACAAGAAGAAAGGCAGTTTAGATCACCAGCAGCCTACAATGTGCATGGCACAAAAATGTCAGTTTAATGGCAAAGTTCAGGATAAAACTGTGTCAGCTAATTTAATCATTTACCATGAAATACCAGTTATCTTAATCTTACATGCAGTCCTTAAATCTGCTGCATATTTTTGTGTAATTGAATCCTGACCCTAAAAGGGAGGAAGCAAGGAATTTGCTTTAAGTGAATAGTTAGGCTTCAAACGTTCCTGTTTATAAATTGCATTTGCAGCATTGTCAGATATTTTAATACCGAGCAGCTAATATTTCTGATGAGTCTATTTTTACTCTGTTTCATATTTGTTTTCCATGCTGCAAAAATCATATTAGTATTTAGTTTCTATGGAACTTAACCAACTTCTCTGGAAAAAGTGCAAATATCGTTCCCAGAACTTAAGGCAAATAAATTAGTATCTATCCCAGATGACACATTTTATTCATCTGGTTTGCTTTCCATCTAGATACCTGATGTATTACTTCAGCATCAAATTCAACTAGGCCAAGATGTCTTCATTTTTCTTCAGAGCAAGAGCTGTAAGAGCAGTGTGATACAAGTATTGGTCTTCTGTGGCCAGCCAGTGAGAACCCATCAACAGCTGTGATGAGCAGAGCAGACATGGGGAGACAGGAGGCAGCTGAAGCCAAAGAGGACCCATGCCTGGAGCTCTGTGTGTGTGATTGGAGCAGAGAGAGGCCAGGACCCAAGGAAATCCCAGCAGCAAGGGAAAAAAACAGATTGACTCTCAGTGACTCATTTAGCTCCTGGATTGGACAGATCTCTCCCCTGCTGGCAATTTGGCTGAGCATCAATGGACAGATACTAGGATGAACTGCTTAAAATAATTAGGGGTTGGGATTCTGCAAAACTGCTAGCCATCCAATTCTTTACTGTGCAATGCGAGGCACAAAAAAGAAATTACATTTACGTTATTAAATATTAAGTCAGTGGATTTACCTCCATTTGGTCCAGAACAGGAAACTGGCTAAAATTCAACATTTATATCATTGTGTTGATGGTCTGTTTATCACTGAACAAGTGAGTGCCTTTTGGCAGGTCAAGCTCTGTAACACATGGAGAGAATGTGTGCTTAATTTCTCACAAACAGAAGAATTAATATAATAATAATTACCACAGATGAGAACAGAATTAAAATCAAGTACAGTCAAGAGTTCAATTTAGTGCCAGATTCCTTACATGCTAGATGTGCTGGGACCAGATTTTTTTCTATTGAAGATAGTGAAGGTTTTGCCATTGGTGTTGATGTGAGACAGTGGCCCTTGAGTGCAGAGAGACAGGATTCTCAGTGCTTTCTGTTTAACACTCCAAACCAGAAGCAACAGGCTCATTTAGTATCAGTAAAGGTCAGTTAAAATTATAGAGACATCCTTTGGAGCAAATCCTCTGCCTTGTATTTGCATATTTATGAACTAGAGATTACGACAGGCTATTCCATTTATTAGAGCAGCGCCACTATAGTTAATAGTCTGTCAGTATTTCCATTATAAACCCCGTTTTTCAGTGCTTTAATATCCCAGCCATTTAAAATCACATCAGGAAGCAAGTTGGTCTTATGTTGTCAGCCAGGTGCAATTTTTTGTTTTGGATTATTTTCAGTAGTGAAATACTGTTCATTGTATATGCAGATGTGCCACAGCATTTCTGCTGGAGGCAAAGAGCAAAGTGCATGAGTTCATTGTAGCTTTGGTTTTTTTTACTTAGGAAAGAAGGGAAAAGAGGGATTTGACCAGTCATGTCCATTAGGGCTTCATGTTTGAGGAACACTTTCTCAAGTGTCTGCTCTCAGAAGAAATACCAGTTCTCAATGTGAAATCAGGTTGCTGCATGCCTTCCAGTGGTGACCAAAGTATTCAGGTGAGGATGGTTCCCCTATTTATCAGAAATGTCTTGCCTGTCAGCGTCATGGCTGAAGCACACTAGGTCAGAAAGCAGTAAACATAAGAATTGTTAGAAGTAACAGAAGTCCTGGTTGCAAATTCAAAAAGCTGGCCCCTTTTTAAGTGTCTTTCAGATGCAGAGAAGTGCAGTACTGACTTTGTTGCAGATATTCGGGGTAAAGAGAAGGGGGAGCTGAGGCTTTGGGGAGGGACAGATCTGAATCTGTCTTTCTTGTGTCCCTGAACTGAGCAGTATTGTTCACTTCAGCACATCCTGCCTCTTCCAAACAGCCTCAGTTTGCCTTCACAGAGGTGTTGGTTCACTAAAAATTAACTGCCTGGAAGGGGCAAGTGTTTAGAGTAAAATGCCAATTTTTAGCTTACCAGAGCAGCAAAAAGTTACTGTTCAGTAAAGAAATTGGTCTTGCACTATAGCATCTTGCCCAATTAAAAGAGAAATAGTCCAACATGATCCTGGCCAGTGATTGTTCTCAAGGCCTTAAAAAACATTTGCCACCATAATTCCTGAATCACAGAATCATAGAATTGTCAGGGTTGGAAGGGACCACAAGGATCATCTAGTTCCAACCCCCCTGCCATGGGCAGGGACACCTCACACTACATCAGTTTGCCCAGAGCTATATCCAGCCTGGCCTTAAAAACCTCCAGGGATGAGGCTTCTACCACCTCCCTGGGCAACCTGTTCCAGTGTCTCACCACTTCTTCCTAACATCCAATCTGAATCTACACATTTCTAGTTTTGCTCCATTCCCCCGAGTCCTATCACTACCTGACACCATAAAAAGTCCCTCTCCAGCTTTCTTGTAGGCCCCTTTAAGATACTGAAAGGGCACAATTAAGTCTCCTCAGAGCCTCCTCTTCTCCAGACTGAATAGCCCCAACTCTTTCAGTCCGTCCTCATAGGAGAGGCTCTCCAGCCCTCTGATCATCCTCATGGCTCTTCTCTGGACACATTCCAGTTCATCCTGATCCTTCTTGTAACAGGGGCTCCAGAACTGGACACTGTACTCCAGGTGGGGGTCTCACCAGAGCAGAGTAGAGGGCTGTCATGGGTTACAATCAAATTTGTGAAGAGAGAAAAAATGAAGTTTTATGCAAAATGTCTATTTCTTTTCATTGTTGCTCAACAAACACATAGTTGAAGGTGGGAACACAGTCCACATTTTTCATCTTTTCTATCACAAAGATCTATGTGCACAACTGAGGACTCCAGGGAAACTAAATGGCAGGCTGGAAACGCCACTGAAATGTCATATACAATCCACTTGGTCCATAGCAGCTAATAAAACTATGCCTTGGGCAGGACACAGGGATTGGCCTCTGTGCTTTCTTCTGTGAATTTTGACTGAATTAACAACAAGTTACATTACTAAACAATTTTTAAGTACATATAAGGCATGGCTGTAACAAAAAGTGCATGATCTTAAAGCCCCCAAATCCAAATGGTGAGCCAGATTTCCCATCTGGCCTCTCATCTTTATCCATGAGAACCGGATCTCCACCAAGAGACCACATCAAGATACTTCAGTCAAGCTTGTAGAAAATCTGTTCCAAATCCAGGTGGCTCAGGCTCATCAGTGGCTCTTTCTTAAAACAACAGTATTTGGGATATTTTTGTTAGGTAATTGCTAACGTACCGTACATTTTCCAGATTCCTTCCAGAACTGCTATTGTAAGGAACAGTTTTCCTTCTCTAGGTAATGTCACTGTTTTTTCGGCCAAAACTTAATCTCTGGTCATGATAAGTGATCGTAACTCAGAGGTAGGCAGACTACAGAAATTCTGTGTTGAATACAAAATTATTTTAACAGTTTTGTAAAGCAAAGTGTAACCCAAAGTAACAGTGGGGGAGGCAGGGTCTGCCAAAGGTGTCTAAAATTACGACGTATGAAATGTGACGTGCTGTCTGCTGGAAGTCCATGCTCAGTAAGCTACCTGCCCAGCATTGTTCACTACGTGCATTTGTTATGTTTTATTTTTACTTTGCAGTGACGTAGAATCTTGCATAAACAATTTGAGTGCATCCTTGAACCTTTAAAATACTAATTATTATGTAATTAGTCAACAGGATATGTGTAGTTGTGTAATGCCGGCATTCCTGGGAGTGGTTAAGTATGTAGGTAGAATGCCAACACTCATCTAGACATAGCATTATAAAATTACACAACAACATACGCCCTGGGTGGGTACTCTAATTACATTTTGCATTCAAACAACGGCTACATTAACAAAACAGAAGTTATGCTTTTTAAAAATGTCTTCCCGAGGCATGGATCATAGTAGATGATCACAATAATATTGCCCAAATAGAGTATCTTCCATCTCCCAAGGGACTTAGGCTTCTTCATAAATATACAAATAGGAGACAGAAACCAGAAATAAAGAGCAAAACAGTTATGTTTTTATGATGTAACAGACATCAGGACCATCCTTAAAACATGGTGGAAACAGAGCCATACAGTGAGTCGGATTCTTCTTTGAAGGTACCCAGGAAGATCTAGGTTACAGTTATCAAATGTCTTGAGCAGTTCAGTTAACTCTGATCTCTTGCCAATATGGTACAAGAGTCTTCTGCACTCCTGGGCAAAACCTTCCTGCCTAGTCATCACTCATTCTTACTATGGTACATCTGCAGTGACTGACAGGGCAGACACTTCACCGAGGTTGGCACTACAGAGATGGTGAGATCTGCAGTACAAACAGAAAAGACTCACCAGTATTTGATACAGGTCCAAGGAGAAAAATCCAGGAGAGGAATGGAAAGCTGAAAATTCCAACACCAAAAAAAAACCCTCCCGAAACAACCTAAGCTGTGACTCATTATAAATGTAAAATGTCAGAGCCTAAAGCTGGGGTTTTTTTCATTTGCCTATGTGGAGAAGGGTGAGGTGCCCTCTGAGAATGATTTTATCTTTTACTTTTGAGTCTGAAGATCTTGGATGTGGTTTGGCAAGTTCTTAAAAATATTTGTGATAAAGTTGAACTGCCATCTGGAAATATTATATACAGAGTTGTAAGAAAGCTTAAGGAGAAAACTGCAGATGCTGGAAGAAGAATCAGCAGTGCACATGAATGAGGTTAAAAATTGTAGACAATTAGCTACTAGATGAGTCCTACTAAATAAATCATCAAAGACTTGACTACTGCTTCCAGGTTTCCACAACAATATTAGCTCACTGGAACAGCCAAAAAGATGTTTATTTGGCCAAAGTTTTAGGAATTTGCTGTTCTTGTTTGAATTAACTAACCAACCAGCAAGGCCAACGTACGCTCTCTTGCCAAGGCTATAAAGGAGGGCCTTCATGCTTCTAGGCAAGATACTATATTATTGCTCAGGATCAAGGGCCCCATGATATGGAAAATTAACAACTTTGTATTAAATGAGAGCTACATGGGAAAGAAAAGCTACCTGAGCTTTTCACAGAATCTCACATCTTAGTTGAGCATTCAATAAAGCACTTGTTCAACTTAATAGAGAAGCACAATTTCTTTGTCCTGTGTGCGACCACAGACCAGGTCTATCTTAAATCTCATTTAGAGCTTAACTCAAGACCCAAAGTAAAGGGAAAATATTCCCATTGCTTTCAACAAGCATCTGGACAGTCTTGTACTATGGTCAGTGCTCAGTTTATCACAAGAAAAAGAGTAACCAGGAGTCTGTATGCTCAGCTTTCCACTCTCTTGTTACTTGCTGCTGACGGGACCAATCCTTTGCCTTGGCAAAAGCCTCTTGCCTGGCCTTTCTGGCAGATTGACTACTACAAAAAAGTGCTCACCTTGACCTTCTTTATTACCTTGCAGCTCACCACAGTTGTACTCTCTTTTACTACTTGAGATTTACTTGTGTAGCTGGTATGTTGTGATAAGCCCCTGAATGTCACTGCTGTGAAGGTTTTGTTCTTCCAAAAGACTCTCCAGAGGTTCAGTGAAGGCAAGTAGGATTGTATGTGTCACTATAATAAATGGAAATATGCAAAGTGTTGGTTGAATTTAACAGGAAATTGGAATGTTTGACTTGTCACAAGGCCAGTTTATACTATGTGGACTTAGAACATTGCTCGTAGTAAGTGAACCTCACCCCATGTTGAAAGCCAGCTCAAGACTTACGCAATTTAAACTAACTTCAAAATAAGACTTAAGCAGTGCATAAGCCTCATGCTCTCTCTCTGTGCAGGAGTGTTGAAAAAAAAAAGAAAAAAGATTTGGAAAACACTAAGGAAAAATATCGAAGTTTTACACACCAAAAAGGCTAATTAGAAATGTTTTTCCTTTATAATAAATAAGCCAAGCATATTGACATTAATTATGTGAAATACTCAAGATCTGGAATAATCTGTTGAAGAGCACAGATGTATACTAAATCCTAGGCAAATGAGTGTGTGCAACTGTTCTCCAGGTAACACATGTATTTACAAAAATATATTGTGAGTGTGGGTTTCATTTCAATGGGTAGAACATCATAGAAGGTTCCTCACTCTTGCTCAGTGTAGTGATGTAGTTATATCTGTTCACTGCAGCCTAATGTGCATTCCAGGAGCTTGGAGCAGATCTTTCTGTACCTGAGTTAGTATACTCTGCCAGCTTTCCTGGAATTACATCACTCTAAGTAGGAGCAGATTTTGATCTCCTCTGGTACTAAATTTCCTTTGGTTTCAGAAAGCCTAGTGCAATTCATAACTATGTTTGTATTTTTCAGTCTGTGTTCCTATGCTCACTTGTGACAGAGGTGTTTGAAGGACATCCTGTGACTGTGATTTGCTGTGCACTTTTGCTCTTAGAAATCCCCATATGCAATGGCAAATACTGGTAGTGAATAGTTTCTCTCATCAACAGCAGAGAGTGATGGTGTTGCCAGTGCTGGTTGAGGTTCCTTGAAATCTCCCAATTTACCTAGCAGCCTTATTAAGATTTCACAGTTGTTTCCAGAGTCACTGTGCCTGCACAATTCCAGAAATCTCGTGGTAAAGCCACCTCTCAGATTCAAGCCCATTAAAGGATTTGCCGAAAACTATGCAGTGCTGTGGGCAATAAAGAAATGTGGTCTATTTAAATGATTTGCATATATAATTTCAGAGGTCTTAAAAGAAAGAAAAAAAATATTTATACTCTAAAATGGTAACATAAATCTAGACCTATTCTCAAGAATTGTCAACAGTTGGCCTCCAAGTCTAGCTTAAGATTTTGACAACTCCACCAGATACCGGCAGGTCTGGACAAGACTGTCTAAGCCATATTGCTGGGAGGTTAAATAACACTGGCAAAACTGCAGACTTTGACCTGTTCTTACATTTCTGAACATCTATTACTGGTAATTAACATGCATCAAATATTGAAATAGTTAGATGTTGTTGTCATTCAACCTAGTGTGCTTGGTCTTAAGTTTTTGTATCATTTTTAATAAGAGTTCAAAGGACACAGTTTCTATCCTAATTGCACTGGAAGAGCAGCAATTTATATTGACCATGGTCACCTAAGAGCACCCTGTTACCAGTAGGTCCCTCCAAGACATGAATCCATTGAGTTGGTGGACACTGAGTTACACCATGAGAGTGGTGAAGCACTGGAATGGATTGTCCAAGTGGTTGAGGCCCCATCCCTGGAGGTGTTTAAGACCAGGCTGGACGAGGCTCTGGCCAGCCTGATCTAGTGTGGGGTGTCCTTGCCCATGGCAGAAAAGAATTGCATGGGTGAGAGCAACAGGAGACTCTCAGTTTGGTTGTGAATTTGGAGTCAAAGCTTTTATATGTATTTCCAGATGGTAGAGGAGAAGACAGTTCTGTTAGTAACTATTCCTTATATATAGATCAGCCATCTAAACACCTTTTTTGCATCTGCTTTGTATGAAAGTGTATAAAAGAACCCAAATCCCATAGCATTTTCTCCACTGTACAGTCAGTAGATTAGAAGGAAAAGAGTTATTAGACCTGTGAAATTAAATTTTATTCAAAGATCATTTAGAGGTGAAAGGTCAGAATAAAGGTGAAAGTTCAGAATATTGTTGATCTAGTCTAATACCTATACAAAGCATACTGACCTGCAGTCTAACTTTTTTGTTCCAGCTTGAAACCTAAAATTTGGTTTTAAATGAAAATCAATTCCTACTAGGTTGGTGTAATACAAGTACTTTATTGAATTCTGACTGAAACAGTGTTGCTCAGAGACAGGGGGGCAAATCCTGGCCTTGTGGCATGGGACCAGGAGCAGGATTTTGCAGGATGTGACACTTTACAGACCACAGGAAAGTCTGACTAGGGGAAGTTGAAGGAGGTGGGCACCTACTCTAGAGAGATATTACCAGCAGCAAAACAAAACAAAAGGCAAACTCACAAATGGAAACTCTGTATTCCTTTCTAGAATTTGCAAAATCCCTCGACGGAATGAGTGGCAAATTTTTCAACCACTCCAAAGGAAGCAGAATAGGGCTAATCAGTTCTGCAGGGAGAAACTGAGGCACCAGGGAAACTGACAGTCAGATGGGAGGAGATTCAAGAGCAAAGGGAGGGAGGCAGGCTGGCTCATGGAGGTGGCCTGGCTGGCAGGAGGGCATACAGGGGAGGGAGGACTATTAGTGGGTAAAGAGACTGGAGGCCGCAAAATTGGCACTAGAGTTTTCTGCCTGAAAATAATGTGGCAGAGAAGGGGAACAGTAAAACTCCTGGCCTGGCATTGTGGGCAGAGCACAGGAAGGAGCAGGATCTCTTCTATACCCATCCCACAGTGAGGTGACCTGGAGATAGCTCCAGGACTGGGGTGGGTATTAGCTCTGAGTTTGTGATGTTTTTTTAAAAATGAGAGGGAAGCCTAAATCTTTAACTTTTTAACAGGGTAAACAGGAGCTTAGCAGTGAAGAAAAGTCCTTTTACTTCCCCTTGATAATCAGATGTGCTTCAGTCAAAGGTTTTTACCAGGTATTTCTTCAAAGGCCCTCTCTGCCCTATGAGTGACATCCTGGTCTCTGCTTGAGCCTGGCAGGGCAGTGAGATTGCCAAGCACCAATGAATCATAGGAGCGACAGTGTGGGTATCACAGATGGAGGTTTGTGCCATTTAATTAGCAGCACTTCGGTGTTTTCTGCAGCCCACACTAACCTCTACAAGACCTGCAGTAAAGGAGAGGTATTTGGAGACTTTTGGTGGGGTCAGAAATCTGATTTATTTGAGCTCTCTTTTACTCTGATCGTTGAGTGCATAGTTCCTCTAGCTCCCCTTAGAGATTGTGCCATTGACTGTCCAGACTGGGCAGCCCGGTGTCAGAAGGAAAGGAGCCTTTTGTCCATGGCTATCATATAAATCAGGCCCCATATCTGAGCCCTGTAAAATGTGAGAAAATGAGAGATTCGATTATCCATATGGATCACTCTGGATTTATTCCAGATTGCTTCATTAATAACAATCAAAGACATCACTTTAATGGATTTTTTATCCTCAAAATTATGATCATGAGGAATTTGTTCTGGCTATTGATTTTGAAAAGGCTTTTGATTCTCTTCAATAGCCTTAACTTATTTCAGATTTAGGTAACAGTAGGATTTGGTCTTAAATATGTTAGATAGGTCAATCTCCTTTATTCAAATCCAGAGTTATGTTAAAACTAATGACTGCAGTTTGAAGATTATTTATATACTGGGGCTTAGACAGGAGAGTCCTTTTTCTCTGGTACTTTTGCTGTTACAGAGGAGCCTTTGTTTTGGGAGAAATTGGTGGGTTTAAGGGAAAAGTCAGTGATGTTTTCCGTTCCGCCCTTAGTTGGAAAAGAAGTTATTTTTTTAATGAAGATTTTTGAGATATTATGCTGAAAGTCACTGAATGTTCATATTTCTTTGTTAATTGGGGTAAAACTCTTAAGGCCATTAGGCAATTTAAGTGTAGCTCTATTTGACAATATCCTTTATTGGATCCCCCATTATCCTTTAAACATCTTGGTGTGCAAGGGGATAAAATTAGAAAGAATTTGTTTGCTTTAAATTGCCAGCCTCTGCTTGATAAAACTACTAGCTATTTAGCTAATTGGACTGCTCTTCCATTATCATTAATTGGCAGAATTGATACAATTAAAATGAGGGCTTTATCTAAAGCGTTTGTTTTTTTTCTGAGGTATTGCCATTAAGTTCCCTAACATGTTCAGGTAGCCTTCCATTCTGCAATTAGTTTTGTTTTCAAGATTAGAAGTAAATTTAAGATTAATTTTGAAACTCTGTAGCTTCTCATAGAGCCTGCTGGACTGGCTCCTGCTAATTTAATTGCTGGGTTTTTGGCTGCCATGGTACAACATGTTCCGTGCTTTGGAGGATCCCTAAGAGTTCCGCAGTTGTGGAACACGTGGGCCTTTGCAACTACAGGCTGAGCCAGA
Organism: Melanerpes formicivorus; assembly: GCF_026170545.1. NCBI lineage: Eukaryota > Metazoa > Chordata > Aves > Piciformes > Picidae > Melanerpes > Melanerpes formicivorus. The sequence goes on along the minus strand of NW_027142359.1, from coordinate 16,600,445 downwards.
TGAGGCACCCTGAGCACACTCCTACTTTGCAGGAGGCAACAGCGAGGCTTGCTCCCAGGGCTGTGTCTGCAAGGTGCTAAACACCCGTCATGCCCTGACCCACCAAGGCATTTTGGCACAGACATAACTTTTAAGCACACATACAGGCCCAGTAATGCCAATTAGCTTACTCACATAGTAAAACTAAACAAAGGCTGTGCTTGGCTGGGGTCACAGTAATCATCACCTTGTTGGGTTGAGACTCCCACATGAATCCATTGCATGGTGGCATATGTTCTGCTTACACCCTGGCTGTGCTCTCTGCTGATTCTGCCCTCCAAATGAGCAGAGGGAAAGCACTGGGTTTTATGGAGAGGCTCTGCTAATCCTTCTCTGCATTTATGGGCAGAGCATGAAGAAACCACACCCTCTTTTCCTGCCATCCCTGGTGGACTTGCCATCTTTTTTAGGCTACTAGTGCAAATCTTGCTCCTCCCTTGTAACACTATGAATCATGTCAGCCATTAGCCTTAAACAAATGAATAGGACACATGAAAATTAAAACCAAATCACTCCTCTGTCAAGGGGAGGTCTCACTGACAAGTAGGGCCTCTATTGCCAGAATTAGTCATCTGGGTCTGCCTTTTGCACCACAGGCTATGAAAAACAGAGGATGATTGATTGAGCAGGGCCAAGAGGATGTCACTCCTCCCATACAACTGGCCAGTGTGGGCAGTTTCTAAATCACACCACGAGGGAAGTGTCTACATCACTGAGTACCATCTCTACCTCTGCTTCATCTTCATCACCATTTTACATAGTGCTAAGGTAGCCCCATTTGTTCTTCACCACCCAAGCATGCTCTTTTACTGGGACTTCCTTATCTTGCAAGTCATACAAAGTGGAGTCTGTTGCCATCTGAAGCTGCTCAATACAAGTGTATGTAAAATATAAAATCAGTTTATGGCAAATATTTGAATGGTTTATCTATAGAATATATGAAAAAAATAATTATCTATAATGTCAACAACAAAAAAAAATTAAAGAATAAATCAGGCCCATCCTCACAGGCATTTCCCAATACATGAGTAAGAGGTATGAACACCAGAGCAACCCTGATGCAACAGTGCCCTGCTTCATTTCAGTCATTGTGATTTTTAGTCTTTACCAGAGTGATTTCATGAAACAACATTATGCTTCATGGGTTAATCCTGATTTAGCTGTGATGCTTTGCTTTTGGGTATTATCTAAATTGTTTTGCCCAGCTCTTCTTCATTCATTTAGTCTATCACAAATACAGTTCTATGTGGGTTTCTCTCATACATTTATTTGTATTTTAATTATGCATCTCTTTAAGGAGGTGGACCTGTCAACTGATAGCATAACCCATGGCACCAAGAATGAGGCATTGTTTACTTTTGCATAAAAAGCCATGAAGATGGAGCATGCAGTTTATGCTATATTAATGAATTATTTGGATGTTTGACCTTAAATCTGACTCAATCCTGCTAAGACTGGTAGCCAGTGGAATTGAAATGGATAATAGCCCAAAAGCCAACCATATTATCTAGTTTGCACAGTCTGTTCCTTATTGACAACCTCAGCTGAGCACCTTTGCACTGAGTGGCTGATGAAGTACCTCCTCAGAGTCACAGGTCTGCCTTCTTTCTTCATCAGGGACAGAGTGTAACATGGACTGAGGTTGAACCACAGCTGCAGGTCTTGAGACACTCCTTCTAGGAGAGAGCAAGCACCTGAGCCTCTGGTGCTAACAATGTCACATGTCTCATGAGCAGTAAATTCACTGTAATGAAAATCACCTTGGCCTAAGGAGCCTGTTTCAGCACCCTCAGGATGAATGTGCATTCCCACCAGTGCTGTTAGAAACCCCAAGCTCCCACACGGTTCAGCAAAAGAGGAGGGAGGACCAGAAACAAAACCTTTCCAATAAGAGATTAAAAGACAACTACCTCATAGTACTAAATGTGCTGATCCTGTGCTGATTTATATTTCTGAATTAATCACACTAAATAAGGAGCATCACACTGGTGTAAAACTCACAGGAAGGAGATGAGAATCAAGCACAGTGGCTAGAGAGGAGCTGCAATGCAGGACCCAGTGGTCCCTGTGCAACATGTAAGGTATGCTAGGGTCAAAACCTCCTTAATGGAAGCAGTACTGTTTATTTACTTCCATCAGCCACGAATTTGGCTTATTGTCACCAGTACAAGACGGCTCCAGAAGAAGGGGCATTCCTGGGCTGAAACATTACTGTGGCATAGCAATGCCTTTTCCTCATTTGAAAGTAGAACTCTAACTCTGTATATCATTAACTAAGACAATAATAAATTTATACAATAGCCAAGTAATAATGCTGTAATGCCTTCGTGTATGAATTGGAATGTGCGTACTGAGGTTTTTCATTTCATGGTTGAAAAATACATGAGTTGACCCAAATATTAATTTTTGCATTTCAATCATTTACATATCATGGGTCAATAATCATTTCTTGCACAAATGACTTTTCAAATGAGAAGCAGTATATTGTAATGGTCTATCATATTTACAAACATCTCATTGTTTTCTCAACTTACTATTTAAAATACACTGGACCAGATATGGTTTGCCAAATACAACAGAAAAATGACTCATGTAAAATGCAGTGACTATTTTCTGTTACTATTATCCATAATGTATAATGTTTATAAAACCATGGAGTGGCATGTCCTTGCCCATGGCAGGCCCAGGCCCACGCTTTGGAATGGGCATGGTTTTCCAGCAATGGTTCAGGAGACCTGTCACCTCTCTCTGCTTTTTCCTGATCTCTCACAATCCTTTGAGGAACAATCCCTCTGAAGGTCCAGCACCATCAGAAGGGATAATGGTAGGGTTTTTGTGAAGTTAAATACATCCTAAGATTTCTATACAGCATGCAGTGACATTCAACAAAATGCATAGGGTGTCTTTTTTCAATTACTTTACAAAGCCACAATAATATAAATAACCTTGCTTTTTACGTACTGGTATTGAACTGCCTATTGTTTCCTCATATTCCACTCCTTTATTAGCCAACATATCCCAACAGAAACCTTGTGTCTTGGAGTAAATAGTGTTCAAGTCCTGAATTAGTCAGGGACTAGTGCAACATGCATACACTGCCCAGCAAGATGAATTTACACATCTGCCTTTTTCCCTAATTGTAATTCCAGAGGTTGAATGCCAACAGCATATGGGTAGATCCTCATAGAGGCATGCAAACACATGCATGCAGGCGCACACACTGTACATTAATCTCTCTTGGTTTATCTGTTGCTGTCTTTAATTTGTATACTTCAAAACTGAGTAGTGAGGTCATTTATTAGACTGTGTTTGTGAGTTTTATGTAGTGATAAGAAAGAAGTAACATGCAATTTGTTTTTATAGACCTCACTTTGGTAAGTACGATCTAATATTTCTTTTCTTTAACTGAGCAGTGAGGAAGAAGAGCTTTCAGTGCTAATGAAGAGTTAATTGGCTGCATTTCAACTGTCACCATTGTCTTACATCTACAGAGAAGTGGGAGAGAGCCAGAAAGGGGTAAGTACAGCAGACCACTCGGAAAAAAACGTTTATAAGCAGAAATTTCTCCTCAGAAGCCTCAGAGCAAATCTTTCTAGTTTGTCTCAATTTTTTCTTTCCCTATTTTTTTAAACACTACGTGTGGTGAAAACTATTGTTATTATCTGAAGGACCTTACTTGCTGGCTCACTGCATCTCTGTTTATGAAATGCCATAACAAAAGTGAGCTCACGCTTGTGTGCTTCCAATGCGTGATGTTCCTGTGTGCCAGATGGGCACTTTCATGACTGTATGAGCGTGGATTATTTCATTTCCTACATCTGGGGCTCCAAATGGCTGCACAGAATGCCACAGGAGAGAGGCACAGATCTTCAGCTGGGGAAACCTACCTTCACAGGGGAACCAGCTACATCAGAGGAGACGAGGCAGAGAATGCCCGAGTGATATCTGAAAGTTCACATAAACCAAGGCCATAAGGGAAACCTTTAGAACCAGGAACAAGACAAAAATAAACAATAACTAATGCTGGATGTCAGCTGTGGAGAAGGGGGAGGGAAAATAAACCATAAGCAGTTTCTTGCCTGGCCACAGAAGATGTGTTTGGAATGATGTTTTTTATTTCAGCTCAGAAACTCTGCTGTGACCTTCAGATATCACTGGGTATTACAAGTTCCACAGATAGCCAGAGAGAAATATCCCAAGGAGAGCTGGCATATACCGTGCCATCCTAGTTAATGTTGACTGTGTATTGTTCAGAGCCCATTCCAGAACTGTGACCAGGCAGCCTTGTAAAAACACTGCAGAATCCTACAGTAACAGTCAGGAATGCTACAGTTTGTCATAAAGCTATTGCTGGATTTGGGATAATTACTTGTTTGTTTGTAGGATAAAATGGTGCTTTCCCTTTTTTCAAAGCCCAAAACAATGAGAGCAGATCCTCAGTATAGTGTGGACCTGGCTCACTACACTTTTGCAGTGTATGTTGCATTTCAGAGCCAACAAACAGGAGGAGATGGTAAAAAGAGATGATTCCATGCCTGTCCTGCATGTTTGATTGAATTAGCTGCAGGAGAAAAAAATATAGTTAAGCCAGTGTCTTCCTTAAGATGAAAGAGAGCAAGCCCCCAAAAGAGAACAAATGGAAAAAGTAATGAACAAAAGAAAGTAAGAGCTTGTGACACAAAGTAAGAAAAATAAACAGCAGTTGACTTAACTATTTTGCATAAGATATTTACAAACCACAGCATATTACTGTTTGCTTTATGCATTTTCACATCCTGCTCAGTTTAAAGCAGTAATTTTCTGCAAGGACAACAGAGGGAAAAAAAATGCTTTACACTGCTTATATTAATTACATTTTTTCATTACCCGTCATGTTTTCTACAGGCTTGTGTATTATTACTGTAAAATGTAATGAAACAGAAAAAGAAAAAAAGAATGGACTTCTGGGAAATTTTCCAATTCTTGAAATGCAATGTTAATTGAGTGCTATTTTTAGGTCATCACAGATAGAGCTGAACCCATTGCCATCAGCACACAGAATGGGGACAGCCCAGGTGCAACACAAACTGGGTGAGGGTATCAGTTTCTACTGATGAAGAAAAAAGGAGACGTATTAACTCCCCTGGGGGCTGGTTCTTGTCGGGTTTGGGAGAGTTTCTATTTCTTAATGTAAAGTTCTCAAAGCAGAAATTAAAAAGGGAAGAGGGCAGGATGGGCGTGGGTCCAGGACCCATTGTGACCATGGGCACTCCTGAAGGAGACCCAGTGACTCCTTTGACCTGGGGGCAGCTCAGATGAAAGTGAGAAGCTCTCTCTGGTTTAGTGGCTAACTTCCAGCTCTGGAAGGGCACTTTGAAAGTCAACATAAAATGAAGTCCCCCAAAATGTATCAGAAACGTGATCCCTTTAATTTATAGATCTCCTAAAAGGCTGCCAAAAATCAATTATTTTAATTTGTATATAGTGCAGCCATGAACTGATTCAAGTTCTTTTGAAGTATTTTTAAACAGCTATTGCACAAAGCCGTCCTCCTTCCCATATGCAAAAAAAAAAAAACCAGAATTGAAAACCACAATTTCTCACAGTTTCTTTGATCACAAGAAAAGACACACAGGACTCCGCAAGCAAACCGAGGCCCCCCACTAAGTCCTTTAACTGAGTACCTTTACTGTTAATCCCAAGAATCAGTGTAGCTCTGCTGCTCACTGTATTATCTGCCTCTTCTCCCAGAGTGCAGGTGTTTCAGCCCATAACAGTTTGTAAAGACCAGATAAAACAGTTGTTGGTACTTGTGGGTGGAGGTTCCCTTTGAAACAGAAGTGGTAAATCTTTGGTGTGTGCTTACCAAGGCTAAAATGAAAGGAGAGCGCTTTCTGTGTTGCATGGTGCATATAGCACCAGGTAACAAGTTTTGGAATAACTGAGAGTAACCCAAACAGTTTTCTACCCACTTTGGCCCCATGCATGTAATAATCTTGAAAAGCAGTCATGACCAGATGGTAGAATTACCAAGACACTAAGTCTGTTCTGTTTGTTTCGGTGCTATTGGCCATCAAAGGCATTTTGGGCAGGGATCCTAAACAAAGACACTTAAGCACCAAAATTCCTGAGATGATCTGGACCCTTTTACCTTGAAACAAATAGCATGCATTCTGGCCTTTTCTTTGCTTTTCTGTGGTTCTCCTAGTTACTTGAGGGTCCAGGCTCATCCTTTTCCAATCTCAGATGAAGAATCCCAAATGAGTCCAAGGGACACATGAAATAGTAGTCATCAGTGCTCCCCCACATGTGGCAATGTGGCTCTCCTTGACCTATGCATGGACCTCAGCTATCCATGAACTTGTCTTCATTTCTTGCCTATCTTCAAATCTCTGCCCTCCCTTTGAGTCACATAAGCTGTGACTTATTAAAAATATCATCTCAGTGCATTCCAGATGTGTCTCCCCACCCATTTCCCAACAGATTTGGCACTGGTAAAGAAATGTTATGGATTTGCCTGACAAGGCTTTGATGGATTACAAAAACCCAAACAAACAAACCAAAACAAAACAAAAAAAAGGCAAAGCAAAACACAAACTGAAGAGTTAGTTTGCTCTCCAGACATCTCCTGCGTTAAGATGCAAGTGATAAATCATAAATATAAGACAACATGATTTTCTCTTATCTGACATATTGAAATAAGACCCATGTGCTCAAACACTTATAGCAAAATTGACAAAACACTTCCTTTCAGGAATGCTGCATCAAAGCTATTAACTTTTATAGTCAGAGACCTTTCAAAGCCAAGGCAAGACAAGTGTATTAGCACACTGCCATGCACCTGCACACAAGGTGTATGAACTGTGATACTCTATTTACAAATCAAGAATAAAATACTGCTCTTTTTGACTATGCTTGTCCTGCCTCCAGCAGTGGTGGCAGCATCCAGACTTCACTTAGCCAAACCAAGTGGCCCCAGCTTGTTGCAGCCTCACTGTGGACTTTGGTTCATTCTTGGCTTGTTGGCACTATACATCATCAAGGCCAGTCTTGAGCCTGACAGTTAACTATGTATTTTTGTATCTCACCATGACAGGTTCCTTTTTGTATTTAGTAAGCATTATTCCCCTTTGCTAGGAGAACTGATCTGGGTCTACAGCCCTCCAATGAACAGTCACAATGTTTTTCCATAAAGGACCAGTTTCCTTCATCAGGGCTTCTTTGCAGACCACAGCAGGTAATTTTGTATAGTGATAGGAGCAAGTGGTGGAAGGTATAGTATGAACAAAGGGAGCCATGAAACCATAAAGTCTCTCAGAGCACAGTCTAATACAAGCTAGCTGGACCCCATTACATCACCCCTAGAGGAACAGCTCCCATGTGAGACAGCCTCTTCCATGCTCAAGCTACTGGGGAAAGGACAATAAATTAGTTTATTCCAAATCAAACCCACCACATAGATCAGGAAGTCAGTATTCAAACGGCAACTCAGACTTGAACTAATGTCCTAAGATACACGTGGCCACTAATTTTCATGGTAAATTGTGCCATAGATTTCACCAGGACTAGGATTTAATCTGTGTGAGATTTTGTTTTTCCACTGGATTAGCTGGCACCTGTCCTCAATTGAAAGACACAGTGCACCTGAAGAATTGCAGTAATAAGCCAGTTAAGGAGGCCTTGCAGAATGGACCCATGGAGACTGCAGTCATTTGACTGGATCAATAGGTGAGATTTCGTCAGAGAGAGAGGATCCAAATGTCGCTTTGAAAATTTCATTTCAGTGTCTTCATTGTCTGTTTCAGATGCGGTGGGAATGGTGTGTAGATTTAAACTGACTTGGAGTGGAAGAAATAAAGATCCATTCATTCTTGTGAAAAAAAAAAAATGCCATTCCAGGCCATAGCCCTAGCAAAAATGAATTTGGCATGTTTGGGAGTGGACCATCACTTCCATGAAAAAATCAATGGATATAATTTAGGCTTTGGCCAGAAGAGGCCTCAAGCTTGCAGACCATGCACCAAATGTTTATTACTGTTAGGAAGGTAACATAGGTACTCACTGAAGCCCACTGCTTTCAAAGAGTTTGTTTGTCTTGATCCAAGGAAGCAATAGGCAACAGTGTTTTAAATATATTTCATGCTCTGGGATTTTCAAAAGCCCAGGTGTTCCCAACTCCCAATGGCAACAATGAGCCTGTAAGCTTTAAAAATCTGAAATAGGCACTGATCTGCATCCAGAGGTTCTCAAATATCCATGGAAATCTCTCTCTAATTTATCAAGCAGCTCTGTCCTTTTGGGTCACTCTTTGGACCACAAGGATGTTACATGGCACTACTCTGCAGACTCTGCTCCTTTGTGTAGCTTTGGGAGGAAAATGTTTTATAGAGCTCAACTGACAGGAAAATGCCATAACCAGTGATGAGCTAGCCAGGATGTTAGAAGATGCTGCTGTATACATCAGATGCAGAACCAATCAAGCTGGAGTAATTACATTTTCCAATGTAAAGGCTCTGCAGATGCAAAGCTTCCCATCCTGCTTCCCAGGCTGCATGTGTCCCTTGTGAAGGATCTGCACTGCTGGAGATAAAGGAGCCCTGCTATGCAACATGGGCTGCTTGCACGGGCTCAAAGGCTTTGACTACTATAGTGTTGCATCCAAACCACGTTACACCTAGGAGGACTGAGATGCTGACTTTTGTGTCCAGGCTCACATGCAAGTGTTCAAAGCATGTAATGTAAGTGGGCCAACTCCTGAATACTTTTGAGAGGTGCACCAGCACTTGACCTGTGTGGTTCCCTTGCAGTTCTACCTAGGCTAGATCTGAGAGGAGGCAGTTTTCTCACCCAAGAGGCCAGACATTTATGATCCAACCAGCTGATTAACGCCACTTTATCCTGTAAGATCCTCACAGGCAGACAGTGAAACCCCAGAAAGAGCTGTGCGGCACACAAGCCATGTTGCTTCTGACCCTGTGCTCCTAGCAGCCCAGGGAGGAAAGTGGGCTTTGGAAGCATCATCTCTGGGCATCAGGGATTTTGAAGTAATGCTATATAAATATGGAAGATTCTCCACTCCATTTTACTGGTTGTATGCCAGTGAAATACTATTGAAGTCAGTGAGCTGCACTGCCATAAAACACATACAACAGCACAAGTATCCAGCTCTATGTTTAATGTCGATAAAGTTAATAATGTTAATGTCAACACAGTCCAGAGCAGCAGGCAGGACTGACCCCTGGCCTCTCTGATTTGCCTCAGTAGATCACATCTTAACCCTATTATTTTCCTCAAGTTTTTTTTACCTCATAATCTTCCAGCAGAATGAAGTTCACCTCTGAAGTAACTCCTCAAACCCAAGCATATCCCTGTTTAAATATTGGAATTGGGATAAAGAATACCATGCTTAAATGGTATCCTTTCAAATGGGGCACTGGGCAAAAAAAAAGGCCTGCCAGGTTTCTGTCAGAAGGGTTAGCTGAAGACTAGGAGACTGGAAACACTGACTGCAGACAATTTCTTTTTTTTCTATTTGTTAATCCACTTTGTCCAAACAATATGAACATTTGGTACATTTAGCTCTAAACATGTCAAATGCTTCTTTAGAAAAGAACTTTTGAAACCTAAAATGATGTCTTAGGATCAAATTCATTGCCCGAGCTCAAAATTATTCTTCTCTACACAAGTACACACACTCACACTTGCGAGCTTTGTCTGGACAGCAGGAATTGTCCTGGGACAGCACTGTGCTGTCTTTGGAGACCTGCTAAAAAAGCTTGGCTTTCTGACACTGAAAGAGCACTGCAAATATTAACACATTGTTGAGAGTTGGAGGGGGAAAGCAGGGATGATTATGCCAGCATGTAACAACTCTAAAAATAAATTTGCTTCATTTTCACCTATGGTGAAACAACTTTTGTTAGTTTAACAGGACAATAGGAATTAATTTGGCTTGGTCACAAGATTTTTACAGGATGACACTGATGGTATTACTATCCAACTTCAAAGATTTGGAAAGATGTGGAAGATGTGGCAGCTAACACTAGAGAATAGGAACCTGTTTTTCATCAACTAGGCTGGCCTGACAAATTAAGTCTGTGGAGTCATTAGATTAAGATAAGAGCTTATCTCCCAGACTGACATTTATTCAGAGGTTTTTATGCTGCTCAGCTAGTAATTAGAGCAGTTGAATTTTTAACACTGCTTTGTCCAATTATTTGGCAAATCTAAAACATATACAGTTTTGATTAAAAAAAAAACCAATGAGAAAAAAAACAAGACAAACAAACACACACACAAAAAAATCACCTAAAACTGAAATCCAAGAATACAAAAATTTTAGCATGGAAAGGTTTTAATTTCTAGAAGAGCTGAGATGATGCTAAAAATCTTCAAGCAGGTCAGAAGTGCTTCTTCATGGACTCGTTTCCATATGCAGATTGGGAAGCCACTTAAATGAGATTTTTAGGCACTAAGCAGCAGATATCTGTAGCAAATCTGTAATGTCTTTCATGCCCATCCATTTTATAATAATGCTGCTTTACAGGGACAGGAATACAGTGAAGGCTGCACTCCTGCTCATTAATGAGTGTCTGCCTCCTTTGGCACTCAGGTTGGGATTTCTGGGGGGCGGAAGGGGGGAGTTTCAAAAGAATTCCTCTCTCATATGGCTGATTTCATAGGAGAGGGTTTATTTCTTCTGTCCTAATTTTCTCATAATAACAGATGGATTGTTCTACAGTAAACCAATGCATTACTTTTGGACACATCTTAACGTTACTTTAGACTAACAAATCTCACTTTTTAAACAGCTCATTTTGAGTAACTGAAGATCGGACACAGATTAATAATTAGTCATTAAATGGCTGAGTGTTTGTTTATGAACTTTGACAGCTTTGTCACAGCTACATCCTGTTACTGCTGTTATAGAGTTTGTTTCACTTGAGGTGCAGCCATCTCAGCACCTATGGTTGTTACCTTTAGAAATACACAAGCAAGGGGAGTCAATGGTAGTAAATGATGGTGCAGCCAACTACATCATTCCTATGATTACTGACTTTCATTAAAAAAATAAAAGAATGGGGATACTGGAAAGACTCAGACTCCCTCTTTGGAAAATAGACTGTCCTCCTTTACATTTTAGACTTTACTACCAAGACCCATCACAGGGCCAGGGCAGTCAGTTGCAGAGGGCAACCAGTGTTTCCACTCACCTGTGTTCCTGAGTCTAAAGCAGAAGTGGTAGAATGGGATGCAGGCTCTTAGGCCAACTGTAACCAGGGTCTGCATGCTGACTTTTCATGTCCACTTCTGTAGGTGTGTGTTTTCCTAGAATTTATGCCCCCAAAGCATGAGAGGTGTTAGCATCTTGTAGGCACAACAGCTCTTCTGTGGTGCCTTGGATAGGAAGGGAGGCACAAGGAAGGGAGTGATTTCAGAGCTTTGCACAGCCAGGAGTGAAACACCACTGCTATCAGTTTTCTGAGTCCTATCCTGACTCCTGTTTCAAGACGGCTGCTTTCAGCCCTCTGTCATGGTAAAACCCACTGAAGGTGTGAAGCCGTATATACTAAATTTAAGCTCCTCAACAACAACTGCCACTGAGCACCCCACCAAGCCTGTTCTGCAGGTGAGATCTTAGCTTGTGTTTAGGAATACCTAGAGATGGAGATGTGTGGCAGTACCCATAAAATAGCCTGTAAATAAATTCGGATCAAGATGAAACACTTCCATCAACCCACCAAAAGCCTTAAGTTTGGCAGACAAATTTTTTCCCCCACTGAGTTTTAGCTGCTAATGCAGCTGTCAACTAAGTCCAAAATCCCACATAATACTCAATGTATAACTTCCCAGCTTGAGTGGTCCAGCAAAGAGAAGTGGAATCTGTTGCTGGTCCTTGGGTGAGCATGAAGAGGAGACCAAATTTCTGATGTTTCTAGGGAGGAGCATGACCTGAACAGAGGGAGAGGGAGGGATTTAAATTCAAACTCTCAGGGATTTGTAGCAACAGCATCCCTATTTTCCTGGGTTAATTTACTTTCCTGTGTTGTGCATTGCTGCAGAAGCTGGATTGTGTCAGCACTACCCAGGCAAGCTTCAGTCTTTTGCACTGTTAGATAAAAGGAAAAGTTGCCATCACACACATACAGAGGTGCAAAACCAAAGAAAGCCCAAACTTTTATGACAAAAACCCTAGCTAAAACAAGACTATTCATATCTCTTTTTGTTGGGCTGTGGCGATAACTTACAGGTGTTTTGATGTCTGTCACAGCTGTCCATCAACAGTGCTGACTGATGGGGCAGTTTCCTGGCCTCAAAACCATTTCAGACACCTGGCCTGCTGCTCATCCATGGGGTTTTGTCTTACAGATTGCTGCCATCCTTCTGTACTTCCATGAGAGATACCATTGACCTGCACCTTGCCTTGGGTCAACAGTTTAAAGACAATGGCTTCTTGATGGTGCATACAAAATGAATTATTAGTCTTGGTTCTGGCCTAAGTGTCTGGAGACTAAGACCTTTGCTGGCCCCACACAGAAGGGCAAGGACTGAGAGAAGCACTAGAAAAAGTGAAGTCCCAACAGGTCAAGGGAAGGGGCATCGCAGTCTAATAAAGTCTGTTACTACGAGGAGAACTTTGTTCAACTTTTAATGCCAGAAAGAATAGCCTGGACTGGCAGGTAAATCTCCCTGAAGATAGTGGAAATAGAGGTTAGAGCACCATATTTATCTCAGACTACTTAGTAAATAGTGAGATACTGGGGAGGGGGGAGAAAAAGAAGAATTTAAGATTTAGCAGCAGGATGGAGTTATTGAATGGCAATAGCAGTACAATCATGCTTTACTCTGCCTTCCATTTTCAGAGTCCCATTCTACAGTGGATTCTTCAGCATATGGCCAAGGTCAGACAGGTGAGAAAGTGATTTTTTTCCCTCAAGTTTCTAGTTTTTCTAAGCAATTTTTTAAATGAGAGGAAAGGGCAATAACTTTTTTTAACTGGCAAATATATTTTCAGTGTCACCAGAATATGCTGTGAATCAACTCACAACATTCCTCTGATTTTGTTTTGGTAGCTTTTGGCTTCTAAGTTTGGTATAAGAGGCACTCATGTCCCAGGAAAAAAAATAAATAAATGCTTGCCCTTTTCAACTGGATTCCATGGGCTGAAATTTATCCATGGTAAATGTTTCACAGTACAGTAAATTATGCAGCAGGTTCCACTCAAACATCCTTTACTTTCTCAAATGAAGGTGAGCACAAGCAGGTGGTGTAGCCATCCATTTGTGTTTCCCCCAGGCATTCAACACTTCTCACAAATAACTAAACTCTGTACTTCTGTAACACATCCTATGACCCCACAGGGCAATGACAAAGGTGGGGTAAATGCCTATATTTCTGTTTTACAGGTACTTAGCACTTTTGAAATGGAAGCTCAAGGAGAGTTGTGTCGAACATCTGAACTCAGAGAAGATCTTCTGGAAAGCTGACAGAAATTATTTGCTGAAATATTAGTGGTAAGTCAAGTGGCCAGTAGTCAACGTTGGAAGTTGGAAGTTGGGATGTGTGAAAGTCCACCTTCAAATGCCCAAGCTTCTCCCCATTTTGTTTTTCTCTACCAACAGTATTCATTAAACCCTCTGTCGTGACATGCCATTGCCAGTGTGCCAAATCCTGAGCAAATCACATCCTCTGCTCTTCTGTAGGAGATTTGTGAGATAATCTATTATAGATTAATCATTTCAGTCTTATGGTGCAATGTCAAAAATAAATTTGGGTTATGAAGCTGGAGGGGAGCCACTTGGGGGGTGGTGTGTTCTCATTGACGTTCCTTATTTGACTTTGAAAACAGCATCATGATGAGATTTTAGAAACTGATTGTTACCCTGTGGAATCCAAATCACAAGGTAAAAATGCTGTGGAGTAAGTTTTCATCTCCAAAAATATCAGCTCAGTGTTGAACTGTAGATGATTTTCAGGCTGTTTCCTTTCCTCTACTCACAACATAAAATGTATCTGGTCTGATCCATTACATCTCTTTAGAATAATGGATGGTAGAAGAATAAATATTAAATAAAAGCCAACCTTTTACACAGAGGTATCCAACCCAGGAAAACAATACAGGCCAGGAATGCAGCCAAATATATTGTATGAAAATATTCATCTGCATAATTTGAGATATTCTCTTGCATTTTATAAGCTCTCAACTGTCAGGCAGTGAGTAATCTAACTAGTACTGTAGCACTTGTTACACTCCCAATCGAATCACAGCAGGTCCTTGGTGTCTTTAAACCAGAGCACAGGTTAGTGCACTGGGAGAAACTATTCTGCTGCTTCACTCTGTGGTGTCTTCTGCAAGGCAGCAACAGCCACACTCCTTTCTGAATTGGGTATGAACAGAGAAATGAGACATTTAGTTCTACCTGTGCTGCCATGTACCATCCACCTAGACAGGCAGGCTTTATCCTGCCATCAGTTGCTGAATGCAAACCAACAGTGACTTCATGACATGCTTTACCTTCCAAAGGATGGCAGAATATTGCAGGGAATACAAGGAATGGAAAAGTACTATTTTTGTTTCAGTTTCTTTTGTTTGGGTGGAAAGTAAATCAAACTAGGCTCCATGCTGAGTGATACAAGGAGAGGCTGAGGGAGCTGGGGTTGTTTAGCCTGGAGAAGAGGAGGCTCAGGGGAGACCTTATTGCTGTCTACAGCTACCTGAAGGGTGGTTGTAGCTAGGAGGGGGTTGGTCTCTTCTCCCAGGTAACCAGCACCAGAACAAGAGGACACAATCTCAAGATGCACCAGGGGAAGTTTAGGCTCGAGGTGAGGAGAAAGTTCTTCACTGAGAAGAGTTGTTTACCATTGGAATGGGCTGCCCAGGGAGGGGATTGAGACAGTCATCAGCAAATTTGCAGATGACACCAAGTTGGGAGCAGATGTTGGTCAGTTAGAGGGTGGAAGGGCTCTGCAGAGGGGCTGCAACCAATTGGACGGATGGGTAGAGTCCAACAGGATGGCATTCAACAAATCCAAGTGCCAGGTGCTGCACTTTGGCCACAACAACCCCATGCAGAGCTACAGGCTGGGGTTGGAGTGGCTGGAGAGAGCTGCCAAACGGAGAGGGACCTGGGGGTGCTGATTGACAGCCACCTAAACATGAGCCAGCAGTGTGCCCAGGTGGCCAAGAAGGCCAACAGCATCCTGGCCTGCATTAGGAATAGTGTGGCCAGCAGGAGCAGGGAGGTCATTGTGCCCCTGTACTCTGCATTGGTTAGGCCACACCATGAGTACTGTGTCCAGTTATGGGCCCCTCAGTTTAGGAAGGACGTTGAGACACTTGAATGTGTCCAGAGAAGGGCACCAAGGCTGGGGAGAGGCCTTGAGCACAAGCCCTGTGAGGAGAGGCTGAGGGAGCTGGGATTGTTTAGCCTGGAGAAGAGGAGGCTCAGGGGTGACCTCATTGCTCTCTACAACTATCTGAAAGGTGGCTGTAGGCAGGAAGGGGTTGGTCTCTTCTCCCAGGCAACCAGCACCAGAACAAGGGGACACAGTCTCAAGCTGCGCCAGGGGAAGTTTAGGCTCGAGGTAAGGAGAAAGTTCTTCACGGAAAGAGTCATTCGTCATTGGAATGGGCTGCCCAGGGAGGTGGTGGAGTCACCATCCCTGGAGGTGTTCAAGAGGGGATTGCATGTGGCACTTGGTGCCATGGTTTAGTCATGAGGTCTGTGGTGACAGGCTGGACTTGATGACCTTTGAGGTCTCTTCCAACCTTGGTGATTCTGTGATGTATCATATGAACCTTCAGTGTGATACGTATCCAACAATCTGTTTTTCACTATTGTAGCTTTTCACAATCTGTAAGTCAGAACACAGTGAGATTTCCTAGCTTCAGACACAAGTTAATTTTTTTTTTTTTCAAAATATGCTCAGGAATTTTCCATATCAAGAACAGCTGCTGAAGAATACAGCTGTAAATATGTGCCAGAGCATATTCACTAATGATTTACTCAAAAGATATGATGGTAGCTAGAGTCCTTTACAGAGTTCTTCTCAGCAATTAATGCATTACAAGTGTGCATTCAAGCAACATTAAGACTGTAGCAATAAAATAACTGATAGAAGAAAATGACTAGCATTGTGCAATTCTGAACTGGTTTGAACTAATCCATCTTCTACTTGT